>NW_006160044.1:782230-784911 GCF_000334495.1 Tupaia belangeri chinensis
TCCTGCTGTCTGAGCCACACGGCCCGTGGAGCTCTGTCAGGGCAGCTCTATGATACTCAATGAAGGAAAAGGCAATAAAAACTACCATCTGATTTCCTGGCCACTCCCTGCTCCCTGCTCCCCAGCCCCTGGTGGTGGTGGAGGTTGGCTGTGTCCGCAACGTAGCCTCTGTGCTACCCGAGGCTGACATCGCGCTCTCTCTGCCCAGTCCTGTGCCAACCAGCGCACCCTGTGGTCGGAGGGAGGCGTCAGCATGGGGAGAGACCCAGTGTCCACGTGAGGCAACGTGACAGCCCTCAGGCATGGAACAGGAGCGTGGCCCCTTCAATTGCTTGCTCTCCTAAACCACTCAGGGAAAATCAGTAGTTGGGGGTGGGAAGTGGGAGTGGTGGACAGGACTCCTCCCCCTCAACACGGCGGACACTAGGGATTCGGGGGTGGGGGGCTGTCCTATCCCTTGTAGGAATGCTGTGCAGCACCCCTGGCCACTACCCCCACTGCACGTCATAGTAGCTTCCCCCACCAGTTGTCACAGCTACAAATGTCACACTCGAATCACCCCAGAGTACAGGTGGGTTTGAAGAACCGGACTGAGGCCAGGCCTCACAGTGACCCAGCAGAGTGAGAAACCCGGACCCCAGTGTGGTCATTCCATGACCCCTGTCTCTGGGGTCCTTTTTCAGTGCCCTGGCTTGGTGGAGGCGGGGTGGGAGGGACTTCCTGGTACCTCTGGAGGCAGGTCCTGTGGGAGGAGGCAGGGCCAGGAGTTGGGGGATGAAGCTACAGAGTCAGGTCTGCCTCAGTGCACCCCATGGTCTCTGGCAAATGCCCTCCCACCCCACGCCTGGGTATAAAACGGGGGAGAAGCGTCAAATCCTTGTGTGTCCACTCAGACTCCAAAAAGGCCTTGTTGGGACACCTTTTATTTTTTTATTTGCTGTAGGGCGCGTGTACTCACCAGAGACAGACAGAGGAGAAGTGAGAACGCACCCTCCTGGGGGGGGGGGCACACTGCAACCTGTTCTTCATTCTCTTAGAATTTGGGCACAGACACACACGTGCCCAGAGTGTTCTGAAGTGTGTAGTCAGCCATGTGGGACCCAGGTGCCTCAACCACCTTGCTGCTGGTTGGCCCCACTGGGGGCCACCATTTTGCATTGGGAGTCTATTTTTTTTTTTTAAGAATTATTATCTAATTTAATTTAATTGATCCTTTTTTTTTTAGAGAGAGAGATTTTTGCTATAGGGTGTGTGTGCTCGCTGGAGAGACAGAGACAGACAGAGAGACAGAAAGTGAGAAATCACCCCTTGGGAGGATGACCATATCGCAGTCCCTTCTCCATTCTCCTCTAGGGATCTTAGGCACCCCATGCACGTGCCCAGCATAAATTTTAAGCTGCCAGGTTCAGGATTCAAACTGTGGCCAACTATGTGGGAGTCCGGCAACATAACCATTTACACCATCTGCTGGTCCCTATCATCATTATTTTAAAATCTGCCATAGGGCACGTGTGCTCATGGGGATAGGGGCACTGAGAAAGCAAGCCACCAGGTCCAGGACTCAAACCACAGTCAGCCATGTGGGAATCCACTGCCTTAACCACCACACCACCTGCTGGCCCCTACACTAGGGGTCCTGTAAGTGTGTGTGCACATGATCCGTGAGCATGTACATGTGCATGCATGTAGTAGATAGCTATCAGAAGCTGGGCAGAGGGAACCAGCAGTTAGCATAATGGCTATGTCGCTGGACTCCCCCGTAGTCGACTGCGGTTCACGTCCCGGACCTGGTGGCTTAAAACTCACGCCGGGCACGTGTGCATGCATGCCCACGATCCCGAGAGGAGAATGGAGAAGGGATTGCGGCGTGGCCATCCTCCCTTGGGGGGTGATTTCTCGCTTTCTGTCTCTATGTCTCTCTCTGTCTGTCTGGCGAGCGCATGTGCCCTATAGTGAAACCTCTCCAAAAAAATTAAAAGAAGCTGGGCAGAGAACAGTTCCAGGGAAAGGACACCCAGGTCCTGCCACACAGGCCCCCAGGCCATGATGGCAGGGCAGAGGCTGTACAGCCAGGGGGAACTTCCCAGGCATAGCTGTGTCTGACTTAAAACTGCCTGTGCCCAGCACAGGGCCTGGAACACACGGTACTCAATTAAGATCCACTTACTAAACCAATCAATGAATGGCTCCAATTCCTGGCTGGGTCCTAGTGTAGGCCACATCTTTATGAAGCACCGAAGGCTCCATGGGGGTCTTGGCCCTCACATCTGAGACAAGCGCATCCCAGGATTCCGGGACATGGGCTGAGCCTGCTGCAGGCAGACAGGCAGGGTGGGCGTGCCAACAACACTCCTCTCAGCCCCAAGTGAACGGTAGGGGGCCTCTTGAAGAATAAGCCACGCTTTGACCTCGTGGGGTGCTGGGATTTTCGCGGATGGCCAGGAGGTGCACTGTGACTCAGACAGGAGCTTGGCTTGGCTAGTGCTTTGGGGAAGCAGCCCTCGGCTGCCCTTCCACGAGTGGTGTCCGGACACCACTCCCATCCCATGCAAGGGAAGAGGTAAAACCGCAGGTCCCTCAGATGGCAGCATGGATCCTGCTAGCCCTGCTCCTGTTCTGAGAACAGGCTGGCTACTGTGAGTCCCAGGCTGCCGCCGTGGCGGGGTAACAGGCCAGCGGCA
>NW_006160044.1:785607-788084 GCF_000334495.1 Tupaia belangeri chinensis
GTCACGGGCCCGCGTCAGCCCCACCCGGCGCGAGAGCCCGGTGCCCATGTGGGTGGGACGGGATCGCTGGGTCTCATCCACCCCCACCGTCTGGAAAGCCCAGAGGAAAAACGGCGCAGGCAGGATGGAGCCGAATCCAGCTCTCCCTGTTCCGAAGGGTGGGGCCGCTCCAGGGAACGTCTGGCCCTGGCATTGTGCTGGGTGGGGGCAGACGCAGGACCTGGACGCTTCTCACACCGGCCATCTTCTAAGCCCTGAGCAGTGCTGGGAGCATCAGACAGGGACGACTCAGAAACCAGCCAACTTGCATATCGCAGGAGAAAGGGTGGGGACAGAGAGCAAAGGGCAGGGCTGGGCTGTTTATAAACCTGAGTGGGGTACGAGAGCCACATGGGCAGGCAGGAGACCAGGCCGGGGAGGAAGCCAGAGGTGAAGGGCGACCGGAAAAAGGAGGCAGCTGTGGGGAGGAAAGCTCTCCCGCCGCCACCCAGAAGGGCAAGCACTGCCAAACTCGAGACACGAAAAAGCCCAACAAAGCACTTATAAAAATGAACCAAGGCTCATGACGAGGTGACAGAGGAACCCAGGTGAACAGGTGTCCTGTTGGCCAGCTGCCAGGCCCTGTCAGGCCCACAGGTGAGTAGAGGGCTGGAGCTGGAACTGAAATGCAGGCTGGGGCAGAGTACCAGGAGCCCTGGCAAAACCCTCCATCCAAGGGGCCAGCAGATGGCGTAATGGCTATGTCGCTGGACTCCCACGTAGTTGACCGTAGTTCGAGTCTCAAACCTGGTGGCTTAAACTCACGACGGGCACGCGTGCCCAAGATTCCGAGAGGAGAATGGAGAAGGGACTGTGGCGTGGCCATCCCCCCTGGGGGGTGATTTCTCGCTTTCTCTCTCTCTCTCAAAAATCAAAACAAAACAAAAACAAAAAACCCTTCATCCAGTCCCCCAGTTTGGGGGAGCGCACTGAAGATCACAATGCAAAACCCTGGCCGTGAGAGGCGGGCCGCTCCTGGCTGGGAGTGAGCAGTTGCATGGCTCTTGTAGGATGCGCCCTCTTTACTCTGGGCGGGGGCAACGTCTATGCAAGCTACAGAGCCGGACCTCGCCTAATAGCCCGGCCGGCAGGTGCTCTGAGGGCCGGGCCCTTCTAGCATGCAGAGGGCGAGGAGCTGGCCTCCACGCAGGGTCAGGGGCTCGGTGGGCCAGTCCTCCCAGCGGGAAGACGCTCACATGCAGGACAGGCAGGCCAGTCCCTGCACCGGCCCTCTGTCTGCATCTGTTATCCCAGTAAGCTGACCTATGTGAATCTTCTCACAGCACACTAGGCAGGGGGTGCCCGGCCTCTGTCCCACCCCTACTGCCCCAGGGACGGGTGTTCATGAAGACCACCTGGAACCCAGGAATCCAGCGAGTCCTCAAATTAACAAGGAGTTGCCAGAAAGGCTCTCCCGATGGCCAAAGGACAGAAGAGAAGTTGGAGGCAGGGACGAAACCCAGTCTGGAGGGGAGGGGAAGAGGAGGGACCAGCAGGCAGGCTTACCCCAATTCCTTTTTTTTTTTTTGAGAGGTTTTTGCTATAGGGCGCGTGCGCTCGCCAGAAAGATAGAGAGAGACAAAGATAGAAAGCAAGAAATCCCCTCCCAGGGGGGATGGCCACACCGCAATCCTTTTTCCTCCATTCTCCTCTCGGGATCTTGGGCACACATGCACACGTGTCTGGCATGAGTTTAAGCCACTGGGTTCAGGACTTGAACCACGGTTGTCTACATGGGAGTTCAGCAACATAGCCATTAAGCTAACTGCTGGTCACACCCCCCCATTCCTGATGGTTGCTCAGGGTGTTCCTGATCTCAAGACCACCACGCTCCCGGGGGGCCCTGGGAAGCAACAGTTGCCTACTCTTTAAACCAGAAATGAAGGAAGAAAGTCTTGCTGCATGACCGGCAGAGAAACCAGGAGGCAGTCAAGGCCATGCCTACCTTGAGGGCATCGAAGGGTGCCTAGCCGGGAAAGGACCGCTAACCAGAGGGCCTCTAAGAAACTGCAGCCCTCCTCTAATCAAATCCTCCTGCCCAGACGCCTTCTGACACCCGCTCTGGGCCAGCTGGTGTGCTCGGGGTTGGAGACTTAAGAGACCTGCGAGTACAGATGTGTGTAAAGAGAAATGTCTGGGGGAAGGGAGACAGGAGGGGTTGGGGGGCCGGGATCTGATGGGTTCCACAGGACATGAGCCCCTGAACTGGGCACTGACTGGTGAAGGCTCCACTCCAAGTCAGTGGCCAGGCTGGGTGGGAGGCCATCCGGATGGGCCCGGAGCTGGGGCCCAGAGAAGACAGACCAGCTTCCGCTCAAGGCCAGACTGTGTCAAAGGTCTGGCTGAGCAAAGACAGACTTCAGGGACAATTGTCTCAAGTTCAGGGCTCGGCCTACTGCACAGGGCTGCGTCAAGGAAGGAGGGGTAGCTAGGGAAAG
>NW_006160044.1:788129-797674 GCF_000334495.1 Tupaia belangeri chinensis
TCAAATAAGAAATCAGGAAGGCTTCAACCCTCCCAGCCGTGAGGCCCGAGTGACCCGCTGAACCTCGGGTTCCTGATCTGTAACACGGTGACACTGGACGTGACACAGGAATCGACATGGGACAGCAGCACACGTGTGCCACACAGAGCTGTCATGCCCCGGCTTCCACTCCTCTCCTTGTGTTTCAGAATGAGGACTTTAGAAATCATAAAAGCAGGACCAGCAGTTGGTGTAATGGCTATGTCGCTGGACTCCACCACGGTTCGAGTCCCAGACCCGGTGGCTTAAACTCAAGCCGGGCGCATGTGTATGTGTGCCCAAGATCCTGAGAGGAGATTGGAGGAGAAGGGACTGCAGCGTAGCCATCCCCCTGGGGGGTGATTTCTCGCTTTCTGTCTCTGTCTCTGTCTTTCTAGCAAGCGCATGCGCCCTTACACCAAATAAAAACTCTCAGAAAAAAAAAAAAAAAAAGAAAGAAGTAAAGAAATCACAAAAGCTTAAAGACCCAGCCCTGCAGTTAAGGTGTCGGCTCCAGAGAAAAGCGACCACAGTGCAAGACACACGGACGGCGCTTCCTTACGGCAGAAGTAAGGCTCGCCGACCCCTCCCATGCTTGTTTTTCAGTGTTTGTGTTTCAGTTTTTGCTATAAGATGCATGTGCTTACCCGGGAGAGACAGATGACAGAGAAAAGGACAGCGAGAAATCACCCCCCAGGGAGAAAGCCACACAGCAATCCCTTCTCCTCTATTCTCTTCTCGGGATCCTTTAGACACACACGCACATGCACCTGGCATGATTTTCAAGCCACTGAGTCCAGGACTTGAACTGTGGTTGATCATGTGGGAGTCCAGTGATGCAACCACAACACACCACTGCCAGCCCCCAATCTGGTGTGATTTTAAGCCACTGGGTCTGGGATTAGAACTGATGAGTCAGTCTTGAGGGATCTAGTGCCTTAACCTCCATGCCCGCTGCTGGCCCCCAAAGCTTGTTTTGTTCATTTGTATTTAAAGAATTATTTATCTAATTTTATTTATTATCACTATTGTTGTTTTGGGGCCAGTAGTTGGCGTAATGGCTATGTCGCTGAACTCCCACGTAGTTGACTGCAGTTTGAGTCCTGGACCCGGTGGTTTAAACTCATGCCAGGCGTGTGGATGTGCATGCCCAAGATTCCGAGAGGAGAGGTGAGGAGAAGGGATTGTGGCATGGCCGACCCCCTGCGGGGTGCTTTCTCGCCTTCTGTCTCTCTTCTCTCTGTGTCTGTCTGGCGAGCGCACGTGCCCTATAGCAAAAACCTCTCCAAATATATTAAAATTATTATTGTTTAAATTTGCTATAGGACTTGTGTGCTTACCAGAGAGAGAGAAAAAGAGAGAGAGAGAAAGTAAGAAAGCAAACTGCCAGGTCTGGGATTTGAACCACGATCAGCCGTGGGAATCCATCACCTTAACCACCGTGCCACCTGCTGGCCCCCTACACTTATTTTTAAACCCAGCACAGAAAGCATTTGGAAGCAAGCTAAGCAGGAGGAGGGCACTGCCCATCAGGGGCCAACAAGACAAAAGGAGACCCAAGAAGAAAAGGTGTCATTTTCTCTTGCCCCGTAGAGAATGAGCTTGTCAGCTTCAGAAGGAGGGAAATCGAGACGTCAAAGGGGGTGCCCTTACCCCAAGGCTTGTCTAGACCCCAAAGCACCACTGTGGAGCCCTTCCACTCTCCAACGGGCCACGGGACTGTTGAGGGCAGTCGGCACACGATGCCAGGCTGGGCAGTGCACTTCCCCCCACACCTGGTAATAATCCTGCCCCGCCTGCGTCCAGCCAGGGCTATGCTCGTAGGGGAGAGGGCTGGCCCGTGGGCCTCCTCGGAGTTCACAGTTCATGGCAGGGCATCCACTGAATGTACCACCACTCCTGGCCCTGCAAACTGGGCAAAGCCACCTTCAGACCCCAGTCCACACTTGTGACAATTCCACACAACTGTTAAAGAGGGTCAAGTGAGGGACCAGTGGATGGTGGAATGGTTACGTTGCTGGACTCCCACATGGTCAACTCAAGTTCAACTCAAGTTCAACTCGGACCAGGCAGCTTGAAACTCACACCAGGAGCGTGTGTGTGTGTGTGTGCCCAAGATCCTGAGAAGAAAAGGGATCATGGCATGGCCATACCCCCTTGGGGGTGCTTTCTCGCTTTCTGTCTCTCTGTCTCTCCAGGAAGCAGATGCATCTTACAGCAAAAATGTATTTAAAAAAACAAAACAAAACAAAACAAAACAAAACAAAACAAAGCCAGCTAGCTGGTGGCATTGAGATTAAGGGGCGGGATCCCACATGGCCAACTACGTGATTCGAGTCCCAGACCTGGCAGCTTAAAATACGTACTAGGTGCATGTACATGTATGCCCAAAGTCCCGAGAGGAGAATAGAGAAGGGATTGCTTTCAGCCCTCCTGAAAGGTACTTTCTCACTCCCCACCTCTCTCTGTGTCTCTCTCTCTCTCCAGTGAATGTACATGCCCCTAGCAGATTAAAAAAATAATAAAAGATAGATAGGGACCAGCAGTTAGCATAATGGCTATGTCTCCAGACTCCCATGTAGTCGATTGCGGTTCGAGTCCCGGACCTGGTGGCTTAAACTCACGCCGGGTGCATGTGCATGCATGCCCAAGATCCCGAGAGGAGAATGGAGGAGAAGGGATTACGGTGTGGCCATCTCCTGTGGGGGGTGATTTCTTGCTTTCTGTCTCTCTGTCTCTCTCTGTCTGGCAAGCGCATGTGCCCTATAGCAAAAACCTTTCAAAAAAAATATATAATAAAAGATAAGGAGATAAAGTGACAATAAAATATAGATCTGTAAAGGGAACTTCTTTTTTAAAAATAATTATTTTAATTTAATTTATTATTATTTTTACTTTTGAACTTCCTATAAGGCACAACCAGTTACCAGAGAGAGAGACAGACAGACAGACAGAGAGAGGGAAAGTGAGAAAGAAGCCGCCAGGTCCAAGCCACCGTGGTCAGCCATGTGGGAATCCAGTGCCTCCACCACCTCACCACCTGCTGGCGCCAAGAAACTTCTTTTTCTTAAAAATCAAAAAAACAGGGCGAGCTGAGAATTCAGGGGACAGAACGTGCTTACGTGGTTAAAGCCACCGTCAGCACCCCCTTAGGTAAAAGGGAGCAAATGTACTTCATGGAACGGGGACAGGAGCCCAGACACAAGCCCAGCGCGGCATCCCTGCAAGGGCCACCGTGCAGGCCTGCCGGTTTAGATGGCGGCCTCTGGCACGGGAATTCTTGGCCTTGAGACCACGTGCTGCCTGTCTCCCCGGGCTCAGTTTACAAAGCATGCTCGATGCATCCCAGGCTGGCTCCGTGGAACAGACGTAGGGCGAGGGAGGAGTTACCGTGCCTGCCTCGATTTCCAACCCATCGGCTGCTCAGTCCACTACATCCTACGTGCTCCACCGACAAGGTCTCTGTTACCCACGTGGCTGTGCTTCAGGTGGCCTCTGGGACGACAAAGGCTAGCCCAGAAGCGAGTGCAGGTGCAGGGCGGGACTCACCGCTTTGGCGGACTCCAGGGCTCCCGAGGCCAGCGCGTCCCTGCTGCCCCGGTTCTTGCTGCTGAGGTGGGGGGAGGAGGAGGGCGAGTCGTCGATATAGGGCAGCCCTTCCTGGTGCCGGCGCTGCTCCTCGGCCCGGTCTGCCGCACAGCCGTACCCGGGTGGCGTTCCGAACGAGGCATCTGCGTGAGCAAAGCACGGGCCAGCATTAGGGACTGCAAAGGGGGCCAGAGGGCCGTCTGCCTGGGAGTGTCCACACCTCCCCTGACCAAGCAAGGACCCACGCTGACATGCCCCCTGTTAGCCACAGGCATCTCACAGGGACCTTGGATCCACTGATGTCATCTTTACCCCCAACTTGCCAAAGACCGTGAGGGGCAGAGGGAACACTCAATTCTCACACCATGTCACTGCCGAGGGAGGGAGGAGGAATGGCGGTTTGCTCCCCAGATGATACGACACAGGTTTCTTTTTTTGGAGAGGTTTTTGCTATACGGCTTGTGCGCTCGCCAGAAAGAGACAGACAGAGAGACAGAAAGCAAGAAATCACCCCCCAGGGGGGATGGCCATGCCGCAATCCTTTCTCCTCCATTCTCCTCTCGAGATCTCGGGCATGCACGCCCATGCGCCTGGCATGAATTTAAGCCACCGGGTCCGGGACGCAAACCGTGGTCGACTACGTGGGAGTCCAGCGACTTCGCCATTCTGCTAACTGCTGGTCCCTGAGTTGTCGCCTTTCATTAAACACTGGTCATCTGGGGGCCAGCAGGTGGCGTAATGGTTATGTTGCTGGATACCCATGTAGTAGACTGTGGTTCAAGTCCTGGACCCTGGGGCTTAAAACTCATGCCAGGCGTGTGTGTGTGTGTACATGCCTGAGATCTTGAGAGAAGAATAGAGAGGGGACCGTGGGGTGGCCATGTCCCTGGGAGGTAATTTCTCACTTTCTATCTGTCTCTATCTCTCTGTCTCTCCGGTGAACACACAGGCTATAGCAAAAAACTCTTAAAAAAAAAACAAAACTGAAAATCTAGGGGCCAGCAGATGGTGTGGTGGGTAAGGGCTAGACCCCTACACTGCTGACTGTGGTTTGAGTCCCAGACCTGGCGGGTTGCCTTCTCACTTTCCCTTTCTGTGTCTCTCTTGAGTGAGTATACATGCCTTGTAGAGAATTTTAAAATAATAAAAATAACAAATAAAATAAATATATATTTTTAATTGGTTATCTGGGAACCAGCAGGTGGCATGGTAGTTAAGGCACTGGGCTTCCACGTGGCCGACTATGTGGTCTGAATCCCAGACATGGTGGTTCGCTTTCTCACTTTCTCTCTCTCTGGTGACTGCATGTAACCAATAGCAAATTTTAAAATAATAATAATAATAATAATTAATAATTTTTTAAAAAAGAAAAAACCTAGTAGAATATTCAATAGTTTCCCTGAGTTCTCTGAGCTGTCCTAGCAAACGATCAAACTCCAGGAAGGGGTCCTGGGAACCTCGAATTTACGACTGGCAGACAACCCAGACACGTGACTGGCACCTGACGTTTGGGGAGTCTTATGGGACTGAACCTTTACCTTGTGGGCTATGAAGCTAACTCCAGGGAGATGGTGTCAGAATTGAGTGTTCAGACCCTGGTACTTCCACCTGGTTCCCACAGCAAACTGGAGAACTGTTTGCTGTGGGGGAAAAAACCCGTCAGACACCTAAGAGTCCCGTGATGAGTCTAAGTACAGAGAGAAGGTTGGTTTTTCCCATAAAGGGTGCCCAGGGTACTGCAGAAAGAGGGACCCCAAAGACTAGCATCCGGCGGTCTGGATGTTCCTTGCACACCCACCTGTGGGGACCTGACAGGGTGAGGGACACAGGCCAGCTAGCCTGGGAGCAAGTCCTGGCCATAAACCATGAGTCCCACCAAACACGCCTCCCATCTGCTGAAATCCCAGACCATCTTTACCCCAATCCTGGTACCCCACGAGGGCAAAGCATGGCTTGTTCTATAAAACACTCTCTCCCGTTTGGGACCCTCTAGTTAAAGGGGGTAGCACACCCCTCTGGAAGGCACCTGAAGACAGAACCGTGCCTCCTCCCAGGCTGAAGGACCAAGGCCAGCATGTGTTTTCAGGCCTTTGGCTGTCTGCGATGCCTCTATGGACAGTTCCCAGTTTGAGTTTTCTTTACTTCCTTAAAGTTTTTCCTATTGGGGATGCGAGCTCCTTAAGAGAGATGGAGAGGGACAGAGAGAGATCTGAGAGAGAGAGAGTGAGAAAGAACCCAGGGAGAGACAGCCAAGCCAACGATCCTTTCTCCTCCATTCTCCTCTTGGGACTCTGTGCCCAGTGTGTTCCTCAAGCTGCTGGATCTGAGACTTGAACTGCACAGTTGGCCACATGGATCCAGCTGCCTTAACCACCACCCCACCAGCTGGCCCCTTTTCTTTTAAGTTTATTTATCTCTTCCATGAGCTCTTAGGGAGACAGCACCCTCAATAGGATCCGAATGCTACACTTCACCCCAAGCCATAGCCAGCCTAGAACACGGGTACACACGTGTCCAGCACACTCAGGACATGAACCCGGGACCTTTCCATGTGGGTCAGACTTCCAGTATCGTGTTTTACCACCACACCACCACCTGGGCCCTAGCTTGAAGTTTTCCTTTTTTAAAAATTATTTTATCTAATTTTATTCATTATTATTATTATTAATTTTTTTGGAGAGGTTTTTGCTATAGGGCGCGTGCGCTCACCAGAAAGACAGAGACAGACAGAGAGACAGATGGGGGGGGGATGGCCACGCCACAATCCCTTTTCCTCCATTCTCCTCTCGGGATCTTGGGCACACATGCACACACGCCCAGGGTGAGTTAAAGCCACGGGGTCTGGGACTCAAACCATGGTCAACTACATGGGAGTCCAGCGACATAGCCATTTCACCAACTGCTGGTCCCATTATTATTATTACTTTAACTTGACCAGAGAGAGACAGGGAAAGTGAGAAAGCAAGCCACCAGGGCTGGGACTCGAACTGCAGGAGGCCATGTGGGAGTCCAGCTACTTGTCTGAGTTTTCTAATCAACTGAACCTTCCACACAGACATCAATCCATAGGACCCAGCCCACTCCTTGTCTTACATGAAGATGCTTCTCCATTCCTTCCAGGGGGCACCTCTGTGGCCCTCGGGTTTCCTGGGAAGTCACCCTGACGGGGCTCCATCACTTTACGACTCACTTGCCAGCAGCCCTGCTCAAAGGTCATCACCACGGGTGACCCTGGCATTCACTGACAAGTTTACAATCGTCACCAATTGCACCCAGGCCAGGTGGGCACGGGGCTAGCTGTAAGTTTTTGGAGCCCGCCCAGCAAATTCCAAAGGGGAACTGTTTTCAGTTCTTCCTGCCCAGACAGCTCGGAGGAGCCACGTGGTTAGACCAGCAGCTGCCCACCTGTCCCCACCAACCATGGTGCCGATGGATGGCAGAAGACCCGGCTTCCTCGCATGGCTCCGCTTCTCCCAGGCTCTCCACCTCTGTGTTCTGGCAGGGCTCTGCACCCTCTAACAAGTGTCCCCAGCCAAGACTGTGCGTCAGCCTCACCTGGGGACCTGCAAAACACAATGTGGCCAATCCAACGCCGACCAGCTCAACCCAGGTCTCTGGGAGTGACCTAGGTCTGGTGTCTGTAAGGGGATTCCAGGCAGCGAGGCCGGAGACCCCTGAGTTATCTCACCTGGCTGGTGGCCACGTCAACCTGCAGCATGGCCCAGGTGCCGGCACGTAGCTGCTAACCTCAGAGGCCAGGTTGGTTTCTGGCTCAGGGAGCGTCCACAGGAAGATGGCCACAAGGGATAGGTCCTAGGCAGAGAGTAGTATCTGGGCTCCTGAGGGCATCCCAAGAGCTGAGTTCCTACTGAGTCCCACAGCAACCCCTACAGAGGACCCTGGGCTCCTTAATCCACGGGACGTAAGGGGCTGCAGGTACCGAGAACACCATGTGGGTTACCAGTGCTCAGTTCTGCGGGCCCTCGGGTCAGGGAACAAGGCTGCTCTGAGAACGACGGCGTGGCTTTCCCTTCTTGTTTGCCATAGGGTGCGTGTGCTTGCTGGAGAGAGACAGAGACAGGGAGAGTGAGAAATCACCCCCCCGGGGGGATGGCCACGCAGCAATCCCTTCTCCTCTTGGGATTTGGGGCATGCACCGCACGGTGCCTGGTGTGAATTTTAAGTCACTAGGTCCGAGGCTCAAAACGCAGCTGGCCGTGTGGGAGCCCAGCATCTTAACCACCACACCTCCTGCTGGCACACAGCAGTGTGGCTTTCTGGGAAGTGTGGCTCTGTCCTGCCCTGGGGCTAGCAATCTACGGGAGCGAGGGCAGGTCACTGAAACACCCAGGCTTCAGTTACCTTGACTTTAAAGGCACATGAACTAGACAATGGATAAAGTTTCATGAGCTCTGAAACACTGCTATCATTATTATTTATTTTTTAGATGTTTTTGCCTTCGGATGTGTGCATTCACCGGGGAGAGAGAAAGAGACAGAGAGACAGTGAGAGGGAAAGTGAGAAATCACCGCCTGGGGTGATGGCCATGCATGCTGCAACCCCTTCTCCTCCTGAGATCTTAGGCATGCACGCACACACACCTGGCATTAATTTCAAACCACTGGGTCCAGGACTCTAACCATGGTCGGCCGTGTGGGAGTCCAGCAACCTAACCACTATGCCATCTGCTGGCCCGCTGTTCATTGTTGTTGTTGATGTATTTATTTCCTAAGTGAGAAGAGGGAAAGAACGGGGAGGAGGCAGGCATCTCCACACCCCAACAGGATCTTCATGCCAGGACCCTTTCTCTACTCCTGCAGCCAGTGAGGACCATGGGCACCCACAGCGTTTGGGAAGACCCAGGGCATGAACCGGGAAGCTTCCAATATGGTGTCCAACACTGAGCAGCAGTGCCCAGACCTGTCTGTGCCCTATTGTCACCATCTGAGAAAGGCTCCCCTTCTCTACCTTCACACCCAGTCTCTTCCAACAACTTCCTCACTCTGGTCCCCTAGAAAGATTTTTGTTATAGGCCATATGCGCTCGAGGAGAGACAGAGACAGAAAGTGAGAAATCACCCCCCAGCAGGGAAGGCCACGTCATAATCCCCTTTCCCCCATTCTCTTCTCAGGGACTTGGGCAAGCATGTACATGCACCCAGCATGAGTTTTAAGCCACCAGGTCTGGGACACGAACCACAGTCAACTACATGGGAGTCCAGCGACATAGCCATTACGCTAACTGCTGGTTCCCCACCCAGCATGAGTTTTAAGCGGCCGGGCCTGGGACTCAAACCATAGTCGACTATGTGGGAGTAACCATTCTGCCATCTGCTGGTTCTACGATTTTGGTTTTTAAAATGACAATCTTTTAAGAAGTTAACACATTCTCTCTCTCTTCACCCCCCCAGGGAGTATCGCCTCGTTGCAATCCCTTCTCCATTCTCTCTTGTTTGTGGCCACGTTCACACACGCCTAATGTGTTTTTCAAGCTACCGGGTCCAGGATTCAAACTGTGCAGTTGGTCATGTGAAATCTAGCCTCCTTAACGTCTATGCCACCTGCTGGCCCAGAAGTCAATATATTCTTCATCACCTGGAAAGGCACCTTGCACGTAAGCCCTGCCAGATGTTGACACATACAAGTCAACACCGAGGAGGTAAATCAATGCAGTAAGAACTTCAGGGCGGACTTGGGGTCCCAGAGCTCACCCTGGAGGAATTGCAAAGGTCCGCTTCTTTGAAACTATGCACTGGTTTAGCACCATTCAGGCTAAAATCTGGTGTGTGAACCCAGGGCCGGCATGGAACTGCCCACTGGCGTCCCATGGAACCATCGGTCCTGATGCAGATGCCATACCTCTACCAGGAGAGGTGAGAAAGCAGGTGTCACAGCCAGACCCCTCTGGATAAGGATAAAGTTCCTGAGCAACTAAACACC
>NW_006160044.1:804615-808821 GCF_000334495.1 Tupaia belangeri chinensis
CCGGGCTTCCTCGCATGGCTCCGCTTCTCCCAGGCTCTCCACCTCTGTGTTCTGGCAGGGCTCTGCACCCTCTAACAAGTGTCCCCAGCCAAGACTGTGCGTCAGCCTCACCTGGGGACCTGCAAAACACAATGTGGCCAATCCAACGCCGACCAGCTCAACCCAGGTCTCTGGGAGTGACCTAGGTCTGGTGTCTGTAAGGGGATTCCAGGCAGCGAGGCCGGAGACCCCTGAGTTATCTCACCTGGCTGGTGGCCACGTCAACCTGCAGCATGGCCCAGGTGCCGGCACGTAGCTGCTAACCTCAGAGGCCAGGTTGGTTTCTGGCTCAGGGAGCGTCCACAGGAAGATGGCCACAAGGGATAGGTCCTAGGCAGAGAGTAGTATCTGGGCTCCTGAGGGCATCCCAAGAGCTGAGTTCCTACTGAGTCCCACAGCAACCCCTACAGAGGACCCTGGGCTCCTTAATCCACGGGACGTAAGGGGCTGCAGGTACCGAGAACACCATGTGGGTTACCAGTGCTCAGTTCTGCGGGCCCTCGGGTCAGGGAACAAGGCTGCTCTGAGAACGACGGCGTGGCTTTCCCTTCTTGTTTGCCATAGGGTGCGTGTGCTTGCTGGAGAGAGACAGAGACAGGGAGAGTGAGAAATCACCCCCCCGGGGGGATGGCCACGCAGCAATCCCTTCTCCTCTTGGGATTTGGGGCATGCACCGCACGGTGCCTGGTGTGAATTTTAAGTCACTAGGTCCGAGGCTCAAAACGCAGCTGGCCGTGTGGGAGCCCAGCATCTTAACCACCACACCTCCTGCTGGCACACAGCAGTGTGGCTTTCTGGGAAGTGTGGCTCTGTCCTGCCCTGGGGCTAGCAATCTACGGGAGCGAGGGCAGGTCACTGAAACACCCAGGCTTCAGTTACCTTGACTTTAAAGGCACATGAACTAGACAATGGATAAAGTTTCATGAGCTCTGAAACACTGCTATCATTATTATTTATTTTTTAGATGTTTTTGCCTTCGGATGTGTGCATTCACCGGGGAGAGAGAAAGAGACAGAGAGACAGTGAGAGGGAAAGTGAGAAATCACCCCCTGGGGTGATGGCCATGCTGCAACCCCTTCTCCTCCTGAGATCTTAGGCATGCACGCACACACACCTGGCATTAATTTCAAACCACTGGGTCCAGGACTCTAACCATGGTCGGCCGTGTGGGAGTCCAGCAACCTAACCACTATGCCATCTGCTGGCCCGCTGTTCATTGTTGTTGTTGATGTATTTATTTCCTAAGTGAGAAGAGGGAAAGAACGGGGAGGAGGCAGGCATCTCCACACCCCAACAGGATCTTCATGCCAGGACCCTTTCTCTACTCCTGCAGCCAGTGAGGACCATGGGCACCCACAGCGTTTGGGAAGACCCAGGGCATGAACCGGGAAGCTTCCAATATGGTGTCCAACACTGAGCAGCAGTGCCCAGACCTGTCTGTGCCCTATTGTCACCATCTGAGAAAGGCTCCCCTTCTCTACCTTCACACCCAGTCTCTTCCAACAACTTCCTCACTCTGGTCCCCTAGAAAGATTTTTGTTATAGGCCATATGCGCTCGAGGAGAGACAGAGACAGAAAGTGAGAAATCACCCCCCAGCAGGGAAGGCCACGTCATAATCCCCTTTCCCCCATTCTCTTCTCAGGGACTTGGGCAAGCATGTACATGCACCCAGCATGAGTTTTAAGCTGCCGGGCCTGGGACTCAAACCATAGTCGACTATGTGGGAGTAACCATTCTGCCATCTGCTGGTTCTACGATTTTGGTTTTTAAAATGACAATCTTTTAAGAAGTTAACACATTCTCTCTCTCTTAACATTTTGCTATAGGATGTGGGTGTTGCTAGAGAGAAAGAGAGAGAGAGAGAGAGTGAGAAACACCCCCCCAGGGAGGATGGCCACGTTGCAATCCCTTCTCCATTCTCTCATGTTTGTGGCCACGTTCACACACGCCTAATGTGTTTTTCAAGCTACCGGGTCCAGGATTCAAACTGTGCAGTTGGTCATGTGAAATCTAGCCTCCTTAACGTCTATGCCACCTGCTGGCCCAGAAGTCAATATATTCTTCATCACCTGGAAAGGCA
Source organism: Tupaia belangeri chinensis (assembly GCF_000334495.1). NCBI lineage: Eukaryota > Metazoa > Chordata > Mammalia > Scandentia > Tupaiidae > Tupaia > Tupaia belangeri. The sequence goes on from NW_006160044.1 coordinate 806,737, forward strand.
CCTTGCACGTAAGCCCTGCCAGATGTTGACACATACAAGTCAACACCGAGGAGGTAAATCAATGCAGTAAGAACTTCAGGGCGGACTTGGGGTCCCAGAGCTCACCCTGGAGGAATTGCAAAGGTCCGCTTCTTTGAAACTATGCACTGGTTTAGCACCATTCAGGCTAAAATCTGGTGTGTGAACCCAGGGCCGGCATGGAACTGCCCACTGGCGTCCCATGGAACCATCGGTCCTGATGCAGATGCCATACCTCTACCAGGAGAGGTGATAAAGCAGGTGTCACAGCCAGACCCCTCCGGATAAGGATAAAGTTCCTGAGCAACTAAACACCTCATCATTTCCCCACCCTGCACAGATCCCAAACTGATGATAATGTTCATGTCCTGGGGCCAGCAGATGGCATAATGGTTACGTTGCTGGACTCACATGGTCGACCACGGTTCAAGTTCTAAACCTGGTGGCTTGAAATACACCAGGCATGTGTATGTGCCCAAAATTCTGTCTCTAACGAGGTCATGCGTCTTATAACAAAAATCTATTTTAAAAAAAAATGGACCAGCAGATGGCGTAATTGCTAGGTTGCTGGACTCCCATGTAGTCAACTGTGGTTCGATTCCCGGACCCAGTGGCTTAAACTGACGCTGGGTGCATGTGAGTGCGTGCCCAAGATCCCGAGAGGAGAATGGAGAAGGGATTGTGGCGTGGCCATTCCCCCTGTGGGGTGATTTCTCACTTTCTGTCTCTCTCTTTTTGGAGAGTGCACATGCCCTATAGCAAAAACCTCTCAAAAGCAAAACAAAACAAAACAAAACAAAACAAAACAGTTCATGTCGTTAAGCCTGGATTCCAGAGGGCCCATTCACCTTGCCACATCCCTGTCCCAACCCAGCCAGACCTCACTAATTCACACACTGGGTCCTTCGTTTTGCTGACTTTTCCAGCTCCAATATAAATGTGACGGAAGGTGGGGTTTCTCAATCTCCTTATCCCCTGTTCTTTCTCCTTTTTAAAATTTTTGCTATAGTGTGTGTGCTTGCTGGAGAGACAGCGGGACAGTGAGAAATCGCCCCCAGGGGATGGCCCTGCTGCAATTGCAAAATCTGGGCACTCATACACACACGCACCTGGAGTGAGTTTTGAGCTGCCAGGTCCAGGACTTGAACCGTGGTTAACCACGTGGGAGTCCAGCCACATAGCCATCTGTTGGTCCTAACCTTATCCTGTTCTAACCAGCAAATAAAGACCTTCCTTCCTCTCCCTATGCCGCCTCTTTTTTTCTTTCTTTTTTTGCCAGAGGGGGAAAAAAAAAAAAAAAAAAAAAAACCAGAGAAACCACCTGCCCAATGGGGCATGGTTGCACTGCAATCTTTTTCTTCATTTCTCCATCCTGTTGGGATTTGGGGTACACCACGTACACACACACACACACACACACACACACACACACCATTGGCATGTTTATCAAGCCTCTAGGGCCAGGATTTGAACTGTAGTCAGCCATGTGGGACCCGGCTCCCTATGCACTATGTAAATACACTGTGCTATAGGGCCAGCACCTTGCAATGCAGATCCACACACCTAAGGTCCCCAAACCACGGAAGGCTTCTTCTTTTTTTTTTTGGGGGGGGGAGATTTTTGCTATAGGGCGCGTGTGCTCACCAGACAGAGACAGACAGAAAGCGAGAACTCACCCCCCCAGGGGGGATGGCCACGCTGCAATCCCTTCTCCTCCATTCTCCTCACGGGATCTTGGGCACGCACGCACACGCGCCCGGCGTGAGTTTTAAGCCACCGGGTCCAACGCAAACCGCGGTGGACTTCGTGGGAGTCCAGCGACATAGCCATTATGCTAACTGCTGGTTCCCCAAGGCTTCTTCATTTGGAGCATAAAACCCATTATTCGAGGATTTTGAAAGCTACCACCTCCCAAGAAGCCTTTCTCTCTGCCCCTTTTACCAGGAATACCTCGTGGAAAAATCTCTCTGGGCCTTTGGCAGAACTGAGGAACCAGTGGTCACATCTACCTGGTTCCTCCTGCAAAGTTCCACCTGAAACAGAAGCCCAACCCTCGAAAGCAGAAGG
>NW_006160044.1:808847-819679 GCF_000334495.1 Tupaia belangeri chinensis
GCTAACCAGCCCAGGGGTAGAGCTGAGCATGGAGCACTGCCGGTTCTGGCCCAGACCACGCAGACAGCCACTGGCTCAGTGTGGGAAAGAGATCTGAAACCTCCTCTCTTCCCAGTAAGTTTGCAGCCTTAACTCCACCACTCCACTCATTTTTGATGAAAGAATTACACGCAAAATTTACTGTATGATCCGGGAATTCTACCCCAGCACAAATATCCAGGGACCAGTGGATGGCGTAATGGTTACATCACTGGACTCCCAAGTAGTAGAATGCAGTTAGAGTCCTGGACCTGGTGGCTTAAAACTCATGCCGGGGACATGTGCATGTGTGTCCAAGATCCTGAGAGGAGAATGGAGGAGAAAGGATTGTGGCATGGCCATCCTCCCTGGGGGGGTCATTTCTTGCTTTCTGTCTATCTCTCCAGAGAGCACATGTGCCCTTAGCAAAAATCTCTCTTTAAAAAAAAAAAAAATCCAAAAGAATTGAAAGTGGGGTCTTGAAAGGAGTTCTATGCACTCAGACCTCCAGCCGTGGACTGGGCCAAGCAGGGAGGCTGTCCTGGATCAGACATGCCTGGATCCTCCTAGTGGCCTCACTGCCAGCAGAAATGCAAGGCTCCAGGGGCCCAGCTCCTGTCCCACCTCTGACTAACATGTCCCAGGACGAAAGGGGGAAAGCCCACGGGAAGAACAAAGGCCATCTCTCAGCCCTCCCCACTCAGAACGGACCCCGAGAACAGCTGTAAAGGGCCAGGGGAGTGCTTCTCAATAAATGCACATTGGGGGTCGAGACAAAGGGAGAAGGGGCACTGGGAAGAAGCTGGTAGGCGAGGCAGGAGAGACCATCTGCAGGGTGGTCTCCCCTCCATGCTTACATTGGCAGCCAAAGGCTAGGCTGTGTTTATTTGCAAAGGTAAAAGCAGATCAAACATCCGTTTGGCTTGGGCAGCTGCGGCGGAAGGTTCCTACAGGGACGGGCTCGGAGCCCCACCCTCGTGTGTCCACAGAAGCCCGCCCTTCCTGGATCCTGGCCTCCTCTCTGGCTGGCACTGTCCTGGTTATTTTCACGTGCTGCAGCTCATGCCCGTCCAAGGGTTGTGCCAGGTGGGCATCTTTCCTCCAAGAGAGGGCCAGAGGGACTGGCAGTTAGCGTAATGGCTATGTCACTGAATGCTCATGTAACCGACTGGGGTTCAAGTCCCAGACCCGGTGGCTTAAACTCACGCTGGGCACGCGTGCATGCGTGCCTAGGATCCGAGAGGAGAATGGAGGAGAAGGGATTGTGGTGTGGTCATCCCCCACGGGGGGTGATTTCTCGCTTTCTGTCTCTCGGTCTCTGTCTGTCTGGTGAGCGCATATGCCCTATAGCAAAACCCTCTCCAAAAAAAAAAAAAAGAGAGGGCCAGAAAACCGGGGCCAGGAGAGAGAGGTCCACATCTCACTGAAGGCTTAGAGCCCAGCTGGAGTCGGCTCTAAGCCCCGTGCTTGCTGATGGCCTGAAGCCTTCTGTACCCTCAGGTAGGGCTTTCTGGGGACCTGACGTCCCAGACTGGCTCCTCCATCGTGTAGCAGAACCTCTCATCTGGTCGGGGAATACCTGTCCACTTCAGGGAGACAAGATCCTCAAACATCGGGAAAGATACAAATCTGTGAAGTAATAGTGTAAAAAGGCAGTTCTACTGGGCCATGCGCAGTTCGAAAACCCACTCCTGCCATCTCCTTATACACGTACCTAAGGGGCATGAATTTTTTTTTTAAGAGAGAGAGAGGTTTTTGCTATAGGGCACGTGCACTCGCCAGAGAGAGACAGAGAGACAGAAAGTGAGAAATCATCCCCCAGGGGGGATGGCCATGCCGCAATCCCTCCTCCTTCATTCTCCTCTTGGGATTTTGGGCGCATGCATACACACGCACACGCACACGCACACACACACACACACACACCTGTTGTGATGGTAAGCCCTAGGGTCCAGGACTCAAACTGTGGTCGACTATGTGGGAGCCCAGTGATATGACCATTATGCCATCTGCTGGTCTCAGTGGGCATGAACTTCTAGGGCGCCGGTTTCAGAGGGAGCTGTGCTCAGTGTGCTCAGTGTACTCGGGGAGGGCTTCTGGACATAATCCCAGAACCTTCCCAAAAGAGTCGGAGCATACTGTTTTATTCCTGTACCACTGCCTGGCCCCCACTGCTCATTTTTAAAAAAATAATTATTTACTTACTTTTATTTATTCATTCATTTATTTTCTGAATTATTTTATTTAGCTTTATTTATTTATTTTAATTTGACCAGGGCAAGAGAGCGAGAGGGCGAGAGAGAGAGAGAGAGAGAGAAAGCAAGCTGCCAGGTCTGGGATTTGAACCACAGTTGGCCAAGTGGGAGTGTCTAGCGTCTTAACCACCACACCACCTGCCGGCCCTCTGTTGCTCATTTTAAAATAGTTCATTTTATGTGACGTGAATTTTACCATTAAACATTTTTTAAAGCTGACTTGTTTTCTCCTCTTAAATCCACAACAGAATCCATCTGTCTCCCAAAGGCCAAGAGTCTCCTTCTGGATGGACATCGGTTCTGCCTCGTACCCTGACCCCAGGCCACTCACGGGGAGAGGCAGCACTAAGATATGCAGCTGGTTCTGGTGGTTCTTCTTCTTTCTCTTCCTCTGTCAGGACGGCAGCTGCCACTTCTTGCCTCTGTACCAAGCGGGTTAAAATTGTTTATGAAGGAGCTGTCCCCCGTCCAATTAGCCAACACCACCTGGTGACAAGCCTGTCACCAGAGCCCCTGGTTCTGCAGTAGAAGCAGAAGTAGACAGCACACCCCAGGATCCCGGAGCCTCTCAGCCCTCAGGCTGCAACCCCAACAATGACATCACCAGGCCAGCACCCGAGACAGAAAGGCCCAGCTGCCCGGGCAGAGAGAGGTCATGGTTATGAGTCACTGTGCCACACAGAAAGCCCTCAAGCTAGCCAGGTTCCCCTGGAGAGGCTGGGAGGCGCCAGCCAGTTAGGCCCTGAGTCTGCCGGGCTCACGGCTTGATGCCTCTGCCTTCCGGGCAACCTGAGACACCCAGAAGAAGCAGACGTTTTGGGCACTGGACTTTCTTGGAGGAGATCAGCCAGCTGGTACAACCAGCCCTGACAGCTCCGCCCACACAGGGTCACTTACAGACGGGCCACTTCCTCCACCAGCTGAGTATCTACCCCGTGTGGGCAGATGAGATCCACCCTCCTCCCGGAAAGTATCCAGAACACTGTTGAAGACCTTCGGGCTGGGCCAGCCGGTGGCGTGGAGGTTAAGGAAGCTGGATCTCACATGGCCAACTGCGTGCTTCGAGTCCCAGACCTGCTGGCTTAGAAAAGGCGCCGGGCACACGCGTGTTTGTGCATGCGTGTCCAAACTCCCAAGAGGAGAATGGGGGAGAAGGGACTGCGGTGTGGCCATCCCTCCTGGGAGTGCTCTCTTGTTCTCTCCTCGTTTTCCCTCTGGCAAGTACAAGTGCTCTGTAGCAAATTAAAACAAAAGAGAAAGGGAGAGCGAGCAAGCGAGCGAGAGAGAGAGAGAGAGCGAGAGCGAGAGACCTTCGACCGCTAAGACCCACCTGTGCCTCACGTTTCCAGGCTGCTGAGAAGAGAGGGGTAATCTAGTGCTCTGCACCCCAGGCTGGGAGCGGCTGGTGCCAGGGCAGGACAGGCAGTGACAAGAACCCCGGCTGGGGACAGGCAGCAGCTTCACCCATGGGACAACCTTATTCCTCAGCACCACCTTGACTTCTAGGTCAACAGGTTCTTGGTGGCCCTAAGCTTAGTACCAGCCAACCGAACTCACACACTGACAGAGCCCTTCCTATTCAGCACGGCTCCCCTCACACGCTGAGCGCTGAGCTGGGTGTGGGGCGGTGAGCACCTTATACTGCCCCTGCTCCGGGAGCCATGGACACCCCAGGAGTCCTGAGCCGTGTGCACCACGTCATCGTGACAAGGCCAGCAGAGCGAGGTTAACGGTACCAGAGCACCTGCAGGAGGGAGGAACAGACCCAGGCAGGGCCGCAGGGATGGGTCTCTGAGAGCATTACCACAAAGCCGAGACCTCATGGGGAAATGAGAGAGGCAGATGCTGCACCCCCCCACCCCTCTCCATCAGAACACAGCGTGAGAAGCACCTTGGAGGGGGCTGAGTGGCGGCTCCCAAACTGACAATCCACATGACCTTGGAACCTGTGAATGGGACCTTATTTGAAAAAGGGTCTTCGAAGGGGCTGGACAGTGGCACAGAGGTAGAACTTGATGCTCTGCAAGGCTGATCCTCATGGAAAGGTTCCAGGTTCATACCCTGAGACTTCCCTGACTACACCAGGTATGTGTGCCCACAATCTAGGGCTGGCGGAAGCTGAGAGTGAACAGCAACGCTAACACCTTGTGAAGCGTCTCTCTCTCTCTCTCTCATTGAATAAAGAAATCAACAAAACTTAGAAAATGAGTCAGGACCAGCAGATGGTGTAACGGTTATGTCTCTGGACTCCCATGTAGTCGAACGTGGTTCAAGTCCCGGGCCTGGCGGCTTAAACTCATGCCAGGCATGTGTGCATGCATGCTCTAAATCCCGAGAGAAGAATGAGAGGGGACTGCAGCGTGGCTATTCCTCCTAGGGGGTGATTTCTCATTTTTTTGTCTCTGTCTCTCCAGTGGGCGCGTGTGCCCTTTAGCAAAAATCTCTTAATAAAAAATTTTTAAAAAAAGGAAAAGAAAATGAGTTATTGCAGCTCTTAAGGACCCTGAGAATCACTTTGAATTATCTGATTACTACTGCTACAACAGGTTTTTTAAAAATTTTTTAGAGAGGTTTTTGCTATAGGGCGTGTGCGCTCACCAGACAGACAGAGAGAGACAGAGAGATAGAAAGCGAGAAATCACCCCCCCAAGGGGGGATGGCCACGCTGCAATCCCTTCTCCTCCATTCTCCTCTCGGGATCTTGGGCACGCACGCACACGTGTCCGGCGTGAGTTTAAGCCACTGGGTCCGGGACTCGAACCGCGGTTGACTACGTGGGATTCTAGAGACACAGCCATTACGCTAACTGCTGGTCCTGCTACAACAGGTTTTTACTTACATAGAACACTCCTAACACCAAATATGGGTTTTTTCCTTATATCATGCAACTCTTCAATTTCCCAGACACCAACTAGGTATTGTATGATTTAATTATTTTTAAGTAAAGAATTATTAATTTTATTTATTAGTAGTATTATTACTTGGACCAGAGAGAAAGAGAGAGAGAGGGAAAGTGAGAAAGCAAGCCACCAGACCTGAGACTTGAACCGTGGTCAGTCATGCGCCGAGTCCAGCGCCTTAAGACACTGAGACGGGATTAAAAAGTGGGAGCCAGAAACCTGGTCAACCTTGAGAACAAAATTTCATAAAGAAGGAGATTTAGACAAGACACGGGAGGAGGAAAGTGGGAACCAGGCCAGCCCAGATAACAACATTTCCCAGGGAAAAAGAGGCTGTCAGGATCCTGTCCACCAGGGTTTGTAGCAGTTTCATGGTCACGCCAGATACTGGGGAGGGTGGTGGTGGGGTGTAGGGACAGCTTCCACGCCCTTTCCAGGTACATCACCCTCCCAGCACCTCCCTCCCTCACCATCTGGAAGCTCTCTGAACTCCATGTTGTTTATTAGGGTTTTCATGGGGGGTCTATCACCTAGGCATGGCCGATTAAACCACCTGGTTACTGGCCAGTGGAGACTCCTGCACCCTACCTACCCACCTCTCAACCCACGTCCCAGGTCAGGAGTGGAGCTGAAAGTTCTAATCCTCTCATGGCTGCTTGGTTCCTCTGGCAACCAGTCCCATCCAGAAGCCATCTACGGGGGTCCACCAGAGCTCTGGTTGAAAGAGGCTTATTGAATAACCAAAGAGGCTCCTATCACACCTACCACTCGGGAAATTACAAAGGAAGCAGAAGGAAGAGCAAATACTTATTATATCCCCGTACAGCAGGGAGGACCATAAATCCAATGACAGCTCCTTGGTAAGACACAGCAGAGGGGAAGACAGAAGTGGTGCCGTGTGTGAGCGAAGCAGCAGCAGACACAACAGAGACAAGAAGGCCTGGCGCCCGCAGAGGCTGGCAGAGGCTGGCAGAGGCTGAACCTCCCCGAAGCCCCCCGAGAGAAGGTGGGCCCGCCAACACCTTGATTTTGGACTGGCATCTCCAGAACTGTGTGAAAGTAAATCTCTATTGGAAGCCGCTCAGTATTTTGGAGAGGTTTTAGCTATAGGGCGCGTACGCTCGCCAGACAGAGAGAGACATAGAGACAGAAAGTGAGAAGTCACTCCCCAGGGGGGATGGCCACGCCGTAATTCTTCTCCATTCTCCTCTCGGGATCTTGGGCACGCACGCACACGCGCCCGGTATTGTTTTCTAAGCCACCGGGTCCAGGACTCGAACCGTGGTCGACTACGTGGGAGTCCAGCGACATAGCCATTACGCCATCTGCTGGTCCCCTGAATTTCACTTTTATGGGATGAAAAAGTTCTGGAGATGGACGGTGGAGATGGCTGGGCAATAACGGGAATGGATTACACCCGGTGCTACTGAACTGTACACGGAAGGTTAAAATGGCAACTTTCACGCTAAGCAAAACTGATCACAATCAAAAACATAACTAATGATCAACCAGGTTTTGAAATTTAAAAAAAAAAAAAAGGTGCAGCACTTTGGGTTGAATCGTGTCCCCCCTCCCAAAGTTCCCAGGCTCTCCTACTAGAGAACAGACCTAAACCACCTGGGTACCTTATGACTGTACACAATTGCTAAGAACAGGAATTACAGAAACCCAGTGACAATCTGAACACTGTGTTTAACACAGGTGGCCAATCATCCCTCTCCAAGGGCAGAGCAGGAGGTGGGGGCTCTTTCCTAAGTGAAGCTTCCGTACCTTCAGATCTTGACCTCAGGGCCTGAGACGGTCGACCTTCTTTCCCTTCACCCCTGCTCTGACAGGTAGGGGTGCTCTTACATGTCCATGAAGAAACCGGGGTACTCGGAAGTCAGAGCTTAATGCCGGAGACAGACCAACGAGATGCTAGCAGCCCCACGGGGCCCTAGGTTGACTCCAAGGCCCAGTCCTTTCTCCCAGGAAAATGACGGAGATGGGCCACTGGTTAGCTGGAGAACCCCAGAAACACCTGCGTCCCCATGTGCCCTGGTGGGATGCGGCTAGCTCTGGGTCGGTCCTGAGAGGTGGTCTGTAATTCCCAGCTCCATCCTAGTCCTGGGTCACCCAGATCCACGGCGTGCCTGGGAGGGCGACTGAGTCACAGATGCACGGAGGGGAAGGCGCTCAGATGCCAGCCTGCATCAGAGACTTGCGATCGCCAGGCAACGACATGCAAATACAGGCCAGGGTCACTGCCTCAAAGCCTCCTACCTCTGCAAGGCAGCCATGATTAGGACCTTGCTTAATAGATACATGAAGGTTCAGAAGCATACGCAACATGCCCCGAGCCCCACAGCTAAGAAACCACAAAGCGGGACTCCGCCCAGGCAGGTCTCCCAGCCAAGGCCACCTCCTCGAGGCTGGGAGGGGTTTAATCACCCTGGGCTGGATCCCAGCTTCCGGGATCCTGGAGCCGAACTGGGGCTGGAGGCTGGGGAGAAGATATTTTGCACCAGAATTTGAGATATTACCCATGTGAGGAATGTTGAAAAACTGAGGAAAGGGGCCTGACATAGGCAGGGCAGTAAAATAAGATACACTGAGAGGCTGACCCATGTAGGAAGGTTCTGGGCCGCCAGAATACACTGGGCACAAATGCACCCATGGTCTAGGACGGATCATAACATCAAGACACTGTTGAGGGTGCTCTCTCTCTCTCTCTTTGGCTCATGGAATAAACTTTTTTCTTTAATTTTATTTATTTATTCATTTGTTTATTTCAATTTGACCAGAGAGGGACAGAGTGAGAGAGAGAAAGTGAGAAAGCAAGTCGCAAGGTCCAGGACTCGAACTGTGGTCGGCCATATTGGAATCCAGCGCCTTTAACCACCACGCCACCTGCTGGCCCCTCATGGACATGGAATAAACTTAAAGGAAAAAAAGCCAACACAAGGGGGAGGAGACAGGGTCTCCAAGTCGAGGCCCAGATGGACTGTCCCCTGGAAAATCTCCCTGTGTACACGGATTACTTGGCCAGGAACATTCCTGTTCTTAATTTAAACAAGTACTTGGAAACGGAAATGTAATTCCCTGTTCCCAGACTCCCCCACCTAACCTCCAGGGCCTTCTTCAATCACCCCCTTAAAACAGAGACATGAACTGGGATGACCAGGGGCCCTCCTTGGCTTGTTTCATCTCTCCACTGTTCCCACCAATGAAACAGGGATAATGACACTCTCGCCCACGCGCCCCAGGGGTGACACGCAGGCCGCCGCTCCCCTGCCAGAGGGAGGAGGCGTCCAGAAACACAAGCATCACTTACTGTGATTAGTGGAAGCCGTGGCCGCTCTTGTGGTCTAACCTGTGCTACGGATCAGTCCTTCCCTTCCTTCTAGAATGGATCTCTTGCCTGACTTCTGGAGTTTGTGCCACTGCTCTTTCTCTTCTGAGTAAGGCTGAAGGCTCCACTCCAGAAAATATGGCAAGGCCCACAGGTTATCAAGACCAGTGGCATCTTTTTCTTTTTTTTATTTTTTCAAGAATTATTTATTAATTTTATTTATTCACTCATTCACTTTAATTTGACCAAAGAGAGAGAGACGAGAAAGTGAGAAAGTGAGAAAGCAAGCCACCAGGTCCGGGACTTGAACCATGGTCGACCATGCGGGAGTGTCCAGCACCTTAACCACCACACCATCTGCTGGTCCCCAAGATCGGTGGTGGCATCGTTTGAATCACGGGCCGCTGATAGGCCAGAGGGTGACCCTAGTACTGCAATCTGGCCCGTCTGGCTCACTGCAAAGGTGGGCCGGGGCTCTGAACACAGCCTCTATTCTGCCCATCGTGGTGGCCCAAAGCCAGCCCCACTCACTGCAAAGGCTGCTGCCCTCTGCCTTCGCAATGAGGTATTTACATATCCCTCTTCTCCAGCAAGAATCAGGCCGGGGCGAAGCTGTCCTCACTCCCCTGGGGCCTCTCAGACTCCGCAGGTTACAGACTTCGGCTTGCACATGGGCCTCTGAAAACAGCTGAGGAACAAGCCTCCAAACCAGCCAAGGACAATCTCTGTGTCCAGGTGCAGAGGACCCAGCTTCTGACCTGAAACTCAAAACTGTCATGTGGGGATGACCGCCCACGGCGATAATCCTAGTTGTCATCACGGGTCTGAAAACCTGGTCCGGGCTCCACCTGTTACTCCCAGGCTCGGGAATCAGGCCTAGCTCCCATCTGGTCTCCCTGGGGTATGTGGGAAGAGACTCATGGGATTTGTAGGCCTGAGCTGCCCCCAACAGTCAGAGATGCCAGCTTCCCATTCAGAGTTCTAATGTGGCCACAACAGGGCTCTCCAGAACTTAACTCAGATCAGAGGCAGCCCGGATGACACGGCCACACCACAGGAGGCCCTGGTGCCATCAAGTGGAGGCCCATCAACTGGGAAAAGGTTCTTCCAAGACACCTGTGCTCCTCAGGGAGTCGAGGCTCCCCGCAGTATCTGACCCTGGGTTCTGCTCTTGGCCCTTCTCCCAGAAAATCCCGGGGTGATAGAATAACAGCCTGGCTCAACCAGGTCAACTTGGCCAACACGCCTGCCTCCGTGGCCACCCCCTGCCAGGGCTGGCATAAGGCCGGCACCTCACTGGAGTAACTATCAAAGCTGCAGAATGTGGGGACCAGGAGGTGGCGTGGTGGTTAAGGCGCTGGACGCTCCCACATGGCTGACCGTGGTTCGAGTCCTAGACTTGGTGGCTTGCTTTCTTACTTTTTTACTCTCTGTTTCTCTCTGGTCAAATTAAAATAAATGAATGAATAAATAAAATTAAATAAACAATTTTTGTTTTAAAGGTGCAGAATTTGAGCTCAAGATTCCCGGGCAGGCCTGTTCCTCCTTTATGGACTGGACCTAGCCCGCTTCCTAAGGTTGCCATCCTAGTCTTGTGACCTCCAGAGCAGGCACTGCCAGCTCCTTGCCAAGGAGAGCAGAGGACACCTAGTCAGACTCCACACTCGGGTGTCAGTACCCTCTCGATCCTCGTGAAGGGAGCCCAGGGCTCTTAACTCTGCCCACGAGGGTATTCCCCATCAGTGCTTCCCGTTTGGCTGTGTGGATGCGGTCGTCCTGTTGTTACTTGAATCCTGCCTGATGCATGCCCTGATCTTGACTAGGTGGTAGGGACTGCCACCAGGAAAGCCAGGGAAATTCACAAAGACGGGCTGGTCTATTTGAATGCTAATTTTGTTTTTTTTTTAAAGATGTTTTGCCTTAGGGCACGTATGCAGAGAGAGGCACACACGCAGGGTGACAGAAAGACACACACAGGGAGAGACACAGAGAAGGAGAGTGATAAATCACCCCCTGGGGGGAATGGCCACATTGCAATCCCTCTCCATTCTCCTCCCGAGATACTGGGCACACATAGGCGTGCCCGGCATGAGTTTCCAGCCACCGGGTCCAGGACTTGAACCCACAGCTGGCCATGTGGGAGTCCAGCAACGTAAACGCTTGCAATTTGCTAGTCCCAGAATGTTAATTTTTTAAATGTGTATTTATTTCAAGAAAAGGAGAACAGAAACAGATACACACAGACACACACACTCCCAACATGGTCTCCATAGCGTGGTACGTCCCTCCCCCCCCCCCCCCCCCACCCACCTACATCACAACAAAACA
>NW_006160044.1:820154-821451 GCF_000334495.1 Tupaia belangeri chinensis
ACTTAACCCAGATCAGAGGCAGCCCGGATGACACGGCCACACCACAGGAGGCCCTGGTGCCATCAAGTGGAGGCCCATCAACTGGGAAAAGGTTCTTCCAAGACACCTGTGCTCCTCAGGGAGTCGAGGCTCCCCGCAGTATCTGACCCTGGGTTCTGCTCTTGGCCCTTCTCCCAGAAAATCCCGGGGTGATAGAATAACAGCCTGGCTCAACCAGGTCAACTTGGCCAACACGCCTGCCTCCGTGGCCACCCCCTGCCAGGGCTGGCATAAGGCCGGCACCTCACTGGAGTAACTATCAAAGCTGCAGAATGTGGGGACCAGGAGGTGGCGTGGTGGTTAAGGCGCTGGACGCTCCCACATGGCTGACCGTGGTTCGAGTCCTAGACTTGGTGGCTTGCTTTCTTACTTTTTTACTCTCTGTTTCTCTCTGGTCAAATTAAAATAAATGAATGAATAAATAAAATTAAATAAACAATTTTTGTTTTAAAGGTGCAGAATTTGAGCTCAAGATTCCCGGGCAGGCCTGTTCCTCCTTTATGGACTGGACCTAGCCCGCTTCCTAAGGTTGCCATCCTAGTCTTGTGACCTCCAGAGCAGGCACTGCCAGCTCCTTGCCAAGGAGAGCAGAGGACACCTAGTCAGACTCCACACTCGGGTGTCAGTACCCTCTCGATCCTCGTGAAGGGAGCCCAGGGCTCTTAACTCTGCCCACGAGGGTATTCCCCATCAGTGCTTCCCGTTTGGCTGTGTGGATGCGGTCGTCCTGTTGTTACTTGAATCCTGCCTGATGCATGCCCTGATCTTGACTAGGTGGTAGGGACTGCCACCAGGAAAGCCAGGGAAATTCACAAAGACGGGCTGGTCTATTTGAATGCTAATTTTGTTTTTTTTTTAAAGATGTTTTGCCTTAGGGCACGTATGCAGAGAGAGGCACACACGCAGGGTGACAGAAAGACACACACAGGGAGAGACACAGAGAAGGAGAGTGATAAATCACCCCCTGGGGGGAATGGCCACATTGCAATCCCTCTCCATTCTCCTCCCGAGATACTGGGCACACATAGGCGTGCCCGGCATGAGTTTCCAGCCACCGGGTCCAGGACTTGAACCCACAGCTGGCCATGTGGGAGTCCAGCAACGTAAACGCTTGCAATTTGCTAGTCCCAGAATGTTAATTTTTTAAATGTGTATTTATTTCAAGAAAAGGAGAACAGAAACAGATACACACAGACACACACACTCCCAACATGGTCTCCATAGCGTGGTACGTCCCCCCCCCCCCCCCCCCACCCCG
>NW_006160044.1:821559-862880 GCF_000334495.1 Tupaia belangeri chinensis
GCTCGGCGCGCCCCCCCCCCCCCCCCCCCGGTCTCAACCAGCCTAGATTATAACACACATGTACACCTGGGGTACTTAGGGAGGTCCCAGGATATGAACCGAGGACCTTTCCCATGTGGGTCAAGTTATGTTACTGTTGTGACCTTGGCTGGTCTAGTTCAACAGCTAGACACAGACCACGGGCTTTCTCCCACCTGATGAGCCCCTTCCAAAGAGGCCACGTAAGTCAGCAACGCAGCGGCAGTGTAGACAAACATCTCCTGGCTCCCTGTGCTGCTCAGCCCTGGTGTGCCATGCTGTTACAAGGTGGAAAGGAGAGTGCTGGCCTAAAGATGCTGAGTCACATGGAACCAGATGTTGGGGGTGGGGAGGGGGGTACTCCAGGAACCTGTATGGTATAAGCAGCGCTTCTCTAGGGCACATAAAGCACTCAGAGGACACTTGGGCTGGGCGTTGTATAGGACAGGAGCATGGGCAGGGCCTCAGGGCTGGGGTGGACAAGCCCGGCCGCTAGCCACCATCCCTCCCGGCTCCACGGGAGTCAGCTCCTGTCAGCAGCGCCCCTCGGCTTTGTGCTGGGGTGGGGGAGAGTACTCTGAGATGCGTTTGCTACATACTAAATGTGTCCCTCCAAATTTCACACACTGAAAAGCTAATTCCTAATATGATGGGATTAGGAGGTGGGACCCGTGGGAGGTAATCGGGTCATGTGGGTGGACCCTTGCAAATGGGATTTGTGCCTTTTTGCGACCTCCCAGAGCTCTCTTAGCGCCTCCATGTGAGAACACGACCGCAGTGCAGCCGTCTACGAACCAGGCAACGGGCCCTCAGGAGCCCCCAAATCTGCCAGCTCCAGAGGCTGGACTTCTGGCCTCCAGACCTGTGAAGAGAAACTGCTTGCTGTTTCAGTCCCCCGGTTTACGGTCTTTTAGATGTTACATTACAAAGCCTGAACCGACGTAAGACATCCCTCCATGAAACGTCCGACGCACGCCCGTGTACACCCACACTGAGTCCTGGAGTTTCCACGACTCACGTGTGACGTACACGCATCTGTTCCTCTCTGCTGTCCCATGTTCAAAGCCTCAGATCCTGGGCTCTGACATTTACATGCTCGGAACCTGTGGGGACGTTCCCTTAATCGGCCCCAGAGGTCAGGGTGCCGGCATCCAGGGAATTCAGGGCCGGGAGACGCCCCAGGAGGCGAGATGGCACAAGGTCTCTATTCTCTAGCCCGCTTTGGTTTTCACCCTTGCTCTGTCTGAGAAAGCAAAACGGCTGGGCTGCAAGGTGAGCCTGGTTTTAGCCAGTTCCCCCTCCAAGTCGTGGTCAGGCTCTGTCTACACAGGCCTCTCCCGCAGTGCTCCCACTGCCCTCGTGGGCTTCAGGCAGCCCTGCAGACCGACCAGGACCTGAGTGTGGCCCTGGCCCCGGCCCCGTTGCTCTGGCTTGCGCTCATGTGCATGTGCACACATGCACGCACGCACGCACACACACGCACATCTGCAGTGGAGCCACCTCCTGTCTTGGCAGGCTGGGCACCATCGTTCGCCTCACGCAAGCTGCGGCCCCGTGGCTCTGGCCCCATCTCTCCAAGGACCTGTCTGTATTGTGACGTAACCTGACCCTTCTTCCCTAACCAAGGGACATTCTCCCCGGTTGTTCTCTTACACCCCAAGAGTAAGGTTCTCTGTGATGTTCTGTCTACACTCTTCCGGATCCAGACACCAGTCCCCTCTCAACTTCTTATAAGCTCCTGAAGCCTTCGAGCCCCCAGGACCCAGAGACCATTTGGGGAAAACAAACTCACCCAACAAATGGTGCCGAATGAAGACCCGGATTTAAATAAACGAGCAGCCACACACAGACACGTAAGCATAGGCCCCTCCAACTCAGCCCAGGTAGGGAGCAGGGCTCAGGAAGCTGGGGACAGACTTGGACCATACACACAGGGGTGTCCAAAGACGAGACTAAGGGCAACCCCTCCTTTCCTAGCTAAAACACACAATGACGTTTCCACCAGCCTACAGAGTCCAGCTATACGTGGGTCTCCAGAAAAACACTGGCAGAAAGTGCACGCACACGCGTGTGCACACACACACACACACACACTCCCCACAGCCGACACCCTCCAGAGGACCCAGCGCGGGTCCAATCACATCTCCAGGGTTTACAAGCTGGGCTCATTTCTGAGTCACAAAACCTGAAAGTGCTATTTTTGGTCAGTGACCACCAGGAGAGCCTCCCGCGCGTTGCATGCCCACTGACCCTGCATGTCCCTGGCTGCTCAGCTGATTTTCCATGTGTCCCCAACACGAGGGTGAGGTCACCGTGCTCCGGGGGAGATCGGCGGACACTGAGGGCTACTAGGTACCCACCATAGGCACACAGAGAGCCTGGCTCTTCACTTCTGCCTCCAAATTCAAGCCTCGTATTTTAGAAAAGGGAAGGGGGAAGGGACCAGCAGTTCGCGTAATGGCTATGTCGCTGGACTCCCAAGTAGTCGACCGCGGTTTGAGTCCCGGACTTGGTGGCTTAAACTCACGCCAGGCACGTGTGTGTGCATACCCAAGATCCTTAGAGGAGAATGGAGAAGGGATTGCGGCATGGCCATCCCCCCTGGGGGGTGATTTCTTGCTTTCTGTCTTCCTGGTAAGCGCATGCACCCAACAGCAAAAAACGTCTCCAAAAAAAGAAAAGAAAAAGAAAAGGGAAGGGAGAAAAAAAGGCTAGTAAGCAGTGATGGTGTCTTTTCTGCTTCCACACGAGAACAGCCTGTCACCACAGAGCGGAGAAGTGCCGCAGGCTGGTCCGCCAGGAGAAAGGCCGGTGCGAGCAGCGTGGAGAAGCTGCCAGAACCCACAGCCCGCACGGGCTGCTCGGGGCGTGCATTCCAGGAACAGAGGATCCAAGAAGGAGCTGGGGCCACAGGCGCACGGCCCTTGGGAGGTTCCAAAACGCACCCTCTGCTCTCCTTGAGGCTCTGCTTGGAGACGGCAAGGGGGCCCAAACACAGCAGCAGGCGTAGAGGAGTCCCAGAGGGGACATCTTCCACCCCAACTGTCTAGAAAGGTACTTCTTTTTTGGGAGGAAGAGGGCAGCCAAGTGGTGTGGTAACTGACGTGCTGGACTCCCACACAGCCAGCCACGGTATGAGTCCTGGACCCAGTGGCTTGAAAATCACACCAGGAAGGGGCATGATGGCACTGGCCCTACGGAAAACCACACCGGGTGCGCATGGGTGCACGTGCGTGCATGCCCCAAATCCCAGGAACAGCATGGAGGAGAAGGGACTGCAGCATGGCCATCCCCCCAGGGGGTGATCTCTCACTTTCCCTCTCTCTCTCTCTAGTGAACACATGCACCCGGTGGCAAAAACATTAAAGAAAAAAAACTTTTTAAAAAGTTTATTTTTCCGGGAACCAGCAGTTAGTGTAATGGCTATGTCGCTGGACTCCCACGTAGTCGACCGCGGTTCGCGTCCCAGACCCGGTGGCTTAAAACTCATGCCGGGCGCGTGTGCGTGCGTGCCCAATATCCCGAGAGGAGAATGGAGGAGAAGGGATTGCGGCGTGACCATCCCCCCTGGGGGGTGATTTCTCGCTTTCTGTCTCTATGTCTCTCTCTGTCTGGCTGGCGAGCGCACGCGCCCTACAGTGAAAATCTCTCCCAAAAAAAAGTTTATTTTTCCAAGTGAAAAAGAGGAGAGACAGCACCCTCAACAGTCAGCAGCCCCACCTCAGGGGTACAGGTGTGCCCGGCATCCCCAGGGAGGTCTCTGGGTTTGAACACGGAACTTTCCTACTCAGGACAGCCTCACAGGTCATTGCGTTTTTCTGCTGAGCCACTGACTGGCCCCTGGAAAGATTCTGTATGAGGCTCCAGACCCGAGTCCAGGCTCACACTATCTGAGCAGCTTTTCTTCCCTCGACATTACCTCCCGCCCTACAGAAGTCTCCATGTGGCATCTGAGCACCCAGGTCACACGTATCCGAGCACACGGGACATGCATCCAGCGAAGGGGCCTAACTCAGCTCCTCCAGCCCCTCTTGCCCGACCTGAGAGAGAACCAGGCTCTGTACCCCGTCCTGCTGGGTCAGGGCTTCCAATTGTCAACAAGGGCCCCACATCCCTGTGCCGCAGCGGCTCTCATCCTGCCACCCCATGGAGGATGAGGCAGGACAGGGCCACCTGCACCCATGGGCGTGGAAGCTGGGTTCGCGGACCAGCTGCAGGACAGCAGGGCTAGTGAGCGGCTAGCCGGGTCAAACCTGAACCTCCAACAGGCCCAGTCTGTCCTCAGACTCCCACCATTATAGACGACGAGCCCCCAAAAGGGGCTGGGAGGTTAAAGGGTGGCACTTAGAGCCCTGTCCTCAACCCGCCCAGGTGCTCACGCCCACAGAGAGCCGGGCTCCCACACTGGCAGGGCACCAGCCTACGGACACTCGTGTGCTAGCTGTACCCGAGCTGCTGGCTCCTGGTTAGGTCATGCGGAACTTGGTTCAAACCCAGCCCACTACCACCAGCAGGGTGACCCGGGCACATGACTTAATCTGAGTCCCAGGCTTCCCATCAGTGAGAAGAACTCAGCGGGATGGCCAGTTAGCACTCTGCTCCTCTGAGAGGCGCCAGGCACTGTGCTTGGCTCAGAGCAACGTGCAGGAGGGTGCCCACTCTGCGGCACTCAGGGCCTGGGTTCTATCACTCCAGCTGAGCCAGGGGCTTTAAAACCACAGAATGAGACCAGCAGGTGGCATGATGGTTAGGGCACTGGACTCCCACATGGCCAACCCCAGCTGGAGGCCCAGACCTGGCAGCTTGCTTTCTCTCTTTCTCTCTCTGGTAGGTGTATAGCAAATGTTAAAAAAACAATAACAACAAATTAAATAAAAATACAAATACAAACAAAATACCCCAGAAGACCTTGTCCTGGGCAAAGCACTAGGTCTCCAGGCTTCCAAATGTTGTAGAGCCAGGGAACGCGGCTGAAGCATGAGTGACGTGGAGGGCCAGGCTGAGACTGGGTTAGGAGGCCGGAGAGGACATGACTGGGCAGGGCCTAAAGACGAGGGCACCCCAAGGGCAGGCAAACGGGGAGATGCAGAAGAAACAGGAAGTGGGGAAGGGCCAAGACTCAAAGACTGATTTGCTCTTCCAGGATTCCCTCAGCCCTGCAGCTCTAAACAAAAGTCATATTCTCTTGGAGAAGGGATTGCGGTGTGGCCATCCCCCCCCGGGGGGGGGGGTTGATTTCTCGCTTTCTGTCTCCCTGTCTCTCTCTTTCTGGCGAGCGCATGTGCCCTATAGCAAAAACCTCTCCCCCCGCCCCAAATAAAAAACACGAGGTGCAAATGTTTGTGCCCCAAATCCCAACAGGATGGAGAGATGAAGTGACTGCGGTGTGGCCATGTCCCACTGAGTGGTCGTCTCTCTCTCTCTCTCTGTTTCTCTCTAGCAAGTGCATATACCCTTAAAAAAAAGAGAGCGAAAATGAATTGCAGCATGGAAGCAGATATGGGTAGGGACATAACTCACAGGCCCATTTGCTCCATGAGTCCTGCCAGATGGTGCCCAAATATCCAGGAAGGATGCACGGCACATTCCTGACAAATTCCACGCCTGCTAGGCACAGTGGGGAAAGGCGGGTGGTGGCCTGGGTGGCCCGCAGAGCAGAGTCAGCTCAGCCAGGGCCTCTGAACGCCATGGCTCCACTCGGAACACTCCGCTTGTCCTGCTTTAGAAAGGTGCCAAGGTGGGCCAGCCAGGACATGGTGATTAAGGTGGTGGGATCCCACATAGTCAACTGCAGGGTTCGAGCCCTGAGCCTAGTGGCTTGAAAAACAAAAACAAAAACATAACCCACTAACACTGGGTATGTATGCATATGTGTACTCTGAACGCCATGGCTCCACTCGGAACACTCCGCTTGTCCTGCTTTAGAAAGGTGCCAAGGTGGGCCAGCCAGGACATGGTGATTAAGGTGGTGGGATCCCACATAGTCAACTGCAGGGTTCGAGCCCTGAGCCTAGTGGCTTGAAAAACAAAAACAAAAACATAACCCACTAACACTGGGTATGTATGCATATGTGTACCCCAAATCCGAAAAACAAAGACAAAAACAAAAAACACTAACACTGGGTATGTATGCATATGTGTACCCCAAATCCCAAGAGCAGAATGGAGAAGGGACTGCAGCGTGGCCATCCCCCCCAGGGGGGTGATTTCTCACTTTTCCTCTCTCTTCCACCCCCAGTAAGTGCATGTGCCCTGTAACGACAACAGAAAGCAAAGCAGAGAGGTGCCAAGGGGATCACCTTAGAAATTTTCCCATGGAAAATGCAAAGGTACTTCACAAAATCGGGAAATGCAATTAAACTACAAGATTTATTTTGGTACACAATACTGAAATCCATGCATTATTCTTTCGGTAAAATGCATTTCCCATGAACTTTTTAGAGAGGCCACAGAAGGGCAGCTTCCATTCCCTAAGCACCTACCATAAACTGCGATTTATTTTATTTTCATGGAAGTGAAAGACAGATAGCGAGAGAGAAGACTAGTGTCCTGGACGGAGTTTCATGACCCTGTCCCTCCTCAGCCTTTCCAGCCAGGCATGAGCACAAGCATGCGTTCATGTGCACAGGAAAACCAGGGAATCGAACCTGCAACCCTCCCTATGGAAGGAAGGGCGAGGGCCTATGGGTCATTGCTTGGGCAGCACATTATTTCCGTGCCACCAGGCAGCCCCTGACAGTTAATGTCACTCCCAACGCAGCCCTACAAGGCTTCTACAGTGACTTGCATTTAACAGAGGGGAGAGCAGACTCAGAGAGGAGAATAACTCATCTGATGCAATACGGCAGTGCCCATGGGTGGGGCGCACGCCCAGTCAGATGGCGCCCGAAGCTGTATCCTCCATGCGACCTGTGGCCACCTGGGGCGCATTCCCTGAAGGGACACTGGTGTGTCCAAAACAACTGCACAGGGTGGGTGCTCTGGGAAATGACAGCTGGATGCGGGGCTGGGGAGTGGGCTGGTGGGAAGGCAGGCCTGGCATGCAGGACGGGCAGAAGGAGGCAATTTCTCGGATCCTCTGGCCCGGAATCTCGACATTTCTGAAGGTCTTCATGCATTCACGGCCTGGAGCTTTTCTCCCCCTGTTAATATGGGCAGGGTGTTCCTTAACGCAGATGGCCGTGCCTACTCTGTCAAGGCCATTAAGTCGGGCCATGGGAGCCAACAGAAGGGCCTGGAACAGAGCCGGGATCGGGCCAAGCACAAGACACCCCTGAATCAATGGGGGCGGGGTGGTGCTTCTGCCTCACAAATTGGAAGCCATGTCGGGCAGTGGGGGACAAGGTCAGGAGGGCCCCGCCGAGCCAGAATCCACAGTGGAGGCTCAGCTCAGCCTCGGGGTCTTGAGAGGGGCCCCAGGGAAGTTATGGCCGGAGGTGCAGGTCACTTGGCCTTCTGTAACCCCATCGGCCTGCTGTCTGAGGGTGACGCCAGTGCACACTGAAAGGACTTGCACGAGCAGAAGCTACAACTTCCCAGTCCCAGACAAGACAAGAAAACAACTCCACGCTTTCCCTCTAACCGCCAACTACAAATCTGGATAAGACACACCAAATAGCTACCACGGAACCTGGGAAGACACAGCGGGAACGTTGGGTAGGGATCTTGAGGGACACCTTGGCACATGGCAATGCCTCTCCTGGTTTATTTTTTTTGTTAAGTTTTGGTTTTGCCTCCTGTATATCCCGGCCTGGGCACCAGAGTAGCCCAAAACCACCAAGAGGAACAAATGGGGCTGGCGGGGTGGGAGGCAAAATAGAAAAGAGTTTTCTTTCTGGCCAAAGAACCAGAGGGAAGGGAAGTCACGTGTAATTAATTATTAATTTATTAATTCATTCATTTCTTCCATATGAGGGAGAAAGAGGGAGAAAGGCAGACAGAAAGACACCCCTAAAGGGTGTTTGTGCTGTGATCCACCCCCAGCCTCAGCTGCCTGCATCAGCACGGTCAGGGAG
Source organism: Tupaia belangeri chinensis (assembly GCF_000334495.1). Classification (NCBI taxonomy): domain Eukaryota; kingdom Metazoa; phylum Chordata; class Mammalia; order Scandentia; family Tupaiidae; genus Tupaia; species Tupaia belangeri. The sequence continues at coordinate 829,593 of NW_006160044.1, forward strand.
GTCCCAGGACGTGAACCTAGGACCTCCCCCTGTGGGCCGGTTGCACTACCGCTGGGCCTGATTGAAATCTTTTGCCATCATCCGCCTTGCTCCAGGTGAACACCAGGAGGTACTCATTCCGGGTCCCATGGGCAGCCAAAAGCAGTCCCTGTGAACTTGCTACACTAGGTGAGTGCCACCGAGGAAGCAGAGTCCCTGGTCCCCTTTACCTGCACAGTGGCAAGAGTGGAACTCTCAGCACACCATGGGGGACGTTTTCTTTTTTTTTTTTTTTTGGAGAGATTTTCACTGTAGGGCGCGTGCGCTCGCCAGACAGACAGAGACAGACATAGAGACAGAAAGCAAGAAATCACCCCCCAGGGGGGATGGTCACGCCGCAATCCCTTCTCCTCCATTCTCCTCTCGGGATCTTGGGCACGCACGCACACGCACCCGGCGTGAGTTTTAAGCCACCAGGTCCGGGACACGAACCGCGGTTGACTACGTGGGAGTCCAGCGACATAGCCATTACGCTAACTGCTGGTTCCCTGGGGGACGTTTTCTTTTCCTTTTTTTTTAAAAAAGAAATATTTATTTATTTATTTATTTATTTATTGACCAGAGAGGGACACAGTGAGAGTGAGAGAAAGTGAGAAAGCAAGCCACCAAGTCTGGGATTTGAACTACAGTCAGTCATGTGGAAGGCCAATGCCTTAACCACCACGCCACCTGCTGGCCTTGGGGGAAGTTTTCTAAACAGAATACCTGTGAGAGGGAAAGTCTGGGGAAGCAGAAAGTGTGGGAAAACTGTGGAAAGGAAGGAGCTGAATACAGCGTCCTTTAAATCTATGTGTGGGACCAGCAGATGGCAGAACAGTTACGTTGCTGGACTCCCACGTACTCAACCACAGTTCAAGTCCTGGACCCACTGGCTTAAAACTCACACCCAGGAGCATGTGCGTGCAAGCCTCAAATCCTAAGGGGAGGATGGAGGAGAAGAGAATGTGGCATGGCCGTCCCCCTGGAGGGGTGATTTCTCTCTTTCTGTCTCTCTGGCAAGTTACACACCCTATAGCAAAAAAAAAAAACTCTTTAAAACAAATCTAGGGGCCAGCAGGTGGTGTGGTGGTTAAGGGTGCTGGACTCCCACATGACGGACCACAGTTCAAGTTCCGGACCTGACGGCTTGCTTTCTCACTTTCTCTTTCTCTCTCTCACTCTGTCCCTCTCTGGTCAAATTAAAATAAATAAATACATAAATAAATAAAGTCAGGATTCAAAGAAAAAGCTACGTATGAAGCCCTAGGCTAATCCCTAAGCTGCACATGTGTTGAAATCGCTTGGTGTCTGCACAGTGTAGGTTTGAGGGACTGAACTACATGTAGCTCAGACCACCGCCCAGGATGCAGACTGACCCTTGGGTGATGCACAGCACGGGATGCGAGGACTGCAGAGCCCGACGTACAGTCTGAATCTAGTTGAGTCAGCTACCTGCTAGAACAAATCAATCGCCATCTCCAGAACACTGAAACTGGATCCAGAATCTCCTAACGAAACATTCAAGATAGTCAGAATACAATCCAAAACAGCTTGACAAAGAACCAGACAACCTAAACCACTGTCGCGGGGAAAAGGCAATCAACCGACATCAACCTCAAAGTGACCCCAAGGTGGGAATGATCAGAATAAGACTTCTTTTAAAAAAAACCTTTTTTTTTCTTTTTAACTTTATTTATTTATCAAAAAGGGACAGAGTGAAAGCAAGACAGAGAGAGAAAGGGAAAGTGAGAAAGCAAGCTGCCAGGTCCAGGACCTGAACCATGGTCGGCCATGTGGGAGCCCAGCATCCTTAACCACCACGCCACCTGCCAGGCCACAGCATAAGACTTTAAAACAGCGATTTTTAACTATGCTCCAAGAAGTCAGCCCAAAGGCTCTTGAAACAAATGAAAGACGAATGTTCTCAGCAAAAAATAGAAGCTATAAAAAAAGAACCGAAGAGAGATTTTAAAGCCAAAAAATAAAATTCCCTGCAGGTATTCAGAAGCAGAATGGAGATGACAATGGAGTCAGTGAACTTAAGGACAGATCAATAGGGCCAGACCACGGCGTGGTGGCTAAGGGAGCTAGGTCTCACGTGGCCAACAGTATGGTTCGAGTCCCGGACCTGGTGGCTAGAGAAACACATCGCGTGTGTGCACGTGTGTGCATGCATGCGTGCCCAAAATCCCAAAAGGAGAAGAGATGTAGGAAAAAGGATTCTGGCGTGATCACTCTCTATCAAGGGATGCTTTCTCTCTCTCTCTCTCTCTCTCTCTCTCTCTCTCTCTCTCTCTCACGCATACAAGCCCACTAGCAAAAATTAAAAGAAACTATCAAGGGATGCTTTCTCTCTCTCTCTCTCTCTCTCTCTCTCTCTCTCAAGCATACAAGCCCACTAGCAAAAATTAAAAGAAAAATAAAAGAGCAATAGACATTACCCAATCTAAACAACAGACAGAAAAAAAGTATGGGAAAAAATGTAAAGAACCTTAAGATGTGTTAGACATCAAAAGATCTAAAATTCATGTCACAGAAGTTCCAGAAAAAGAGGAGAGACTGGGGCAGAAAAAAAATGTCTTCAGAAATAATATCTTAATACTTTCCAAATTAGAGGAAGGACATACATTTACAGATCCGAGAAATACAGTGAACAATAAGATAAACAAAACCACAGCCAGACATACGGAATCAAAGTGCTAAAAAAACAAAGATTAAGAAGTCTTAAAAGCAACTAGAGAAAAACAACATATCAGATATCAGAGAATAAGGAATCAAATGTCTCTAGATTTTCTACCAGAAACTATGAAGGCCAGAGGGGATCAAATATTTTTAAGTGCTAGAAGAAAAGAATTGTTAGAGGACCAGCAGATGGTATAATGGCTATGTTGCTGGACTCCCATGTGGTCGACCACAGTTCGAGTCCCGGGTCCGGTGGCTTAAACTCAAGCCGGGCACGTATGTGTGAGTGCCCAGGATCCTGAGAGGAGAACAGAGAAGGGATTGTGGCATGGCCATCCCCCTGGAGGGTGATTTCTCCCTTTCTGTCTCTCTGTCTCTCTCTTTCTAGTGAGTGCACGTGCTCTATACCAAAAAACTCTCAAAAAAAAATTGTTGGGACCAACAGATGGCATAATGGTTATATTGGTGGATTTCCACATGGCTGACTGCAGTTCAAGTCTCGGACCCGGAGGCCTGAAACTCATGCCTGGCGCATGTGTGTGCGTGCCCAAAATCCCAAGAGGAGAATGGAGGAGAAGGGATTACAGTGTGGCCACCCCTCCGGGGGGTGATTTTTCACTTCTATCTCTGTCTCTCTGTTTCTCTGATGGGCATGCACACCTTATAGCAAAAATCTCTCTTAACAAAATATATATGTATATGTATATACAGCACCATATGGTTATATTAGAAAAGAAGAAAGGTCACAAGTCAGTCATTTAAATCTCCATCTTAAAAATAAAAGTCAGGGCAGAAGAGAACAAAATTGAAAACAATTCCTTGGCAAGGGTTAGGGGCAGGGGAGAGAGAACTAATAAATTGATAAACTTCTAGCGGCCTGATGAACAAAACAGGAAAGACATCAGGAATAAAAGAGGGTATGAGTACTGATCCCACAGATGTTAAAAAGATACTGGGGAAATATTACAAGTAACTCTACCTACGTAAACTCGACAGCTTAGACGAGACAGGCTAGCTTTTGAAACCTGCTGGTGGCCATATCCTCTCATCCTCATGACCCTAACAATTCACAGTGCTGCCCAGGGGCCAGCAGATGGCGTAATGGTTATGTTGCTGGACTCCCACATGGCTGATCATGGTTCAAGTCTTGGACTCGGAGGGTTGAAACTCAGGCCTGGCGCATGGGCTTCTAGGCCCAGAATCCCAAGAGGAGAATGGAGGAGAAGGGATTGAGGGGTGGTTTCTTGCTTTTTGTCTCTCTGTCTCTCCAGCAAGCGCATGCGCCCCATTGCAAAAATCTCTCTAAAAAAACTGTGCTGACCAAAGCTGGCAGGATAGGTGACTGGGGAAGACAGTGTCCTGTGGCAGGCAGTGCCACCGGGCAGCAGACGTTATGATCTTATGAGATGGCCTTGTCTAGATTTTTAAATTTTTTAAAAAGATTTTTGCTACGGGGTGAGTGCAGTCACCAGAGAGATGAGAAAGACAGAAAGAGAGAAACCACCCCTCAGGATGATTTCTAGGATGGCCATGTTGTGATCCTGCACATGTGCCCAGCATGAGATTTAAGCCGTCCAGCCCGGGACTTGAACCACGGTTGACTACGTGGGAGTCCAGTGACATAATCATTACGCTATGTGCTGGTCCCTCATCTTGACTTCTTAGGTACAAGAGCTTCCCTGGAAGCCGAATCTCCAATAACCAAGGGCTTTGGAAGTTCGAAGGAACCTCAGCCACACTGTGGTCTAGGTCAGCAGCAGAGCTGGCTAGGATGCAGGGGAGAACTGGTGAATCGCAGGAGTCAAGAGGTCATAGTTAGCAGGCCATCAAGGCCAGCACCCTGCCACTGAGCAGCTAAAAAGGGATTGTAAGATGGTCTACCCTGGGCCAGCAGGTGGTGTGGTGGTTAAGGTGCTGAAATTCCCTCATGGCTGACGGCAGTTCGAGTCCCGGACCTAGTGGTTTGCTCTTGCTCTCTCTCTCTCTCTCTCTCTCTGTCTTTCTCTGGCAAAACTCATATGAAAAAATAGCAAATAAATTAATTAATTAAATAGTCCTTAAAAAAAAAAATCTATCCTTTCTGAAGCTCTCCCCAGTGGGGACTTTCTCACACTCCCCAGATGGCAAATCCCAATGTTTAACCACATTCACGGCCAAGATGTTCCTCCTTATGTCCCACGGGACAACTGAGATTCCGGGTAATTTTCCCAGTCTCTGAGCAGAGAGGTGGACCCCAGGGCAGCAAACTCTCAAAAGCTCTCTAATTCTGGGGGGGGGGAGACAGATTCAGGAAAGAGACCCATCCTTGGCGCCTCCGCTGGCAACGGGAGAGAATGGGAGCTACTTGGCAAGGCTGGTGTGAGACTGAACGCGATGGCAAAGTGCCTACTGTGGTGCCTGGCACGCGGCAGGAGCAGAAGGCGGTGACCGTATTAGCAAGTGGCACTTGTCAGCCTGCTTCTCCAGGCTATAAGAATCCACCTCCCCAAGTACTTTCTGAAAGGCCCCATTTAAAAAATGTTCTTTTAAAGTTTATTTCTTGAGAGAGACAGACACACACCACAAGGTCTTCCTGCCATGACTGACCCCCATCTTCAGCTGGCCTGGTCATGGGCATGCATGCGTGCACCCTGTATTACAGACAGACCCCAGGATGTGAACCAGGGACCTTCCCACTAGGCCCAACAGTGCAAAGTCCTATATTATCACTGTGTGAAATGCTCTATTTTTCTATTCTCTTTTTAAAAATTATTATTAATTTGTTATAAGCACGTGCACTAACCAGAAAGAGAGAGAGAACGTGAGAAAGCAAGCAACCAGGTCTTGGACTTGAACTGCAGTCCGCCATGATGGCAGTCCAATGCTTTAGCCACCACACCAGTTGCTGGCCCCAATTTTTCTACTCTTTCAATCATTCCGTTGGTTCAGGTAGCTCAGTACTTGCATGACTTTTGGTTTTGAAGGAATTTTTTAAAAAATTCTTGAGAGAGACAGAGGGGAGAGAAAGAATGAAGAGAAAGAGGGAGAGAGGGAAAGACAAGCACCCTCAACAGGGTCTCGTGTCACAGTGCTCCCCACGTCCTTCCAGTCAGCCGGAACCAAGGACACTCATGTATGTGCCCGGAGTATACAGATCAAGCCCCTTCTCGGCTTCCCGCCGAGACTGCAGAGCGCTGGGCTGAGGCTATGCCAGGGACATCTTTAAAAGCTCAGGTGGGCTGTGTTTACAGCAGGCAGCTTGCCCCGTTAAAAGAAATACAGTCCCAGAAGTTTCTGGATCACCAAGAGCAAATGTTCAATCCTGGGCCTGGGTCTAATTCCGGTCTCCCCTAAAATCCAAACCATGAGACTCCAGCCCTCCTGGTCCCTTTCAGGTGTAATTGAGGGGATTCGCATCATCCTCACTGATCACACTGGAAAGAAAAACTTTCTGGAGGGGAGGAGACTTTCTCTAGGGTCTCTCCACCTCTGTGTTTAACCTAAATCAGGGTTCTGCAAACATTTCCTGCAAAGGGCCAGATGGCAAACATCCTCAGTGTTGCATGTGAGACCATGTGGTATCTGTCGACGACTCAACTTTGCCATCAGAGCAGGAATACAGCCATACCGCATGTATAAACCAATGAGCGGGCTGTGTTCCAATAAAACTTTATTTTAAAAAAACACACAGTGGGCCAGACTGAGCCCTAGTTTGCCAAACTCCTGCCTAAATGACGGAGAGGCCTCAACGAGCATCCTTTCCTCACTTCCTAAATGAGGCTGTTGCTTGCAGTCAAAGTAGAAATTCATTACGCAGCTCAAGAAACTCTCTGGCTCGCATGCTCATGCATTTAAATGCTATCAAGAATCCCCCCATGGGACCAGCAGTTAGCATAATGGCTATGTGGCTGGGCTCCCATGTAGTCGACCGCGGTTCGAGTCCCGGACTCGGTGGCTTAAACTCATGCTCTGCGTGTGCGTGCGTGCCCAAGATCCCGAGAGGAGAATGGATTGCGGTGTGGCCATTCCCCTTGGTGGGTGATTTCTCACTTTCTGTCTCTCTGTCTCTCTGTCTTTCTGGCGAGCACACGCGCCCTATAGCAAAACAAAACTAAAACAACAACAAAAAACAGTGGGACCAGCTAATGGTTACATCATTGGACTCCCAAATGGCCAAACACAGTTGGAGTCTCAGACCCGGTGGCTTGAATCCAATGCCAGGCACATGTGTATGCAGACCCAAAATCCCAAGAGGAGAATGGAAAAGGGATTACAACGTGGCCATTCTTCCTAGCGGGGGGGGGGGGGGGGGTGTTTTCCCGTTGTTTCTCACTGTCTGTCTCTCTGGAGAGCGCACAAGCCCTCTGACAAAAACTTCTCTATTAAAAAAAAAAAAGAAAGAAAGAACTCACCAGCACAGGCAACAACACATGACAGACAGAAGAAAACATATGTGCACACACTCTCTTAGTAACAATAAGTATGAAGGAGGCCTGGCAGCAGGACCCAGAGGTGCTCCACGGGATAGGAGCACAGGGGAGGCCCAGTTTCAGTCCCTGGTCTAACCTGCAGGCTGGCTTGGTGGTGTGCGTCTAGAATCCTGGACTTGGTGGTGTGCATCTAGCATCCTGGAGTTGGTGGTGTGCATCTATAATCCTAGCAACTCAGAGAGGCAAAGGCAGGAGGACTGAGTGCTTGAGGCTGGGCTGGGCAACAGTGAGAGCTGGACTGGGAAGAACAAAAGAGCCGGGTGGGACCAACAGATAGCAGAATGGTATTGTCACTGACTCCCACATGGCTGACCATGGTTCGAGTTCCAGGCCCGGTAGCTAGAAACTCATGCTGGGCATGAGTGTGTGTGTGTCCCCAAAATCTCAAGAGAATGGAGGAGAAGGGATTGTGGTGTGGCTATCCCCCCCGGAGGGTGATTTTTCACTTTCTGTCTGTCTCTGGCAAGCACACATCCTATAGCAAAAACCTCTCCAAAAAAAAAAAAAAAAACAAAAAAACCCCCCCAAAAAAAAAAAAAAAAAAAGAGCTGGGTGTGGCATAGTATAGGCCTATTAGAGTCCCACCTGGGAGGCTGGGGAAGACTGTGACATGGGGAGGCTCCGTCTTTATAAAAAAAGGAGGGCCAGTAGGTAGCACGGTGGTTAGTCCTACATGACTGACTCAGTAGTTTGAGTCCCGGGCCCAGCAGCTCAAAAAACACACTGGGTGCAGGTGAATGCATGCCCAAGTCCTGAGAGGAGAAGGGACTGTGGTGTACCCTATGCCCTGCAAGATGGTTTCTCACTTTCTCTCTCTCTCTTTCTCTTCTCTCCAGTAAGTGCACATACCCCATAGCAAAAATCTAATAACAGAAAAAAACATGTATTATTAAAAATAAACAAAAAAAGGAAAAGTATTGGGAACCAGCAGTTAGCGTAATGGCTATGTCGCTGGACTCCCACGTCGTCGACCGCAGTTCGTGTCCCGGACCCGGTGGCTTAAAACTCACGCCGGGCGCGTGTGCGTGCGTACCCAAGATCCCGAGAGGAGAATGGAGGAGAAGGGATTGCGGCGTGACCATCCCCCCTGGGGGGGGATTTCTCGCTTTCTGTCTCTATGTCTCTCTCTGTCTGTCTGGCGAGCGCACGCGCCCTACAGTGAAAATCTCTCAAAAAAAAAAAAGGAAAAGTATTAAAAAAGAACATTAAGGGCCAGACCCCTGGCCTGATGCTTAAAGTAGCCAGATCCCAAAGGGCCAGCTACAGTTTGAATCTAGCCCTGGTGGCCTGAAAAAACACACCAGGCGCGTGTGCACGTGTGTCCACAATCCCAACAGGATGGAGAGATGGAGAAGGGACTGCAGTGTGACCACAGCCCGTGGGGAGGGGTCTCTCTCCCTCTTCTGACAAGGCTACATGTCCTGTAGCAAATTACTGGCTTGTCTGAGAAACGACGACACTTTCCTATGCATTTTTGCATAGAAAAATTCACCGTGACTTCCCGACAAGCTAAATAAACACGAAGAATTACTCGGGCCCAGTGGGGAGGCTCTTTCGGACAGGAACGCACCCATCAGCTACGGCGGAAAATGTGAGCCAGTATCCTGGTTCATACACGACAGATCCTGCTGGAAAATAGTACAGGGCACTTGAAGGAAGTGAATCATTTGAGGAGGCCTGAGGAGAAAGGTTTGCATGGTTCCCAGGTGACGCCCCACCCAACCTGCCCTGCCCTGAGGGAGGGAGGCGCAGTTCCCATGGGTCCCAAGGAAAAAGCAGGAGCCTGCTCGGGCTGACCGTGCAGGTTTTTACCCACCAACTTCCAAAGGCTCGGAGGCAGCCTTAGAAACTCGACAGTGTGAAGCTAAGGCCGATGGGAAGAAAACAAAAATGAAAGCTTAAAGCGTGTTTCAGGTTCGCTGATGGCAAAGGTCAGAAAGGGGGGGGGGGGGCGGGGGACTGCTAAGCACGCCAGGATACCTGCCACGCCTGACTGTGGCCTGCCTGACCTGAGCCTCTATCCCATCGTCCTGTCTGCTAAAGTGCACTGCGAATAAACGACGGTGATGGGGGCTGGGCGGAGGGAAGAGGGTACTGCTGAGCTTTAGAAGAAACGCTATCAGGCCAGCGGGTAGCATGGTGGTTAAGGCGCTGGATTCCCACATGACCGACTGCGGTTCGAATCCTGGACCTGGGGGTTTGCTTTCTCACTTTCCCTCCCTCTTTCTCTGGTCAAATGAAGAAATAAATCATTCTTTTTTAAAAAAAGAAAGAAAGAAAAGAAAAGAAACCTCATCTACCCCAGGGCACTGCCCAGTGTTGCCAATTAAAGAGCAGCAGCCATTTCTTCCTGGACCACAGGGAAACAGACAAGCCTTCTCCTGTCAATGGTGCTGACTACCAAGAGCTCTAAAAATAGTTCATCAGAAAAGTGTACCAATGCCAGGGGCAGGAGAGCAATAAAACATTAATGCTCTGATGTGCCTTAACATGGTCGACCAAGGTTCGAGTCCTAGACCCACTGGCCTGAAACTCATGTGCACACGTGCCCAAAATCCTGAGAGGATGGAGGAGAAGGGATTGGGGCGTGGTCATTCCCCCAGGGAGTGACTTCTTATTTTTCTGTCTCTGTCTCTCCAGCAAGCACATGCACCCTATAGCAAAAACCTCTCAAAAAAAAAAAAAAAAAAAAGTAAAAAAATGCCAGTAGAAAAACAACTCTGATGCAGGAGAGGAGAATCCTAGGGACCAGAGAGGTGGTCCAGGATGGCAAGAGTGACCACTGCGTGGCCACACAGGCTGCAGACAATGCCAAAGGGCCTGCACCCGAGCCTGTCTTCCTGTTGTGGAGTCACCCCTGCATTTGCTGTTTCAGCACCGGCTTCCTCTAGACCATGTGGAAAGGACAGATATAAACTTGTCCCCGGGCTGGCAGCCGAGATAAGGGCGCACTGCCTCCTCCTGTGCACAGCGAGCAGCGTCCCAGGCACCAGGCCCTCTACCCACTGAAAGGCAGGAAGGGGTGGCCCGCCAGGGCAGGCAGAGCCTCGGTCAGCGCTCTCTGGGGGAGAGGGCAGGGAGTCCGAGCCTCTGGCCATCTCTGTGGGAGAAGCCCACATGGCAGTTAGGGCCCCGAAACAAAATTCAAAATCTCCCTGTGGGCTGGCAGGGTGCGAGACTTGCCCGGAACCTCACAGGCTGCCAGTGGAGGGGGTCGCAACCTGGTCTCTGCAGCTTTCCAGCTCGTGTCCCCCTCCAGGTGGCCTAGGGTTCCACCAGTTAGAAGGGGGTGCAGGACTTTGCATTTCACCTTCTCACAGACACAGAAGGAAGGAGCTTCTGAGACACATCCCCACCTGAGAGATGCTAAGAAATTTGCAGGGGACCAGCAGATGGCATAATGGTTATGTCGCTAGACTCCCATTAGGTGACCGCGGTTCGAGTCCTGGACCCGGCAGCTTAAAATTCACACCAGATACGTGTTCATGCATGGCTAAGATCCCAAAAGAATAATGGAGGAGAAGGGACTGCAGCATGGCCATCCCCCTTGGGGAGTGATTTCTCGTTTTCTGTCTCTGTCTCTATCTCTGTGGCGAGCATACACACTCTATAGCAAAAATCTCTCTTACAAAAAAAGAAAAGAAAAAAGGAAAAGAAATCCATGGACATCCCTAAAGCCCGACCTCAGAACCCCTGCTCCTCCCACAGGCAGGCACGTGAGCTCAAATGCACACACAGAGGCATAAGTAATGGGGCCTTTGCATTCAGCATGGAGGTGGGAGAGGGGCTCCCTCTCCTCCTTCTCTTGAGACCCTGTGAGATCCTTCGGCTCCCTGCTAGGAACCTGTCACCTGGGATCTTTCCTATGAAGACGTCTCACCCACCTAGTCCTGGGGGAAGCCGATGCGGAGAGGAGAGAGAGGAGAGAACACCGTTTATGCTGCTGCTGAAGGGAATGAGGTGAAGACGAGAGGGGAATGAGACAGGGAGAAAACTGGGTAAGGCAGAGGACGCCCTGGGGGTGCTGGGACACGGTCTCCCGTGGCTCCCCTGCAAGGCGAAGGTGCCGCCGCTCCTCCTGCATTGGTCCTGAAGTGTCACTCTGGAGGGTGAGCAGGTCGTTTTCCATCGGTGTCACCACCCTCCTATTTGAACGAGAGGGAACGGATGACGGATACGGATGACTCATGCACTGGGAAGCAGCAAGCATGGCACCAGAAGCGATTCTGCTTTGCTGTCAGGAGGCCGGAATGAGGAGGCAATTACGAGACGCTGTGAGCCCGTGAGAGGGAGAAACTCAACCCAGGGGAGCCACCGTCTCTGCAGAGCCTGCCCTACCACCAGCGGGTTCTTAGACAGCCTTCAAAGATGCCACAGGGTTACCATGCGATAAATACTCCCCCGGGGGTCGCTGGGAACGGTCTGATCGAGAGAGAGCACACCTAACCCCTTTATCCAAAAGCCGCAGAGCCAGGGAATGCAATCCGTCTCCCGGAGGCCCACCGTGCAAGCTGCTGCTCTTTCCTGGTGTTCCAACAATTGCAGGAAGCAGTGAGGGTGGAGCGGTCACTACTCCCATCTCACAGACAGGAACACCAAGGCCAAGAGAGGACCGTCGTCTACGTGTGCGCGTGCACGTGCACGTGTGTGTGTGTGTGTGTGGGGGGGGGTCTCAGCACCTCTGATGTCAACACCGTGCCGGATTTCTAGCACACCCAGAAGCTTGTCGCGAAGAGCGTGAATTAAGCACCGAGTCTACAGCGAGAAGGAGCGAGCTGAGGATCACGCAGTCAAAGAAGGAACAGCGTTTCCCGGACAGCCCCAGAAACCCAGCCTGGCAGCTGACCCAGTCTGGGAGGGAGGTCAGCTCGGGGATCCCTGTCTTCTCAGGGCTTCGTACCTGAGCTTGGCCTGGAAGCAAACGCTGCCCCATCTGCCACCGAGCCAAAAGGAGCGGCGGCCAGAGCTGGCAGACCTGGAGGCCATTCCCTGCCATCTGGACTGGCCCCTCCGAGGGAGGCCATTTCCCTGACACACAGATGCCACTACAGCAGAGACCTGCTCCCGTGAACCGGAACCTCAAACCCTCCTCCCTCCAGAAGCACATTCAACAGAGGGAGGTAGGGTCTCTGGTCCCCATGCAAGGAGGGGAAGTGATTCAAGCATCCCTGAGTGGACGATGCAGCAGGACATCTGCATGCTCGGCTGGTCCTAGAGCTCGTGGGGGAGCCATGTGCCCGGATAACCTCGAAGAGCAGGTGGCAGAGCCGCCCCACCTCCATGTGGCCAAACAGGACAGCGGCCAGTCCCAGCGGCATCATGTCTAGGAGTGACAAGCTTGGGGGAGAGGAGGGAGTGGTGTACACACAGTCACCAAAGGGAGACCGGACAGTGCACGGAGGAGGCATGAATGAGGCCCAAGAAAGGCTGGAGGGGCAGAGCGAGCGAGCGACACAGGGCAGGAAGACAGAGGGCAATGGAGAAAGGGTGTTAGAGCTAGACACTGGCACAGGGCAGATCTGGCAGGTGGAGACGGGGAACATCCTAGGCAGTGAGGCGGGCTGCAGTAAGTATGCAGGGGAAAACTGCATAACTAGCCGGGAGGAGAATGTTGTGACAGTATGAGGAACTCCGAGAAGGGTAGGAAAGCACAGCACAGGTATCTGCCTGCCTGAGGTGTATGGCCCTGCGTCTCAGGCCACAGGCAAGCTCTGGGAGGTTTGTTTTCTTTTCGTTTGTTTGTTTAAGAGATTTTTACTATAGGACACATGTACTTGCCAGAGAGAGTGACAGAGACAGGCAGAAAGTGAGAAATCACCCATCGGGGTGTGGAAGGAGGGGATGGCTATGCCGCAATCCCTTCTCCATTCTCCTCTTGGGATTTTGGGCACGCACGCACACGCACCTGGCTTGAGTTTCAAGCCACCGGGTCCAGGACTCGAACTGCGGTCGACTACGTATGTGGGAGTCCAGCGATGTAACCATTACGCCATACCCTGGTCCCTTGTTTTTGTTTTGAAGTTCATTTATTTCTCTCTGAGAGAGAGACAGAGACTAGAGTGTCCCTAAAAGGCTTCTGACACCCTGACCCCGCCCCAGCCCCCAGCCTCAGTCAGCCTGGATCACAGGCATGCGCACACAGGGCACGGCGCTCCAGAGCAATCACCCGACGTGAACGCAGAACCTTCCCACAGGGGACAGCCTCGCGGAGTGTCACGCTGCCACCACGTCACCAAAGAGCCCCAGCTCAGAGATTTCTACACACAGCGAGATCAGGGCCCTGTGAAGATGAATCTGGCTCACATGAACTGACCTGGGCAGGGGCTGGGGACAGAGGCCAAAGACAAGGACAGGTCATAGTCAAAAGGAGGGGGCTAGAGGGGTTCGCTGGGCACCATAAAGCAGTGGTTTTGGAGGCTGCAGGTATGAGGGTGCAGAGGAGGCTTCCGGTCAAACACCAGTGTCTAACGTGAGACACGGCCCTTGTAAATACCCACCGCCCACTCGCGCCTCTGCAGCGGGTCCTTGCGGCTTTTCGCATTCCCGGGAATTTTCAGCTTTGAGAAGCACCAGCCACACTGGAAGACACTCCCCCACGCAGGCCATCTGTTGGCTTATGGGCTTTGCTCCTTTACTTTCTTCCCTCCCCCTGGATTATTTTTAACAGATTAGGTTTCCTGTTTTCACTGCCTGGCTGGCCCGGCCCTCGGGCCATCCATCCGTCCATCATCACGGCCATTAGGACAGCAGCCTGGCAGGAACGGGCTGGCACGCTGCAGGCCCTCCCAGCTCCCTAACGAGGGACCGGCCACCTCCTCGCCCCACACCAGCTGGCAGCTCTGTAAACACTTCCTCCCCGCGCGGGTCGGGCTGCGACCTCTCCCACGGGCAAGGGGCCTCTTAATGAAACAAGTCAATAGGCGATTCATCCTCGCTGCTGACAGCCACTCACCCTTGGAACTGGTTCATTCCAGGACAGAGAACACAGCCCCTGACAGGGCCCTCAACTACCTCCCCTCCCGCAGCGGCCGGGTGCAGGAGGGCCAGGCTGCCCTGGGCTGGGAGAGAGGGGTCCTCGCTACAAGGACCAAGGCCCAGCACACTGTCCAGTCACTTGGGGCCCGAGTGGTGACCCGAGATCAGCGTGCTGTTCGGCCCATGCCCAGTTACTACCGTGCAGAGGCCAGTCCACGGACAACTTGCAGGCTTGATGACCAGCTATCCAGTCCCACGGGCACGTCATGCCACTGCACAGACCAGACCCCTCCTCACTGCTGGCCTGGACACCAGGCAGGCCAGGTGAACCAGGTAGGTCCCTGCTCTCTGACTCACAGCAGCCCTCCTGCAGGAACAGAATGGGGAAAAACTCCAGCCTCCTGTATCTGCCTAAAATATGGTGAAGAGTCCCTACAAATGTGCCTGGTTAAGAGCTCTTCAGTGGAGGGAACCAGCAGTTAGCATAATGGCTATGTCACTGGACTCCCATGTAGTCGACTGCGGTTCGCGTCCTGGACCCGGTGGCTTAAAACACGCCGGGCGCGTGTACATGCGTGCCCAAGATCCCGAGAGGAGAATGGAGGAAAAGGAACTGCGGCGTGACCATCCCCCCCTGGGGGGTGATTTCTCACTTTCTGTCTCTATGTCTCTCTCTGTCTGTCTGGCGTGCACACGCGTCCTGTAGCAAAAAACCTCTCCAAAAAAAAGAAACAAAAAACAAAAAAGAGCTCTTCAGTGGGACCAGTAGGTGGCATGGTGGATAAAGCGCTAGATAATTCCAGATGGCTAACTACAGTTCGAGTCCCAGGCTTGCTTTCTCACTTTCCCTCTCTGTCTGGTCAAATTAAAATAAATAAATGAATGAATAAAATTAAATTCATAATTATTAAAAATAAAAATAACAAAAAGTAAAAGAGCTCTGCTATCAAGAAAGAAAGCAGCCATGGGACCATCAGGTGGCATGGTTGGTAAAGTGCTGGACACTCCCACATGGGCGACCATGGTTCAAGTCTCGGACCTGGTGGCTTGTTTTCTCACTTTCCTTCTCTCTCTTGTCCAATTCAAATAACTGAATGAATAAATAAAATTTAAAAGAAAAAAAGGGGCCCTTAAGTGGGTCTGGAAAAGAGAACTTAGCTTCTGAGTAGCAGGGAGTTCAGCGACATAGCCATTACACTCACCGCTGGTCCCACACCTAGCATGTTTCTCAAGTCACTGGGTCTAGAACCTGGACCACACAGTGGGCCATGTGGGATCCAGCTGCCTTAACCTCCACACCACATGCTGGCCCCCATGCCTGCCTTTCAAAGGTGGCAGCTAATCTCCCCACACGCCTGGGTCCATTCATGCTGTGCCCAAGGCTAGTCTGCCATACATGGCGGTCAGCAAGGTGAGTGAGCACTGTCACTGGAGGTACCCTCAAGGCGCTGGTCAGTCTCAGGACATTTTCCTGAAGCCAGGCTGAGAGATCCCACACAGCCAATCCCCATGTGGTGGGAAAGGATTTCTCCCATCAGGGAGGCCTGTGGTTTCCTTGGAGCAAGGTCCATTTAATTGTAGGCAGGGCGGGGTGAGGGGTGGGGAGGGGCAGCAGTGGGCGGGTTCACACCTGTTCCCTGCAGGACCTTTACTTCTATCTGTGGGCCCAATCAGTCCATCCCTGCTCCTCATCATTCCTGAGCTAGTCCAGTGGGTAACAAGCTGAGAATTTTTTACTTTAAACCTAACCATGGCAGAGGCCAGTGGGTGGCATGGTGGTTAAGGTGCTGGAATTCCCATGTGGCTGACCACAATCGAACCAGACCTGGCTGCTTTTTTTCTCTCTCGGTCTTTCTCTGGCTAAAGTCATGTGAAAAATAAATAAATAAATTAAATAATTCTTAAAAAAAAAAAAGAAAGAAAGAAAGAAACAAACACACCTGGGACCAGCAGTTAGCGTAATGGGCATGTCGTTAAACTCCCATGTAGCCGACTATGGTTCGAGTCCCGGACCCGGTGGCTTAAACTCACGCCGGGCGTGTGTGTGTGCATGCCCAAGATCCCGAGAGGGGAATGGAGGAGAAGGGATTGTAGTGTGGCCATCCCCCCCTGGGGGGTGATTTCTCGCCTTCTGCCTCTGTCTTTCTGGTGAGCGCACGTGCCCTATAGCAAAAACCTCTCAAAAAGAAAAAAAAAAAAAAAAAACCCTAACCAATGCAGTAACAAAAACCTAAAGGGTGCATGCACAACCGCAGCTCCTTGACCAAGGTCTAGGGTTCATTTTCCCATGACCCCTTCCTGTGAGTAACTAAAACCCCATGGAGGTATATAACCAGGGTCTCCAGGAATCACGCTTGCCTGGGCACCTGCTCCATGACAGTGTGATGCTGCTATTCCTCCCACCAAGAGGCAGAGTGTAGGATCAGCTGCCACGGGGCAGGCAGCAGGGGCCCTACTGCACGATGCTGGAGGCCATATGGAAGACTCTGGTTTGCATCAGATCCATATAAATCCGCCAGACATGTTCATGGCATGCCCGCGATCCTGGCGGGCTGAATGGCTGGGAGAAGAATCACAGTGTGAAGAGCGTATTGGGGATGCCTGTCTGTCTGTTTTCTCTCCCTCCCTCTTCCCCCACCAATAATTTTATTTTTTTTTAAGAGAGACTTTTGCTATAGGCAGGTGTGCTCGCCAGAGACACACAGAGACAGAAAGCGAGAAATCATTCCCCTGTGGGGGGTCTTTCTCTTTCCCCAAACCAATAGACAAAACCTTCAAAAAAAAAAAAAATGGCAGAGTCTAGCTCTCCACTTACTTGGATCAGGACTGGACTTGGGACCCTCCGTGACCAACAGAATTTGGTGGAAGCGGGACCAGTAGGTGGCACAGTGGTTAAGGTACTGGACTCCCACATGGACGACCACAGTTCGAGTCCCAGATCTGGTGACTTGCTTTCTTATTCTCCCTCTCTCTCTTTCTGCTCAATTTAATAGTAATAACAATAATAAACAAAATTAAGCTAGACATTCTTAAATGTGTGTGTATGTATGTGTGTATATATATATTCAAGAGGCCTTCTACTTCTGTTCTCGGAAACCAGTCTCCACGTGAGCAGCTCAGGCTAGACTGCAGAACGAAAGCTGACGACAAAGAGACAGCGGTCCCAGCCTTCCAGCATCCCACCAGGACTGCAGCCTCCTGGGGTAGGCTGCCTCAGATCCCAGCTTCAGACAGCCAAGCTGAATGCAGCCACAGACCAAGCCCTGGTGACACAACAAAAGAACCACCCACCAACCCATCTGCATGAGAGATTAAATCATGTGTGTGTGTTATAATTCGCTATAGGGCATGACCGTGAGCACGCATGCAAGAGAAAGAGACAGAAAATGAGAAAGCTCCCCCCAGGAGGGATGGCCACACCACAATCTCTTCTCCTCCACTCTCTTCTTGGGAATTTGGCACTCATGCACATGCATCCAGTGGGCCTTCCAAGCCACTGGGTCCAGGACTCGAACCACATAGTCAGCCACGTGGGAACCATCTGCTTCAATCGCGGAGCCACCAGCTGGCCCTAAATCATGTTGTGTTAAACCATTAAATCTGAGGACAGTTTTGTTAAAATCATGTGGTTTTAAACCACTAACTTCTAGGATAGTTTGTTACACGGCAACAAATGACTGATACAAATCATAACTCAATTCTGCATCTCACTTTTCTTACCTTGAGCATGTTCATGTTGCTGAATAACTTTCAGCATGGCTAGTGATGCTTACTGTTCTACCATCAGCAGTATACCAAGCCCATGTACTCCCTTTTCTATTCCAGGATGTTGAATTTGTTTCCAGTTTTCCACTGGTATGAATACAATGAATAGCTTCGTATCATAGTACCAAAATGGAAGAGGAAAAAAAAAAAAAAAAAGTCAGATTTCCTTAGGAAAATATCCTAGGGTGGATTATTGGGTTTGAAATCACAAACATGGTTATGACTCTCAGTGTGGACACAGAATTCAAAGAGAAAGACACTCGTACAACATGATTTTAAGAGCAAGGGGGAGGGCTGTGTAAACTCGGTTTTGCAGAGACCTTGGCATGTGTTCTGAAGCCAGGCCCCACAGAAATTGACAATGGTGTGGTCATACTTATCAAGGTCACCCAGTCCCAACCAAAGAGAAAAGAGCTTGGAATACCTGTCCACAAAATGCGCCCACGGCTTCCTCCCGAACACTCAAGGCAAACAGAAAGTTATGTCTACAACATTTTTCAGTTAAGACTCCGTAATTACTAGCTCAGTCAGATTTCCTAAACGAGGCAAAATGAAAGGGAATGTGGTTTTTCTAGAAAATGACCCAGGTTTACAGGAAAGGTGAAATTCCTCGAGACTCAGTCACTGTTCCTGGACTAACTCAACCCGTATCCCTCACGTATTCCCCTCCCTTAAAGGCAGACTCTAATTCCAACTTCTGAACTGCTGATGGGGGTATAGACCCGCAGTCCCACCCTAGGACCAGGGCCCAGCACTGTCCAGTACTTTGTAGAAGGTGCCCCACCAGACTTGCCCACCTCATGTCACTTATGAGACAAAGTGTCATAACTTAAGTGGGGTCCAAACTTTGCTTTAGATTCGATGCTGACTTACCCTGAGACTGCCAGCCCCCGGGTTTGTACCAGCCCCCATGAGCAGATGGAATCACATTAAATACCTCCCCCGCCTCCCTGAGCCGTATCTGATGCACGCCACTTCCCAAGAAAGGCTGATTCAAATTCCTCTGGCAGAGAACATGGCAGAAAACAGGGCTAGGGCTTGGAGCCAAAAACCCTCCTTTCTACTCCTGCCCTCTTTATCGGGAACCTGCTACATTCCAGAAAGCTGTGCTCACGGCACTTACTCCAAGAGAATGGTTGCCCGTCCCCATCAATAGGCAGGTGGGTGAGTGGCACCCAGCACTGCAAAGGGCAAACGTAAAAGCATGTAGAGGCCACCGGTGACGTGGTGCTTAAGGTGCTGAATCCCACACGACTGCTATGCAGTTCAAATCCCAGACCCGGTGGCTTGAAAAACACACCAGGCGAATGTGCGTGTGTGCCCAAAATCTCAAGAGGAGAATGGAGAAGGGATTACAGTGGGGCCACCTGGAACCCCTTCCGGGAATGCACACACCCCATAGCCAAAAAGAAAGAAAGAGTCAAAGCGTCTATACCATGTTCATGGCAGCATTGGTCCCAACAGCCAAAAGGTGAAAACCAGCCATCGACCAACGAATGGACAGACGAGGTTTGATGTATACACACAATGGAATATTATTTTAAAGAAGGAAATCTGGGGGCCAGCAGGTGGCATGGTGGTTAAGGTGCTGGATTCTCACATGGTGGCTGCTGGTTTGAGTCTAAGACCTGGCAGCTTGAACACTGTGCTGGGAAAATGTGTGTGCATGCCCAAAATCCTGAGAGGAGAATGGAAGAGTAAGGATTGTGGCGAGGCCATCTCAACCGGGGGTGATTTCTCTCTCTGTCCTTCTCCAGCGAGCACATACACCCTATAACAAAAAAAAACTAAAAAAAAAAAATAATAATAATTATAATAATAAAATGAAAAAGCTAAGGAAGCTTTGTGACATCTACTGCCAAAAAGACCGCTCATTTCCAAGGGCCGGCTGTTTCTCTGCTTTGGGAAGGACATCCTGCCAGATTCCCTGCCTGGCCAATTCTGTCTACAACAAGACAGAGTGAAAATACCCCCAAATGAGCATCCCCACAGTCACCCTGGGAGAAAACAGAGTATAAGAGAATCGGCCTGGGACCAGCAGTTAGAGTCATGGCTATGTCACTGAACTCCCATGTAGCCAACCGCGGTTCGAGTCCCAGACCCGGTGGCTTAAACTCACGCTGGGTGCGTGTGCATGCGTGCCCAAGATCCTGAGAGGAGAATGGAGGGAAAGGGATTGTGGCATGGCCGTTGCCCCTCGGGGAGCGGGTGATTTCTCGCTTTCTATCTCTCTGTCTCTCTGGTGAGCACAGCACGCTCCCTATAGCAAAAACCTCTCCATAAAAAAGAGAGAATCAGCCCGATCAGAGAGACAGCTGGAAGGAAATGCAGGTCTCCCGGCCACAGGACAGACCATGGCAGATGAAGGGATCCGTGCCAGGACCACTGAGCCCAGCAGCTCTCAGGCTGGGTCCCTGGAGCCCAGGTCCAGTGGGGAGGCTGAGGTGGGCCAGGCTTCGCTCGGCTCCTCACGGCTCCTCTTTCATCTGTTTCACATACTGTATAATCGAAAACAGCATTTGCAAGGAAGGCTGCTACTCTTAAAACCATGTGAAAAAAGTTACAGCTTGCGAGACCAGCAGTTGGCATAATGGCTACGTTGCTGGACTCCCATGTAGTTAACCACGGTTCAAGTCCTGGACCCAGTGGCTTAAACTCACACCAGGTGCGTGTGCATGCGTGCCCAAGATCCCGAGAGGAGAATGGAGGAGAAGGGATTGCGGCGTGACCATCCCCCCTGGGGGGCGATTTCTTGCTTTCTGTCTTTCTGTCTCTCTCTGTCTTTCTGGCGAGCATACACGCCCTATAGCAAAATCAAAATCAAAAACAAACAAACAAAAACCTCTCAAAACAAAAAAACTACAGCGTGGAAACGGACACTGAGCGTTCCCAACTCCGAAGGAAAAGGTGGCTTCTCACTCCCACTCACAGGCCCTTACAATTTTTTCTGAAAGCTCAAACATCCAGCCAGTTGGTGAAGCAGCCATCAACCTCTCCTGCTATCGGTCCTAACGGCAATGATAACAACAATAAAATGAGAATAATGAGTGTTATGAAGCACTTGGGACGCGCCAGCAACCTGCTAAATGTTTTCTGTTTTGGTACACATCATCTGGTTTAATCTCCGTGGCCCGTCCCTGAGTCGATGACTACTCGGGTTTCTATTTTACAGATGAGGAAATGTAACATATTTTATCCATTCTTAGTCATGCGTTTTCCCCAAATTGCAACAACTCAAAAGAGGATCTTACATCTCCACCTCCATAATGATAATTAGCAGTGCTACCTTTCTTTTTCTCTTTTAACATTTTTCATTTATTTATTTCATGAGCAAAAGAGACAGAGAGACAGAGAGACAGCACTCTCAACAGGATCTAGACACTGCCACCCGCCTCCAACTTCGGCTAACCCTGGAGCACGGGCACATGGGTGCCTCATGCCTCAGCAAGGTCTCTGCATTTAAATCGGTCACTATCCCATGTGGGCCTACCTCACAGAGTATGGTATTTTAACACTGTGGTGTTTGACCCCTGCCTTCCTCCTGTTTTTTAACTTTTTGCCAGAGAGAATGAGAAAGTATCATCACACTGCAATTCTTTCCCCCACTTCTCTGTCCTGTCAGGGTTTGGGGCATGTACAAACCTGTGCCTGGAATGTTATATCAAGCTATTAGGGCTGGGTATGAAACTGCAGTTGGCCACAGGGGATCTGGCTCCCAATGCACAGTGCTTAACCACTGCACTGTGGGCCCCGCCCTGCTTTCCTTCTTAAAGGCACATCCCCTAAAAGGTGTGCCCTGCCCCTGAAGAAGTCTCAAAGTGAATGAAATGTCCTGGGCACAAGCTGAAACCCAGCTCTATGTTCCTTGGGAACCGGAGTCCTTAGCCCCTGGGTCCATCAATCCTCAAGTGAGGGGCTCTCCATATTTCTCAGGCCTGGCCCACCCTCCTATATAGACCCCACTGAGAATGCCCAGGGTTTGAGAGCACAAGTCACCTATGCTGCCATCCCACAGCCTGGCCAGCGTCTCCCCTAGGAGGCTCAGTCCTGATCATTACTGTGAGGACTGCCCAGAGCCAGGAGTGTGCACAGGGGGATGTAGGAGTCTGGGCAGGATGACAGAGTCAGTTACATCCTCCCCAGGATGCTGCCTTGAGATCCAGAAAAGCAAAGAGACAGCCAGGCAGATGAGTCCAAGGGTCAGAACAAAACCAGACAAAGGTTCCTGGGGGACTGCTCATGGGGCAGTTGGGAAGCCTCCCAAATTACAGACTGCTCATTGCACTGCCAGTTTTTCTTCCTTTCAAGGTTGGCACCCTCCCGTGGAACAAGATAAAGCCAGCCATTCCTCACGTGTCCAAGTCCTCTGCAGACAAGACCCTGATTTATGACCAAACAATTCACATTTTGATCCGGGAAGCATTCAGAACAGGGCAAACGGCTAGCAGCTGCCATGTCTCTCGGCCAGAAAGCAGGTGCATCTAGTTTCCTCTTCAAGGAAACAAACCGAAGGACAGAGCCATAGACATCCTCTCCAGAATGAGAGCGGGCAGGCTCAGTCCCGGTCAGGCACACTGCTAAGACGCTGCATTCCACAGGCTGGAATCACACGGGAGGCTCCGGTTCAAATCCTAATTACAGTGGCGTGCCCCTGTAATCCCAGTGACTTGGAGAGGCTGGAGCAGGGGATGGTGACCTTGAGGCTGGCCTAGGCAACACAGCAAGATAAGATGCTACCCAGAGAAGAGCCATGGGGGGAGTACGAGTCTGTAGTTTCAGCTCGGAGGCTGAGGCAGGAGGACGGTGACAGAGCAAAACCATGTCTTAAAGGGAAAAACACGTGAGCACCCACCCATTGAAAGTTATGTGTAGGGACATTGAGCGATGCTTGCAAGTAAGGAAAATCCATGGAAACCAGTCCACAATGCCCATTTTGGAAGCCCCCAGTACAAGAACTATGCTGTGGCTGGAGAGGCTAGCGGCCCTGCAATACTAAAGGCTGCCCAGACCCCACAGAACCCAACAGGGGCTGATGCCAGGTCCACACAGCCTATGGGTTTTCTGTATCTACACAGTCAGAACTCCATCAAGCTTCCAGAAGTCAGTATACTCCCTACTAAGGCCCGGGTTCCTGGTAAATGGGTATCCCTATAGACTCCAAATACCATGGCAATTTTCAGGGACACACGGCACAAGTTTCGGGTCCAGAGACTCTGGACAATGAAGAGATCCAACTCAAACCACAGACTCCCCATTAGGGGTTTTCTCCCAGATAGAGCCAGTGCACCTGCCGAGCCTAACCATGGCCGGTTCTACCGCAGCTTAGATTCCGAGCTGCGGGTCACCTTGAGTATGTGCCATGGTGGAGTCTCTCCTCTCTCCAGTCCCCTTCCTGAAGCCTGGCTGCTGCAGCAATGAAGACATCAAAGAGGAGCTCAATGCCTGGAACCAGACAAGCTCATGGGAAAACTACAGACTGCTTTTGGAGGCCAAAGGGTCCGACCTCCCGTGCATGTGCCACCTTTGGGATCTACACTCTTGGGCGAGCAGCTCCTTGATCCCACAACCATCTGCAAATGGGGTGTGGCCTGGAAGGTAGAACTTTCCTAAGAGGAAATTCTAAGAAGGGCTGACTTGGGGCACAGAGGTAATGTGCTACTCGAGTGATGCTGAAGCCATATGGAAGGCTGCAGGTTCGGTTCCCTGGTAAGTGTGCCCATGATCCTGGTTGGCTGAGAGGGCTGGGGCAGGGCAGGGGGGATGGGGGCACAGCTACAGCATGAGTTCCTGTTGAGTATGCCTGTCTTTCCCCTTCACAAAAGAAATAAACTATATATTTTTGCTATAGGGCGCATGCACTCGCTAGAGAGAAAGTGAGAAATCACCCCCTAGGGCAATGGCCTCTTCTTCCACTCTGTTCTCGGCATTTTGAGCATGCATGTACACACACTCTGCATGATTCTCAAGCTGCCGGGTCTGGGACTTGAACTGTGAAGCTGGCCGTGTGGGATCTAGCTCCTTAACTTCCATGCCACCTGCTGGCCTGAAATAAACTTTTTTTTTTTTAAAGAGGGGCTGTGTCGGCAGGTGACACAGTGGTTAAAGGCGCTGGACTCACACATGGCTGACTGGGGTTCAAATCCCAGACCTGGTGGCTTGCTTCCTTACTTTCCCTCCCTCTCCTTTGATCTGTCACTCTCTGGTCAAAATAAATAAATAAATAAATAAATAAAGTTAAATAAAAATTTTAAAAAAGGAAAAAAGAAAAAAAGAGGAGCCATCAGGTGATGGTGGTTAGGGGTGCTAGACTCCCACAAGGCCGACCGCATTTCAAGTCCCAGACCGGGCAGCTTGCTTTCTCACTTTCTTTCTTTCTCTCTCAGTCCCTCTCTGGTCAAAGTAAAATAGATAAATAAATAAACAAATAAAGTGAAATAAAAAAAAAAAACGAATAATTCGGGACCAACAGTTGGCATAATGGCTATGTCACTGAACTCCCATGTAGTAGACCACGGTTGGAGTCCCAGACCCAGTGGCTTAATCTCACATCGGGCAAGTGTGCGTGCGTGCCCAAGATCCCAAGGGGAGAATGGAGGAGAAGGAATTGTGGTGTGGCCATCCCCCCGAGGGGTGATTTCTTGCCTTCTGTCTCCCTGTCTGTCTCTTTCTGGCAAGTGCATACAACCTATAGCAAAAAATCTCTCTCAAAAAAAAATGGTTAAGCACTGTGCACAGGAAGCCAGGTCTCACATGGCCAATCAGGGTTTGAGTCCCACCCCTGGCAGCTTGAAAAATACACCAGGCACATGTGTGAATGCCCAGGACCCTGTAAGGATGGAGAATTGCAAGAAAAAGGATGGTGGCAATGACCAAGCCCTGTTAGGGATCTCTCTTTCTCTCTCTCTGCCCCTCTCTGTGTACAGGCCCTCTGGCATAAACAACAGCGACAACTGAAAAAAAAAAACAAAACCGAAAAGGGCAGTATTGACCCATCTATGGAATAAAACACTCTCCGGTAATGAAAAGGAACGAGCTTTCAGGATGCATTATTTGGATGACTGTCAAGCGCATCATCTAAGTGATTCCATTTATAAGACGTTCGGGAACAGGCAAAACCAGAAGACTAGAAAGCTCGCCAGTGGCCGCCATGGCTGCGGAGAGGGGCAGAGGCGACAGGATACACGGGTGATGAAGTTTCTGGGCTTATGGAACTTTGGGGGTGATGAAATGATTGTGAATCTTGATTATGGAAGTGGCTACACAACTCTATCATAATTCACAGCACAGCACACCAAAAAGCGGCTTTGACTGATTAGAATTTTGCCTCACGTGACATCATATCATCTTTCAAGTCTTTAGTAATTTGAGAGAAAATTAGATCATTTACAAGAGAGGTGCTTTAAAAAAGAAAAAAAAAAATGTCATTAATCCAGAATTTCTTTTTCCTAATAGGGGCAAAAATCTGTGTAACTGGAAATCTGCTAAAAGGGGTGGGGAGGGAAATCTATTAAAGGGAAAGGGAGGGGCTGGAGGGCAGCAAAGCGGTAAAACACGATGCAACGCCAGGCTGACCCACATGGGAAGGTTCCAGGTTCACATCCAGGGACCTCCCTGAGTGCTCTGTGTGCTCACATGCTCTGTATCTGGGGCTGGCTGAGGCTGGGGGTAGGTGCAACGTCAAGACCCTTGCAATGTCAAGGAATACTGTTTCTGTCTTATTGATGAAATAAATAAATGAATGAATTTTTTTAAAGGGGGGGAGGGAAGGGAGTTTATTTGAAAAGAAACAGCTTGGACCAGCCAGTGGCATGGTGGTTAAGGTAGCTGGATCCTACATAGCTGTCTATGAGGTTCGAGTCCTGGACCCAGCGGCATGAGAAACATGCTGGTGTGTATGTAGGTGCACCAAAAATCCAGAGAAGAGGGAGAAACGGAGGAGAAAGGATTGGAGCATGACCTTTCCCCACAGGGGTGCTTTCTCACTTTCCCTCTCTCTTCCCCCACCCTACCCCAGTAAATGCACACACCTTCTGGCAAATTAAAAGAAAGAAGAGAGAGGCCGGCAGGTGGCGTGGTGCTTAAGGGCGCTGGACTCCCATATGGCCAACCGTAGTTCGAATCCCAGACCTGGTGGCTTGCTTTCTCACTTTCTTTCTCTCTCTGTCTCTCTCTCACGCTGTCCCTCTCTGGTCAAACTAAAATATAAATGAATAAAGTTAAATAAATAATTATTTTTAAAAAAGAAAGAAGGAAGAGAGGGATGAAAGAAGGTAGATAAATAAATAGCTGAAGATGGGAGAGAAACAAACAAGTGTCAAAATATGATGTTAAGGGAACCAGCAGTTAGTGTCATGGCTATGTCGCTGGACTCCCACGTAGTCGACCGCGGTTTGAGTCCCGGACCCGGTGGCTTAGAACTCATGCCGGGCGCGTGTGCGTGCGTGCCCAAGATCCCGAGAGGAGAATGGAGGAGAAGGGATTGCGGCGTGACCATCCCCCCTGGGGGGTGATTTCTCGCTTTCTGTCTCTATGTCTCTCTCTGTCTGTCTGGCGAGCGCACGTGCCCTACAGTGAAAATCTCTCAAAAAAAAAAAAAATATGATGTTAAAAAAATGACCGCTGAAATTTGCAGACCCATAATGTCATTCATAATAGCCAAAGGCAGAGGCGGCTCAAGTGTCCATCAAGAGATGGATGGATAAAATAATGCGATGTTTAGATATACAATGAAATCTTATTCAGGGGGACCAGCAGGTGGCATGGTGGTTAAGGTGCTAGACACTCCCACATGGTCAACCACGGTTTGAGTCCCAGACCTAGTGGCTTGCTTTCTCAGTGCCCCACCCCCCCATGTCTCTCTCTGATCAAATTAAAAAATGCAATTGAATAACTAAAATAAAATAAATAATTATTTTTTCAAAAAATAAAAAAAAGAAATATTATTCAGCCTTAAAAAGGAAGGAAATGGGCCAGCAGGTCAGATGGAGGTTAAGGCTCTGGATCCCACATGGCCAGCTATGCAGTTGGAGTCCCATACCCGGCAACTTGAGGGACATGTTGGCATATGTGCATGAGTGCCCAGAATCCCAGGTCGCAGTGTGGCCATCCCTCCAGGGTGGTGATTTCTCACTTTCCCTCTGTCTGGTGAGTGTATGCACACTACGGCAAAAATCTTTTTTTTTTTTTTTAAAGAATTATTTTTTTATTTATTTCCATTTGTTATTGTTTTTTTTTTTTTTTTTTCCTTTATTTGACGAGAAAGAGAGAGAGAGAGAAAGGGAAAGTGAGAAAGTAAGCCCAGCCTGAACTATGGTTGGCCATGTGTCCCCCTATCCACCACATGCTGGCCTCATGGCAAAAATCTTTAAAAAAAAAAAAAAGAAAGGGGGTGGGGTGGAGGGTTCTGTCCCATGCTACAACACGGATGAGCCTTGCGGTCATTATGCTCACTGAAATAAGTTAGTCGCACTAGCAGAAAACAAATACCGTAGGAGTTCACTCACACGAGGTACCTAGAGTGGTCAAATTCATACACAGAGGCAGAATGGTGGTTTCGGGGAGCTGGGGTGGGGAGGTTAGGGAGTTAAGAGTTCAAGGGGTTTGAAGTTTTAGTTTTGCAAGACGAGAAGGTTCTGGAACTGGATGGGGGAGATGGTTGCACAATGTGAATGTACTTAGTGTCCCTGAACTGTGTGGTTCAAAATAGTTAAAGCAGTCCATTTTTTCCCCTTTTTTTTGGGAGAGATTTTTGCTATCAGGCGCGTGTGCTTGCCAGAAAGACAGAGAGAAAGAGACAGAAAGCAAGAAATCACCCCCCAGGGGAGATGGCCACGCCGCAATCCCTTCTCCAGTCTCCTCTCGGGCTCTTGGGCACGCATGCACACATGCCCAGCGTGAGTTTAAGCCACCAGATCCAGGACTCGAACAGTGGTCGACTACATGGGAGTCCAGCGACATAGTCATTACGCTAACTGCTGAGCCCAAGACAGTAAATGTTATGAGTTTTTTAAGTTCCGTGTAGTTTACCACAACTGAAACAACACACGAACCACCCAGTGGCTCTCCCCCACGGTGTGAAGGGCCGTGCATGCTCTGGGCCCGGTGAGGTCTGACACTGTAACTCTGCCATGGCCTTCAGCCAGCAGCAGACAGAGCCTTGACGTCAAGCAGATGCAGCACAGGAGTGGGAGGACGAGGCGCTCAGAGGAAGGGCCCCTTCTCTCTGCACTTCCAGCCAGCACATTCTAGCCCGAGGTCTCACAGGAGAGCGTGACGGAGGTTTCTGGAAGCTACCCCACACAGGCCGTGCAAAGTGCCAGCTGAAGCGTTCATGTCCCACGAACAGAAGCTCCAGCATGTCTGTGAGGCATGCAGACACAAAACACCACGTGACCTAGACAGGCGCTTGCCAACAGGAGACAAGGAACCAAGGAGCCAAAGCAAAGGTGAGCACAGGTAGGCACCGGAGCCCTGCCTCAGCCAGAGCAAGGCTGCCCCCCACCCAGCTAGACAGGACCTCTGTCCAGGGAGCACCATAAAACTCACAGGAAACTGGAATGAAAGTACAAGTTTGGGGCCGGCACTGTGGCCGAGGGGTTAAAAGAACCAGATCCCACATGGCCAACAAATCCCAGATCCAATGACTTGAAAATCACCTGGGTACACTGCATGCCCCAAATCCTGACGAGATGGAGAAATGGAAAAGAAGAGACTGGTGTGACCATGCCCCAGGGAGGGAGGGGTTTACTCTCCCTCTCCCTTTCTTTCTCTAGCAAGCGCATGCATTCTCTGGCACATTTTTAAAAATAATTATTTATTTAATTTTATTTATTATTGTTATTATTTTTTTTCATGTGTTCTAGGGCATGTGTGCTCACCAGAGAGAGACAGAGACAGAAAGTAGAAAAGCAAGCTGCCAGGTCTGGGACTTGAACCACATCAGCCATGTGAGAGTCCACGGCCTTAACCACCACGCCATCTGCTGGCCCCTCTTCTGGCAAATAAAAAATAAAGGGGGGAGGGATGGGGCTGCCAGGTGGCATGGTGGTTAAGGAGCTGGACTCCCACATGGCAGACCGTAGTTCAAGTCTCGGACCTGGCAGCTTGCTTTCTCACTCCTCCTGCCTCGTTTCTGCTGAAATTAAATAATAATAATAATAATAATAATAATAATGAAAAAGAAAATAAAAATAATTCTTAAGAAAAACTACAAATTTATATTGATGGAAAAAAAAATTAAATCCACGCATAGTTTCCTCATGATACATGTTTTCCATGAATGTTCTGAAGACTCCATGCGGAGGAATGAAGTATGATGAATAAATGGCGGGGTACAGGGACAATGGACAGAATGGCTCAGGCATGGAAACCAGCAGTTAGCGTAATGGCTATGTCACTGGACTCCCACGTAGTCGACCGCGGTTCACGTCCTGGACCTGGTGGCTTAAAACTCACGCTGGGCGCGTGTGCATGCGTGCCCAAGATCCCGAGAGGAGAATGGAGGAGAAGGGATTGCAGTGTGACCATCCCCCCTGGGGGGTGATTTCTCTCTTTCTCTATGTCTCTCTCTGTATGTCTGGTGAGTGCACATGCCCTATAGCGAAAACCTCTCCAAAAAAAAAAAAAAAGAAAAATAAGAATGGCTCAGGCATGGCCACTGCTTTCTCAGGAATATATCTGCTGCCAGGAAACGGCTGAGCAAGCTTTCACTGATACGTATTTGGAGTCTAGAGAAGATTCAGGATTCCAACACCCTGTTTTCTCAAGACGGAGGGGATTTGGGGTACCTTTGATCAATATAGAATAATTTCCCTAACTTTTTTTTTTTTTTTTTAAGTTTTTGCTACAGGACACATGTACTTGCCAGACACAGAGACAGAGAGAGAGGGAAAGTAAGAAATCACCCTTTCCCCAGGGGGTGATTTCGTCCATTCTCCTCTCAGGATTTTGGACACACAGGCACCCGTACCCAGCAAGTGTTTTCAAGCCACCGGGTCTGGGACTCAAACCACACAGTTGGCCATGTGGGATCTAGCTGCCTTAACCTTCCCACTACCGGCTGGCTCTATCTTCTTTTTTTTTTTTTAATTATTTATTTTTATTTATTTATTCATTTATTTTAATTCGACCGGAGAGAAACACAGAGAGAAAGAGATGGAGGAAAGAGAGAAAGCAAGCCACCAGGTCTGGGACTCGAACCGTGGTCAACCACATGGGAGCGTCCAGCACCTTAATCACCACGCCACCTGCGGGTCCTCCTACCTTAACTTTTTAGCATAGAAAATTTCAAACAAATACGAAAAAGCAGTGAGCATGGCATTCTGAATGCCCGTCACTCGGCTTCAGTGGCTGTGAACTTGTGGCCGGCCTTGTCTCAGAGGATGACCAGGGAGCTCTCAGATGCAGCAGGAAGTGAGAGAGAAGAGGGAGCCAGACCTGGCGCCCACCTCCACCGCAGCCCCACCTCCTCCAGCAACTTCCGTGAGGAAAGAACCCTCCTGGGGACTGAGCCTACCTGCTTCACGGGTTCCATGAGAGCAGCTGACTCAGGCTCCCGAACACAGATGTGAGGTGCCCACCCACGGCTTCGTCATCGATTTCATAACCACCGGGAGTTAGCAGGCAGATCGCTACGGAACACAGGTTGGCACACTCCAGCCCACAGGCCACATCCAGCCCACCACCACCTGTTTCTATGTGACCCAAGATCTAAGAATGGATTTCAGACTTTGAAAGGATTACATTTTCGGGGTTACGTAAGTACCTACCTACTAGCCTCGATGTGGCCTCACTCACAAAGACAAAATGAGTGACGTTCTCACCCTTTAGTGAAAGGTCAGCCAACCCCACTATTGCAGAGCAAAGAACCACCCCTGGGGACCAGCAGATGGAGTAATGGCTATGTCACTGGACTCCCATGTAGTCAACTGCGGTTTGAGTCCCAGACCCGGTGGCTCACACTCATGCCAGGCATGTATGCATGCGAGCCCAAGATCCCGAGAGGAGAATGGAGGAAAAGGGATTATGGCATGGCCATTCCCCCTGAGGAGTGATTTCTCGCTTTCTGTCTCTCTCTGGTGAGCACACGCCCTATAGCAAAAATCTCTCCAAAAAAAAAAACAAAAACAAAAACAAAACATTGCCGCTGGTCCAAACCTGGGCTCGGCTATAGAAGAAGCTTCTTAGCCCTTCCCAGCCCGACTGCCTGGGCCTCAGGTGTGAGCCACGACCACCTAGCTCCTCGCCTAGCTCCTTGCAGAAGTGGAGTGGGGCTCAGATCTCAGAAGGCTCACAGGTCCCCTTACAAAGCCAAAGCCGATGCCAATGTAAAGTCCCAGTAAAGGGTCAGGTCCCCTCTCCCCTGCTAGACCAACAGGGAGGAGCCCCCGCAGACTTGGCAGGCAGAGATCCTTGACAGTCAAAGTGCACCTGGAGCCAAGAGGACCAAACGGAACATTCTGAAGGAAGATGCAGACTTCCACCCAGCCAGCCACGCCCCAGAGCACAGGCGTTCAGCATCAGTCTCCTTCCTGTCCTGCCCTCCAGACCGACCGGCCCAGCCCCAGGGGCTGGCAGATGAGCCACAGACAGCCCTTGCTCTCGCTGGCACTGAGCATCCTCAGGAAAGTCTAACAGGGACCAGACAGGGAGCTTCCTTTGCAGGAAGCAAACCTCAATTCCAACCCTAGGTGGGGCCTGCATGAGGCAAACAGGCAGGCGGGGGGTGGGACATCCGTGACCAAAGTAAACAAAGGCCCCAAAGCACCAAAGACACCCCCACGCTACGGCGTGGAGATGGGGCAGCCCGCTCTGCACGGTCATTCCCCACCACACAGGGCTGTGCTCTGCCTGCCAAAACACCAGCTGGCGCTACCAAGCCTCCCCCTGCCAACCACCTGCTTGCACGCCTCACCTCTGCCCTGGCAGACGCCCCTAACACGCTCTCTCCCCTCTCCCACATGGACAGCTGGTACTCACTACTCCAGCAATCTGTATGCAGTGACACCTGCTCGGTCGCTACCACCACTGCTCAGGTGACATCTTCACACTCTCCCAGTATCAGTTTCCACCCTGCTGGCTAAGCCACAGACCGGCCAGTCGGCAGCAAGGGAAGACAACGAGAAACGGCCTTGGTCCCCATTAAACCTGCACACAGAGCTTAATCCACTCCCGGTCTCCGTGTGCTCCCCAGGCCCACGTGACGGCAGGAGTCTGAGCACTTCCTGGGTCTCACTGAAAGGCTGCTTTAGGACACCTGCTAACACAGGAGTTTCCAAATGACTTGCTGAGAACTCAGCACAAGACCTAATTGTACCTGGAGTCACAAAACTAAGGGGATCTTACAGATGCTGCTGTGGGGACCAGCACATGGCGTAATGGTTATGTCACTGGACTCCCACGTAGTAGACTGCAGTTTGGGTCCTAGACCTGGTGCCTTAAAGCTCACATCAGACGTGTGTGTGTGTGTGTGTGTGTGTGTGTGTGATCTCAAGAATGGAGAAGGGACTGTGGCGTCGCCACCCCCCTGGGGGGCAATTTCTCACTTCTTGTCTCTCTGTCTCTCCCTGTCTCTCCAGCAAGCATACATGCCCTATAGCAAAAGTCTCTCTCTAAAAAAAAAAGGAAAAAGAAAAACAAAAAGATGCTACTGTTTCCTTCCTTGTTTGCAGGTGAGAATTTGGAGGTCCAAAAAGTTGTAGTTCAAATGATGGAACCAGCAGTTAGCGTCATGGCTATGTCGTTGGACTCGCATGTAGTTGACCGCAGTTCGAGTCCTGGACCCGGTGGCTTAAAACTCATGCTGGGTGCGTGTGCGTGCATGCCTAAGATCCCGAGAGGAGAATGGAGGAGAAGGGATTGCAGCGTGGCCATCCCCCCTGGGGGGGGGATTTCTCGTTTTCTGTCTCTCTGTCTTTGTCTGCCTGACTAGCACACATGCCCTGTAGCAAAAACCTCTCCAAAAAGAAAAAAAAAAAGTTGGAGTTCAAGT
Source organism: Tupaia belangeri chinensis (assembly GCF_000334495.1). Lineage (NCBI taxonomy): Eukaryota > Metazoa > Chordata > Mammalia > Scandentia > Tupaiidae > Tupaia > Tupaia belangeri. The sequence goes on from NW_006160044.1 coordinate 862,491, forward strand.
GATTTACCAGGGCCTTTCTAATGCCCTTCTCCAGGCCCCCTGCAAATCACCATGCACAAGGAGTGTTTGTCCTGAAGGACCCAACAGCATCCCGTTCCCCCAGCTTCTGCCAGATGAGTGCAGCCATGCCCCGCCACGCAAGCTCCTATCCCTTTGTGAAATCCCTTTTCTACCGTGGGTTGTGCTGTTCCCTTAGAGCTTCAATAAAAGCCAAGCAGGAACTCCGCGAGTCAGAATTAATTGGGCAATGCTACCTAGCAGCCCGAACCCACTGGCAGGATGCACAGGAAAGAAGCCAAAGGGCTTTTCGTTTTCAGTTAAGAGCAGCCCAAAGCAGCAAACAACTAGTAAGTTTCACGATACACAAGGAGACAGTGAGTCCTTTCCCTA
>NW_006160044.1:862911-874316 GCF_000334495.1 Tupaia belangeri chinensis
GTGGGGTGGACGAGGAGCTAAGTGTCACAGAGCCAGTGTCCTTGGGAAGCTTTCAAAATGAAACTGGACCAGTGTGGCCTCAGCTCAGAGCCCCTTCCCATCCAGGAGCTGCAGGGTCTGGCTGTTTCCAAGGGTCAAGGGAGAATCGGAAGTTCTAGTGGGGTCCGGTCAAGGGTAGCCCCCGCTGACTTAAAGCAAATGCTGCTTCTGTAACCCCCCAGCTATGGACAGCAGCCACTCTCGATTCCCATCGGAATTCACTAAAATTAGACAAATGAAACCACAACTCTCTTACAAAGGAGTAATGCAGCCTTTAAAAATAATGTTTACACAAGAAAATGCTCATATTACTGACAAGGGCGGAATGTACCACTACCCGGCAAGATGTCCAATACAGGGACCAGCGGTTAGCGTAATAGCTATGTTGCTGGACGCCCATGTAGTTGACCGGTTCAAGTCCTGGACCAGGTGGCTTAAACACACGCCCGGGGCGGGGGGAGGGGGAGACCAGCAGTTAGCGTAATGGCTATGTCGCTGGACTCCCACGTAGTCAACCGTGATTCGAGTCTTGGACCTGGCAGCTTAAACTCACGCCGGGCGCGTGCGCATGAGTGCCCAAGATCCCGAGAAGAGAATGGAGAAGGGATTGCAGTATGGCCATCCCCCCTGGGGAGTGATTTCTTGCTTTCTGTCTCTCTGTCTCTGTCTGCCTGGCGAGCGCACACACCCTATAGCAAAAACCTCTCAAAAACAAAACAAAACAAAACAAAAAACTCATGCTGGGCACGTGTGCGTGCATGCCCAAGATCCCTCCTGGAGGAGAAGGGATTGCAGCATGGCCATGGCCATCCCCCCTGGGGGGTGATTTCTCACTTTCTATCTCTCTGTCTCTGTCTGTCTTTCTGGTGAGTGCACACACCCTATAGCAAAAACTTCTACAAAAAAAAAAAAAGATGTCCAATACATACAATAATTTGAGACATGATTACATAGAAAGTTAGGAAAAGAAGTCAGCAGATGGTATAGCAGTTAAGGTGCTGGACTCCCACGTGGCTGAGGTTCGAGTCCCAGATCCAGTGGCCTGAAACTCATGCCAAGTGTGTGTGCATGTGTACCGAAAATCCCAAGAGAAGAATGGAAGAGAAGGGATTGAAGCGTGGCCAACTCCTCTGGGGGGTGATTTGTTGTGGTGAGTGCAGGCACCCTATAGCAAAAATCTCTCCAAAAGAAAAGAAAAGAAAAGAAAACGAACTCTTCCTTAACCCTGGGCAGAAAGCTGGCTGACTGAAGTCTATTCATCAAGGCCCATCTGTCTTTCAGCCATGACCACAGAGACATCCTCTCCCTCTCCCACAGTGTCAGTCCTTCCAAACTCACAACTCGTGTTCACGGCTTCTGGGAAGCTGAAGGGTCTGAATCCTGCTGAGAGAGAAAATTACCCAAGGAGTTTTTCTTTGTTTTTAAGTTTTATTATTTTAAGTTCACTTATTTCTTTCTTCCATGAGAGAGAGAGACACACACACACACACACACACACACACACACACACACAGCATGAGCAAAATAGACAGGCACTCCCAGCAGGATCCCCATACTGCAATCCACCCCCAGCCTCAGCCGACTCCAGATCAGGGGTGCTCGTGCGCCCGGCTGGTAAGGGAGGTCTTCAGACATGACCCTGGAACCTTCCCCACGTGAATCGATCTCACAAAGTTCTGTATCCTCTGTGCTCCAGCTCCTCCAAGGAGCTGTTCAAAAACTCACTGACGGAGGAAAAGCAAACAGCTGTGTGTGAACTGCCTGTGAAGACGGACAGGCCCCAGGAGTGGCCCCCACTAACAGTCAGCAAGAATGTGAGGACCTCAGTCCTACAACCGCCAGGAACTGAATCCTGCCGGCACCCTGTGTGAGCTTGGAAAAGGACCCCAAGCCCTGAGAATGCAGCTTTACTGGCACCCTGACTGCAGTCAGGGACTCTTAAGCTGAACATCTAGTTATGCCAGGCTCAGAAACTACAGTGATTTAAAAAAACACATGGACTGAGTCTCCATGAGTATCCTGCCGTATCTGTGTGCATCAACTTTTTCACTACCTGGACGGCCCAGGTGGGGAATCTACTGCTCTTTGTCTCTGCCAGGCTTAATGCCCACATTCCCATAACTACTTCATCCTAACTGGCCTTGGGCTTACTGACACTGATCTTTCAGGCCCCGAACACTTCCATGAGTGCCAAGCAAGGTTTGGGTTCCTGAGTGCCACGTGCTACCCTGCAGATCTGCAGGAGGTCCTGGTCAAACAAAACCCTTCAGGCCCCTTCCAACTAAAGTCCAGTCCAGCCTTTAAGAAACTCCTTTGGGGCACCAGGAGGTAGAGTAGTAGTTAGGGCCCTGGACCCCAATGTGGCTGACTACGGTTCAAGTCCCACATCTGCCGGCTTGAAAATCACATTGGGCACAGGTGCACGTGTGCCCAAAATCCCAGGAGGAGAATGAAGAAGAAATTGTAGCGTGGCCGTCCACCCCCCCCACCCGGGGTTGATTTCTCACTTTCCCTCTCAACGGTCTCTCTGGCAAGTGCACAGATTCTATAGTAAAGACATTAAAAAACAAAAACAAAAGAACTCCTCTGGAACATCAACCGAAACAGCTCTACAAAAGGATCAGTTGAGGACAGAATAGCAGTTGAAGTCACCAGCTCCGGGCTGCACACCCCAGTGTGGGGCTGACGTGGGTGCCTGAGCACACACTGTGAAGTCTGCAGACCCAGGGCCTTTGATGTCTAAGGTCTTATTTACAGTCATGTCTTAACATACAACAAACACAGGCCCGGTCACAGGGTATGTGCTGCTGAGACGGCTCTGCAGGCTGGGGCCACCGGGGAGACCAGGATTTGATTCCCGGTACAACCTACAGGCAGCCATGGTGGTGCACCCCTGTAACCCCAGTGACCTGGGAGGCTGAGGCGGAAGATCTCAAGCTCAAGGCTGGTCTGAGCAACAAAGCAAGACCATCCCTGTCTGAATAAAGAGCCAGGTATGGCAGAGGCGGAGGCAGGAGGACTGTAACAAACAGAAAAGCGATTCGAAATTCGAGGGCTGGCAGGTAGGGTGGAGGTTGAGGCACTGGATCCCAAATGGTCAATTGAGCAGTTCAAGCCCTGAACCTGACAGCTTAAAAATCACCCCAGGCCTGTGTGCACGTGTGTGTACCCCAAATCCCAAGAGGAGAGTGGAGAAGAAGGAAGCGTGGTATGGCCATTTCCCCTGGGGGTTGATTTCTCACTCCCCTACTCTCTCTCTGGCTCTCTGTGGTAAACCCATGAGTCCTGTAATAAAACTAGAAAGTTCAGAATACGTCCAGTGACCCTTCTCTCTTAGGAACAGCTCTGAGTCATTTATATGCTTGAGCGAATGCAGTGCTTTGCGGTGGAGAGAAAGAATGAAAAAGAAACTCACTTTCTATGCTCCCAGATCTGTCCCCTGCACTCGGGGCTGTGAGGGGGGCAGGGCACCCCAGTTCTGGAGGCCACTCCCTGTCTACTGCATCCTAATGCCAACTGTGAAGGTCTCCACCTGTGAGTCAGTGAGCAGACCCCTTGCTGGCTTTCTAGGGGTGCAACCACCTGGCCCAGAGCTGCAAACACTTCTACCAGAAGCCCCAGGCTTCCCCAACAGTCAGAACAAAGCGTCTCTTCCAGACAGCCAAGTCTCAGCCCATTAACCTTCCCGAATGTTCCCGCCAGAGCTTCTGGAACCTGACACTTCAGACTTAGAATAAACAAGCAACCGTGGGGCTCTCGAAGCCTGGAGACGACGCGGGCATGCTGGGACCAAATGTCCGACGCTTCCTCAGACACCCCTCTCTGCTTCCTGACTCGCTCCTCCACAGAGAAAGGTCTGCTGCGGCAACTCGTGCCATCTGGCCATTAAGGAAATGCCAAGGGAGAGGGCGCCAGGGTATGGTGACGATCACAACTCATACTGTCAGGGCCGAAGTGTTTCAGTTTATTTAAACGTCTTCAGAGACAGAGAAAGAGAAAGGGGTAAGGAGCCTTTCAACAAGGTCTTCACGCCACAATCCGCCCCCAGTCTCAGCCAGCCAGGATCACGGGCACACCCGTAGGTGCATCCGGCATGCTCAGGCTGACCCAGGACCCAAACCCAGGCCTTCCCATATGGGTCCAGGATAGCACAGCAGCACTGACCTGAGCCACAGCAGGTGGGCTTCGAACATCAACTTCAGAGGTACACAAGCATTCAATCCATTACGCATCTTTAAAACATATGAAATCTGGGGACCAGCAGGTGGCGTAGTGGTTCAGGTGTTGGACACTCCCACGTGGCCGACCACAGTGTGAGTCCCGGACCTGGTGACTTGCTTTCTCACTTTCTCACTTTCGCTCTTTCTCTCTCTTTCTGTGTCTCTCTCTGGTCAAATGAAAATAAATGAATACACAAAATGAAATAAATAATTCTTTTTTTTTTTTTGAGAAGATTTTTTGCTATAGGGCACATGCGCTCGCCACAGACAGAGACAGACAGAGACAGAAAGCAAGAAATCACCCCCCAGGGGGGATGGCCACACTGCAATCCCTTCTCCTCCGTTCTCCTCTCAGGATCTTGGGCATGCACGCTCACACGCCCGGCATTGAGTTTAAGCTACCAGATCCGGGATTTGAACCATGGTCGACTACATGGGAGTCCAGTGACATAGCCATTACGCTAACTGCTGGTCCCAAATAAATCATTCTTGAAACAAACAAACATATGAAATCCACTTGGCCCAGGAAGACTGAGAGGCAGAAGAGGAGGAGGAGGAGAAAGGTCCTATGGGCTCCTCCAGAACTCACACCGAGCAAGCACCGGCTGAACTGAGGGAGCGACATGGCCTGTCCCTACTGAATTATGTATTTCTCCTTCACAGTTTTTGCTAAGTGGCATTCAAGCGGCTGACATCAGATGCAGAGGGGGAGACTCCACGACACCAGACAGGAGGCCTGCTGCCTGTCACTCCCACAAAGCCCCTTGATGAGAGGGTCGTCCTCTCCAGATGACAAGGGCCAACGGAGGATTAGGCCTCTGCACAAGGCCCCAGAATGGCAAGTGCCAGGGCTCCCAAGAGAGTCAGGATCTCTTCCCTTCCTGGTGTGTGTTCCTTCCTTGAATTAGGTCAGCATATATTGCTGAAGCCACTTCTAGAATGTTTACCAATGCCCTGTTACATGCAAAACAAAACAAAACAAAACAAAAACAAAAAAAAAAAACTTTTTTACAAATATTTTGTGTGTGTGTTCTTGCCTAAGAGAGACAGACTGAGAGAGAAAGAAATGAGAAATCACCTTCCTAGGCCACATCACAATCCCTTCTCCTCCTCTTGGGATTTGGGGCACACACGCCCAGTGTGTTTTTTGGGTTGCCGGGTCCAGGACTTGAACCACAGAGTCAGCCATGTGGGACCCAGCGCCTCAACTACCATACTACCTGCTAGCCCCCAAATCACTCTTTCTGGAGGCCGGCAGGTAGCGTGGTAGTTAAGGGTGCTGGACTCCCACATGGCCAACCGTGTTCAAGCTCCGAACCTGGCGACTTGCTTTCTCGCTTTCCCTTTCTCTCTCTTTCACTCTGTCCCTCTCTGGTCAAATTAAATAAATAAAGTTAAATAAAATAATTCTTTAAAAAACAAACAAACAAAAATCTCTTCTGGCCCCAGCAGCACTTTCAAAGAGGGAAAAACATCAGGTCTTTAAAGTGATGTGAATCCTCAAAGGCTCTTCTTGAGCCAAGAGTGGCACTTGAGTCGAGGAGTCCCTCGGCTGCTCTGTTCCTGGCTCTGCCTGGCTGGCTGCTGCTGTAGCTGGTGCACAGGGTCTCCCTCTCTTCTTCCGGCGTTCCCTCGGCCATCTCCTGGCTATCCTGGAGACAGCTGCTACCTAGTGCTCCCTGGGCCGTACACCTGGCCCTCTGGTCATTCCGGTCACATCTTTCCAGCTAGACCCCATCCTCTCTCTGCATCTCCCCGAACCTGTCCACACCAGAACACCATCAGCAGCTCGGTCGGTGTTCACAGCCGTGACTCCTGGATGAGCAAGGCGGGAAGACAGGCAGCACCCTCCCAGAGCTCTGTCTTCTGAGGCCCCTCGCCACACAGCCTGCTGGAGGAGCCTTGGCAACGTGCTGCAGAAGGAGCTATGAAGAGGCAGGAAACCTTGGAGTCAGGCGGTGGTGCAGCAGAAATGCAACTGAACCCAGGTGGGAGAGGTCCTGGGTTTGTGTCCCGGGGCTTCCCTGAGCACAGCAGGTCTATGATCTGGGTTAGCTAGCTGGGACTAAGAAAGGATCAAGCGTGAAGATTCTGTTTAGTGTGTGTGTGTGTGTGTGTGTGTGTGTCTGTCGCCTGTCTGTCTCTCTTACTCACTCTCTCCACGGGATAAACTCTCAGAGATTTGCAAAATGAGAGGGCAGCAACGCCTGTTGGTGGCTGGTGACTTCAAAGACCTGCCTGAAGGCTGGAACCAGATGATCTCTATCATGGCCCCTGAGTTTAGTGGCTGTCCTCCCACCAGACTGAACATGACCTGCAGGGAGGGCCTGTCTCATGGGATTCAGCGCCATCTGCGCCAGACACAGCAGGTGCCCCCAAACCTATCTGCTCCCCTCCACCTCTGGAGAGTCGCCCTGCGTCCGTTTTCACGTGATTAACATCATCACTCAGAGTGAGGAGAGAGGCCTGTGCCAGCCACTCTGCCGACTGCTTCACCTTGAGCAGGTTATTCCAGGCCTGAGTGTGCGTCTCCCCTCCCCTGGGACCTGATCGGTGACCAGCATATCATTATGATAATCGTCTTGCTCGAGCCACTTCACAAGAACGTTTCAAGGGCCCACGAAGCAGCCTCCAGGAAAATCCTATTTATTAGACAAATGGAGTGTCCCAGCCTTCTCAGTCCAGAACGAGGCAGGCAAGTCTATAAAACCTGCTGGTCGGGTGCTATGGTTTGACTGGGCCCCCCAGAAATTCATGTGTTGAAATTTAATCAGTGGGAACCAGCAGTTAGCGTAATGGCTATGTTGCTGGACTCCCACGTGGTCAACCGCGGTTCGCATCCCGGACCCAGTGGCTTAAAACTCACGCCGGGCGCGTGTGCGTACGTGCCCAAGATCCCGAGAGGAGAATGGAGGAGAAGGGATTGCGGCGTGACCATGCCCCCTGGGGGGTGATTTCTCGCTTTCTGTCTCTATGTCTCTCTCTGTCTGTCTGTCGAGTACCTGCGCCCTATAGCGAAAACCTCTCAAAAAGAAAGAAAGAAAGAAAGAAAGAAAGAAAGAAAGAAAGAAAGAAAGAAAGAAAGAAAATTTAATCAGAACAGGATTGAGAAGGTGGAGACTTAACCTGATCTTATTAAAAGGTGGAGCCTCTGGGAGGTGACTGGGATTGGACCAGGCCCCCATGATTAACTCCTGGTGGCTTTAAAAGAACTGACAGATGGACACACTTACCTGCTCTTGCTCTGTCTCACCGTGTGCTGCCCTACGGCCTTGAAACTCTGCAGGGGAGGCCTTACCGACAAGAAGACCCTCACCGGATACTGTCCTTTGACCTTGGCCCTCCAAAACCATGAGCTAAATACACCCCTATTCCTTTTTTTTTTTCTTAAAGAGAGATTTTTGCTATAGGATGAGTGTGCCTGCTAGAGAGACAGAGAAAGACAGAGAGAGAAAATAAGAAATCAACCTCCAGAGGGGATGGCCACATGCAATCCCTTCTCCTCCATTCTCCTCTCAGGATCTTGGGCATGCACGCACACACGAGCCCAGTGTGAATTTTAGACCGCCAGGTCCAGGACTTGAACCATGGTCAACTATGTGGGAGTCCAGTAATGTAACCCTTACACCATCTGCTGGTCCCTTTTTAAAAATATATATTTATTTATTTATTTATTTATATGTTATTTGTTTGTTTGTTTGTTGTTTTTAATTTGACCAGAGATACACAGAGAAAGTGAAAAAGCAGACTGCCAGGTCTAGGACTCGAAATGAGGTCAGCCATGTGGGAATCCAACACCTTAACCACCAAGCCACCTGCCAGTCCCCACCTTTATTCTGTATAACTTACCCAGACTCAGGCATTTTTGTTATCAGCAACGGAACAGACCAGAACATTGCTATTCCCTTGGGTATCACTCACCATCCAGAACCATGGTCATTTTGCAAGGTCACAGCAGTGACAGCTAGAATCCAAGACAGCTAACAGCAGTCCCTGTCTGAGGACTCAGGAAGCTCTTTAAGGCTGAGCTGGAGGAGAGACCAGCAGTTGGCATAATAGCTATGTCGTTGGACTCCCATATAGTCGACCGCGGTTTCAGTCCCGGACCTGGTGGCTTACTCACGCCGGGCCCATGTGCATGCGTGCCCAAGAGAAGAAGGGATTGTGACATGGTCATCCCCCCTGGGGGGGGGGGTTTCTTATTTTCTGTCTCTCTGTCTCTCTCTGTCTTTCTTGCAAGCACATGCGCCCCATAGCAAAAACCTCTCCAAAAAAAAAAAAAAAATTGAGCTGAGAAGAACCAACCCTCAGTAAAGGAGGAAAGATAACTTTCTGGGTAATCTCTCATGCCAACAAGTTCCACTGGTGGGAACCTAAACCACTAGGCCCAAAAAACCCACCGCCACTTACTATTAGGTTGTCGGGAAGTCATGATGCATTTTCTACGTTTTTTCTAAGCAAAAATGCATCATAACTTTCCCTAAAACCTAATGGGTGGTACCGTGGTCTGAATATCTGTGCCCACCCAAAACTCACTGTGTTGAAACCTAATCCCCAGAGCAACAGCATTAAGAAGTGGGACCTCTGGAAAATGTTGAAACCATCAGGACAGAGCCCTCGTCAAGGGGATTAGTGCCCTTCTACAAGAGGCGTGAGGGAGCGTGTTAGCATCTTGCCCCTTCTGCCACGCGAAGACATACAAAAGGTGCCATCCATAAAGAATAGGCCCTCACTGGACACCAACTCTAAGGGCACCTTGATCTTGAACTTCCAGGCCTCCAGAACTCTGAGCAAGAGATTTCTACTGTCTATAAATCATCAAGTCTATCTTATTTTTTATAAAAGAACTATTTATTTAATTTTATTTATTCATTCATTCATTTTATTTTTTTTAATTTGACCAGAGAGATACAGAGAAAGAGAGAGAAAAAGAGAGAGAGAGAGGGAATGTGAGAAAGCCAGCCACCAGCTCCGAGACTTGAACCGTGGTCGGCCATGTGGGAGTCCAGCGCCTTTATCCACCACGCCACCTGCCGGCCCCACCAAGTCTATCATTTTGCTATAGTGGCCTGAACGGACTAAAACAGATGGGATTAAGTGGGTTGGGCCAGAACAGGGAAGGGTCTAAAAAACCTCATAGATAGGATCAGTTAGGTGGCACAGTGGTAATATACAGATCTAGTGATGCTGTATGGATATGAGGTTGTTGGTTCGGTTCCCCAGTCAACCAGTATGCACACCTATGATTCTGGCTCACTGGGAAGGCTAGAGTGGGGATTCACAGTGTGAGACTCTTGAGGATGCTTGTGTTTCTCTTTGCTTCCTTATTACCATCCAGTTCTCACTCTCATGAGAGAAAGGAATTTAGGGAGAAAAAAAAAAAACCTAAGAAATGGATTTTCATTTCATCTTTGACCTACATACTATGCAAGACAAAGACCGAGATGGGTTCAGTTGCACCATCACCACATAAAATACAGTTAAAAAGTCTCAGTGTTGGGACCAGCAGATGGCGTAATGGCTACGTCGCTGGACTCCCATGTAGCCGACCATGGTTTGAGTCCCGGACCCGGTGGCTTAAACTCAACGCTGGGTATGTGTGCATGTGTGCCCAGGATCCTGAAAGGAAAAGGGATTGCTGCGTGGTCATCCCCCCGGGGGGTGATTTCTTGCTTTTTTATCTCTTTCTGGCCAGCACACACACCCTATAGCAAAACCTCTCCAAAAAGAAAAAAAAAATAAAAAAGTCCCAGTGTGAGGATCAGTAGGTGGCGTGGTGGTTAAAGTGCTGGACACTCTCATATAGCCAACCACGGTTTGAGTCCCAGACCTTGGACCTGGTGGCTTGCTTTCTCACCTTCTCTCTCTGTCTCTCTTTGATCAAATTAAAATGAATGAATAAAGTGAAATAATTCTTTATTTTAAAAAAAAATCCCAGCATACGGCATGTCCTATGGGACACCATAAGACACACTGTCCCTGACTTAAGTAAAGATCTGATCACCCCAAAGAAGGAAGCCAGCCAGACAGAAGATTAACAGGAAATAGCCACAAACACAGTTAAAGAAAGCTATACCGTTAAGGCAAGATGTTTGACTTTACAAAAATTTTATTTCAGTTTTGTTGGTTTTTAAAAAGCAAGGCCCTTGGGACCAGCAGATGTCACAATAATCGTGTTGCTGGACTCTCATGTCATCGGCGGCTGTTTCAGTTCCAGACTCGGCAGCTTGAAACTCACGCAAGGCGCATGTGCGTGCGTGCCCAAGATCCCAAGAGGAGGATGGAGGAGAAGGAATTGTGGAATGCTATCCCCCCAGGTGGGTGATTTCTCACTTTCTGTTTCTCTGCCTCTCCAGTGAGTACATGTGCCTTATAGTAAAAATCTCACTTTAAAATAAATAAATTAATTAATTAAAAAGGCAAGACCTCTGGAAACAAGCCTTTCCACAAATCCATGAATAAAGACAAAAGCTTCCATGAAGACAGTGCCCAGCACAGAGTAAATATTTAAAAATACCTTTGAGTGAATGAACTGAGAGGTAGTTGCTTTGTTAAAAAAAAAAAAAAAGAAAGAAAGACAAGTATAAAGATAAAGAAGGAAGGCGGGAAAGCTGTATTACTAAATATATTTTTTTTTAGTTTGCTTTATGGCACATGCACTTCCTGGAGAGAGAGAGAGACAGAGAGAGAGAGAGACAGAGAGAGAGAGATCACTCCCAGGGAGATGGCCACACCACAATCTCTTCACCTCCATTCTCTTCTAAGATTTCGGGCATGCATGCACACACACCCACCTTATTTTTCAGGCCACTGAGTTCAAGACTCATACCATGGAGTCGGCCATGTAGGGTCCAGCTGCCTACCTACCACACCAGTGGCTGGTCCAATACAATTTTTTTTCAATTTAAGGACAGATTTAAAGAACTGAAGGGAAGGACCTTAGCCTCTACTGGGTCCAACCTGTAATCCTCTGGTGAGGAGATGACACAGCCTGTGAAGCACCGGTCTGAGGTTCTCCTGCCGCCCAGCTCAGCCCTGTCTCAGCCCTGGTCAGCCAGCACCAGCGCTCCCTGTCTGCCACGGCAGTCCTTTCCAGGGCAGCCCCCCTAAAGGACTAACCAGTGTGACGGGCTGAGATGTGTGTCC
>NW_006160044.1:874737-885376 GCF_000334495.1 Tupaia belangeri chinensis
TGCCTCACTGAGTCCCACTCCAGGCTTCAGCTTTGCCACGGCTTCCGTAACGTTGCCGTGTCTTTCACACACTGTGTCTGACCTTGACGGCATTGCCACCGCCCTGGGACCTGAGCCTTCTTGTCAGCACTATCACACCCTGATGCTGCTCCCCCTGCACCCGCTTTTGCGGAATCACTTCTTCCTTTGGGTGGCATCTTCAAGACTTGCCGATGAACATTCAAGCTCTTCTGTTCTTTAAGTCACCCAGTCTGTGACAATGTCAGGGGGCAGTCTTAGCAAACGAACAGGCCCTGGGCGACACCCAAACTATGGACACCAGAGCAAAGCAACGTCACCACCTAAACTGGTGTTTTCCTAAAGAGAACTCACCAGTTAAGGATCAGAGATGGAGAGTTAAGGATGAATGTGTCGCTCCAGGGAAGTTCAAAACCTTTCTTAAGTGACGTTAGCCAGACACAAAAGGACACATCATAATGGCTCCACTGATGGAAGCTACCCAGGACAGGCAAGTTCCTGGACACAGAAAGCAGAAATGGCTACTAGGGGCTGGGAAGGGAGGGACGTGGAGTTAATGGTCAAAATGGTACAATTTATGTCACATACATCTCACCAGGATAAAAATCACAGTGAGAAGTCTGGCCCCAAAGTAGAGCGGTTAAGCGCTGTGCACGGGGAGCTGCACCTCCATGGTTAGTTGGGGTCTGAATCCCGGCCCTGGCAACTGAAAGACCATGCTGGGCACACGTGCATGCATGCTCCAAATCCTGGCGAGATGCAGAAATGGAGGAGAGATTGCAGCATGACCACACCCCACTGGAGGATGCTCTCTAGCTTGCGCTCTCTCTCTGGCAATTAAAAAAAAAAAAAAAGATTAAAAAAAAACTAAAACGTGTTATTTGAAGAATGTATTTTCATTAGGTTAACTACGGCACCTTTTTCAGAGACAATTACATTTTTCAAAGAGAAAAAAACCTGACTTGCAACACAGTCAGGGTCAAGAATTCTCATGAGGAGGGCCGGCAGGTGGCATGGTGGTTAAGGCGTTGGACTCCCACATGGCTGACCACGGTTTGAGTCCTGGACCTGGTGGCTAGCTTTCTCACTTTCTCTCTGCGTCTCTCTCTGGTGAGTGTAGGTGTGCTACAGCAAAATAAATAGATAGACAGATAGGTAGACAGATAAATCTTTGAAAAGAATTCTCATGAGGTTTCATAACTAATTTAATCTACTCTCACCCTGAACCTTGATCCAAAAAGCAGCAGCACCTGCCAAAGCTCAGACCTATTGTTTGGCAATTTGAGAATGCTTCCTTTTTTGCTGTTGTTACTTACGTAAGAGAGAAAGAACAAGACAGGATCCCCAACACAGTTTTTTCTTTTAAGGGTTTTGCCATAGGATGGGTTCGCTCCACAGAGAGAGACAGAGACACTGAGAGAAGAAAGTAAGAAATCACCCCCCAGGGGGGATGGTCACGCCACAATCCCTTCTCCTCCATTCTCCTCTTGGGATCTTGGGCACGCACGCACACGCGCCCGGCGTGAGTTTTAAAGCCACCGGGTCCAGGACGCGAACTGCGGTCGACTACATGGGAGTCCAGTGACATAGCCATTACGCTAACTGCTGGTTCCCCCAACAGGATCTTGACACTGCAATCTATCCTGAGCTTTAGCTAGCCCCAGGTCATGATCACACTCATGCCTGGCATACTCAGGGAGGTCTCCAGACACAAAACTGGAATCTTCTGTGGGTCAACCTCTCAGTGTCTCGCTTTCCCCCGTGCCACTGCCTGGTCTCCAGAGATGTCTCTGCTCACTCTGAACAGAGAACCCTCTAAAACCACAGGAGTGAGCTGCAGCACACGCCTCCCACACCCATGTTCTGCATATAGGATTCACCCGGACTCATCCTGGCAAGGACGGCAAACACAAGCCCTCCTGGCCCGAAGACTCTAGACCAAGGCGGGCAGGTGGCTACCAAGCCAGAAGCGACAAAGGAGGGAAAAGTGACTCACAGGGAAGGCACATTCCCCCGGACCCACTGAAATCACATCGCTCCCAGCCCTCCTTTATGAAACGTTCCAGAATGCCTCGTTCTGTAACCAAAACAAACCAGCCTTCCTGAATCAGAGAGCTCTTGTAAAATGTGATCTAGACTCAGTTTCCATCTGCTGATGACTTCAGCAGTCTCCGACGCCACCCAGATCTGCCCACTCTGCCTCTGTTCGTGGCGAGGAGCCCATTCGCCATCCAAAGGCAGCCATGAGCTCCGGTCTAAAGAGACGACAAGGAGCCAACGTGAGGCCTGGGTGACCTTTTACTGTCCCACAATTACTCACTCGAACGGGTTCTCAGTCCAGTCAGCCACCCAAGGGGATAACAAAGCAGTGGTCGTTCTGGCGCCAACATATCACCAGACTCCAAAGGGTGAATCAAGCTGCTTTAATAAAAATGTGAAAACACAGGGCAGCAATTCACATGCAGGTTCACGAAGAACCACCAGCTCTTTTTTTTTTTTTTTTGGAGACGGTTTTGCTATAGGGCCCGTGCGCTCGCCAGACAGAGAGAGAGAGAGAGACAGAAAGCAAAAAATCACCCCCCAGGGGGGATGGCCACACCGCAACCCCTTCTCCTCCATTCTCCTCTCTGGATCTTGGGCACGCATGCACATGCGCCGGCGTGAGTTTTAAGCCACCAGGTCCAGGACTCAAACTGTGGTCGACTACATGGGAGTCCAGCGACATAGCCATTATGCTAACTGCTGGTCCCAAGAGCCACCAGCTCTTGAGGACTGCATTTTACAACTGATGCCTGGAAAGGGGTTTGGGGCACCCAGGGCAGGCTGGATAAAGAACTTGTCAGACCCAGGACAAGCAGATGGTGTAATGATTACGTCACTGGACTCCCAAGCAGTCGACCGTGGTTCAAGTCCCAGATCCAGTGGCTTAAACTCACGCCAGGCACGTGTGCGTGCATGCCCAAATTCCCAAGAGGGGAATAGAGAAGAAGGGATTATGACCAGGCCATGCCCCCTGGGGGGTGAATTCTTATCACGAGTGCATGCGTCCTATTGCAAAAATCTCTCTCTTAAATAAAAAATAACTCCTCAGACCTAAAAACAGAAAAGATGGGCGAGCTGGTGGCATGGTGACCACGGCAGCTGGATCTCACATGGCCAAATGTATGGTTCAAAAAAACATCCCAGGTAATTCCGTATTTGTGCTCAAAATCCCAACAGGACAATGGAGGAGAAGGGATTACACAGTGGCCATCCCTGGAGGGGGAATTTCACAAACACTCCCCCAGCCCTACCCTCAACTCTCTGGTCAATGTACTAGCCCTATAGCAAAACAAAACAAAACAAAAAGATCTTGGGTTATCTGGTAATCTCTTTCCTAAAAAGACTTGCCAAAGTCCTCTGAAAAAAGTATTCAGAATGAAATCCGGAAGAGACATGGGCTTGGATGGTGACACAGCTGGAAGAATGTTTTGCTACGCCAGACTTACATGGGAAGGCCCCCAGTTCACAACCCAGGACCTCCCTGCGCATGCTAAGCATGCATACACATGCACACGATCCAGGCCAGCTGAGGCTGGGGGTGGATCACGCCAGGGGAATGTCAGGAATTTCTCCCTTTCTGTCTTTCAGAAGAAAAGAATGCATTCTAGTTTTTTAAAAAAATTACAGAGAGACCAGTACAGTCAATAAGACACTTCTCAATGACGAGCACCCCTTCCCAGTCCTGACCCCAAGGGCTGTGTGAAGGAGGCTCCTCCAGCACGCGCAGTGTAGATGGATGAGACTCGAGTGAGGCCGTGCAGGAAACCCGGAAACGAACCCGAGATTCCTGTTTTCAAAACGCACCCGGTTCATGCTATGACATGCACGAACCTTGAGGACGCTGCGCCTGGTGAAATAAACCAATCACAGAAAGACAAATGCTGTCTGACTCCATCTCTAGAAGGTTCCTGGAGCAAAGCATGGGAACATAGAGTAGCATTGTGATGGCTAGGGCCTAGGGGTGGTGACTGGGGACTTGATGTTTAATGGGTGCAGAATTTCAGAAGATGAGAAAGCTCCTGAGAATGTACTTAATGCCTCTGACCCATATGCTTAAAAATGGTTAAGGACGGAGCCAGCGGGTGGAGGGGTGGTTAAGGTGCTGGAATTTCCACATGGCTGACCACGGTTCGAGTCCCGAAACTGACGACTTGCTTTCTCACTCTCCCTCATTCTCTCTCTGTATTTCTCTGGCAAAAACTCATGTGATAAATAAATAAATAAAATAATTCTTTGGAAAAAAAAAAAAAGGTCTTAAAAAATGGTTAAGATGTTTTGATTTATATATTTTTTGTGTGAATTTTTTTTTTTTTAAGGCTTTTGCCATAGGGTGCATACACTCGCCAGAGACAGAGAGGGAAAGTGGGAAATCACCCCACCAAGGGAGAGGGCCACACTACAATCCCTTCTCCTCCTGGGATTTTAGACATGCATACACATGCACCTGGCATGATTTTCAAGCCTTAGGTCCAGGACTTGAACTACCATCGACAACATGGGAGTCCAGCACCTTAACCGCCACACCCTCTGCTGGCCCCCTATGTTATACGTATTTTACTAACAAAATTTTAAATGGTTAAAATGGTAAATCTTATATATAATTTACCACTAGGGGAAAAATATGTCTGGGCCAGCCCCACAGCCTCGTGGTTAAGAGAACTGGATCCCACATGTCAACCCTGCAGTTAGAATCCTAGCCCAGTGGCTTGAAAAACACGCCAGGAGCATGCGTACACATGCTCAAAATCCCGACAGGATGGAGAAATGGAGGTCGAGACTGCAGTGTGACCACAATGGGGCACCATTTCTTCCTCTCTCTGATGAGCTCAAAAAAAAAAAAGGCTCAGCTGCAGTAGCACACACAAGGAGGGTGCTGGAACCACATGGAAGCTGCAGGTTCAGTGACACCAGACCAGTGACCCAATAGGTCGGGCACAGTGGCATGCGTCTGTGGTCCTAGGTAACTGGGAGCCTGGAGCAGGAGGGGAGTGACACGGTGAAACCCCGTCAAGAAGAGCTCTTCCCCCCAACTGGCTAAAACATACACATATATACATAGGGGTGCACACACGTGCACATGCATGTACACACACACAACCAGAGTCACAGAGGGCAAATATGCATGTCCTCAAGCCTGTTTTCCCAAGCCTCTCCTGCTGGATTTCTGCTCAAGGGGCCTCTCCAGTCTTGCTGCATCCAAAAGTTTCTTGCTGTCACTCCCCGTTGAACATGTACCTGAGCGCATCTTCTCCCACTAACCCAGATGCTCCCAGATGGTAGGGACCCCACTCTCCTTGCATACGGCCTGCACAAATAACTATATCGCAAATGACTGGCATGTCGGGCAGAGCCTGCCATGCGGCTCTGAATGTGCAGGGTTGGAAGGACCCCTTGGCTGGTCCAGTTGTGCTTTTCAGAGGGCAGTGTGGGGCAGTGGGAAGAACACCGCAGAGCCACCACGTTAAGGAAAGGTTTGGCATTCATACAGACACCCAGAATCCCAACTCTGCCACTTCCCGTCGCATCCTTTCCTGTGAATGGGTGTGAAGTACCTTGTCACCACGCTGCAGCCCACGCTGCAGTGAGCGGCCTGTGATGGTTTCTGCTCCTTCCACGAAACCCCAGGGGCCTTCAACTCAGAAAAAAAGAAAGCTCACTCATCCAAACACATCTGAAGTCATTAGATCCAGGCCACCACGTCTGCCACTGCAGAGCATTAGGGTGGCTTCGACCCCTCCCTACACTGATTCTCATTGTTCCTTTTGAGGCCACAGGCTCCACAGCCATCTAAAGGACATCAGTAAACAGTCCAGACAGAGACAGATGGCTGAGCCAGCGCGGGACCCCGCTTTCCCTGCCAGCCACACAGGGCCGCACATCAGAGAGGACTAATGGGCAGAGCTGAAAGGCTCCTGGGGCTGAAACAAATAGGAGTTTTAAAACCTAACAGGATGCAAACCCATGACGTGCACTAGGTTAAGGAGGAACCATAATAGAATCTAAGGCCTTGGAGTGACGATGATGTGTCAGGGCAGGTTTATCAACTGTAACAAACATACCACTCTGTAGGAGATGCCCCTAATGGAGGAGGCTATGCAGGTGGTGGGGGCAGAGGGGATAGGAGACATCGCTGTATCTTTTGCTTAATTTCTTTTTTTAAAATTATTTTTATAGAACTTTATTTATCATTATCATTTTTAAATTTGACTGGAAAGAGACAGAGAGAAGAGGGAACGTGAGAAAGCAAGCCGTCAGGTTTGGGATTCGAACCATGATCAGCCATGTGGGAGTCCAACACCTTTAACCACCATGCGACCTGACAGCCCCTTGCTCAATTTCTTTTAAGTTGATCGATGTCGTTGTTTATTTAAGAGAGGTTATTTCGGACAGGGTCTTGCAATGCCAGGACCCTCCTGCTCCAGCCTCCCTGCGCCCTAAGACTGCCATGGTGCCCAGCCTCTCTTCAGGTTGGGGCAGGAATCAAACCAGCTCTCCAGCATGGCCTCACCTCCAATGAGCAATGCCTCAGCAGCAGCAACCACCACCAAGGTTGAGCCCGTCTTCAGCCCAATTTAGTTGTGAACCTAAAAATACTCTTAAAAAAAAAAAAAATTCAAGGGCTAGCAGGTGGCATAGCAGTTAGGCGCTAGACTCCCACATGGGAGACCACAGTTTGAGTCCTGGACCTAGCCGCGTGAAACTCACGCCTGGCATGTGAGCATATGTGCCCAAAATCCCGAGAGGAACATGGAGGAGAAGGGATTGTGGCATGGCAATTTCTCACTTTCTGTCTGCCTCTCTGGTAAGCACATGCACCCTATAGCAAAAATCTCCCTCCAAAGAAAATATTCAGGGACCAGCAGATGGTGTAGTGGTTACGTCACTGGACTCCCACTCAGTCGACTGTGGTTCGCGTCCCAGACCCGATGGCTTAAAACTCACACCGGGTGCCTGTGCGTGTGTGCCCAAGATGCCAAGAGGAGAATGGAGGAAGCATCCCCCTGGGGGGTGAGTCTTGCTTTCTGACTCTCTGTCTCTTTCTCTGTTCGGCAAGCGCACATGCCCAATAGCAAAAACCTATCTCTCAAAAAAAAAAAAAAAATTAGACCAACAGGTGGCATGATAGTTGGGGCACTGGACTCCCACTTGGTCTACCATAGTTCAAGTCTCAGACCTGGTGGCTTGCTTTCTCACCCCTCCCCACCCCACCTCTATTTGCAGTATATTAAAAAATAATAATAAAGTTAAATAAATAATACTTTTTTAAAAAAATAAAGTCAGCCTTTAAAAATAAAACAGGGATGGGAAACAGCAGTTAGTGTAATGGCTATGTCGCTGGACTCCCACGTAGTCGACCACGGTTCGCGTCCTGGACCCGGTGGCTTAAGACTCACGCCAGGCACGTGTGCGTGCAGGCCCAAGATCCCGAGAGGAGAAGGGATTGCAGCGTGACCATCCCCCCTGGGGGGTGATTTCTCGCTTACTGTCTCTATGTCTCTCTCTGTCTGTCTGGCAAGCGCACGTGCCCTATAGCGAAAACCTCTCCAAAAATAAATAAATAAATAAAACAGGGACAGTCAGGTGGCATGGCGGTTAAAGCAACTGAATCCCATATGGTCGACTGCGCAGTTCGAGTCCTGGACTCTGCAGCTGGAGAAACATGCCAGGCACATGTGTGTGTGCATGCATTGCCCACAATTCCAAGAGGAGAATGAAGGAGAAGGGACTGCAGCATGGTCATCCACCCAGGGGGTGCTTTCTCATTCTCTCTGCCCCCAGCAAGTACATGAGCCCTAAGGCAAGTTATTTAAAAAAACAAAAAACTATCTGAGAGAGATCACATAATCTCTTTTAAATGATGGTATTTAGATAACCTTAATCATTAAACATGCCTGAGGGACAAAATAAAAATCTAATAAAAAAGGGAACATGGAACCTTGAGACCACTCAGAAAAGTCCTGACAGTGGGCCCAAGTTGTAAAATTAACTGAGAACCAACCCTGTGGAACTTTAGGCCCTGGGCCTCACTGCCTTCTAATTCCTGTTTTCACCTGCTCTGACTCGTATTCAGGGGTCTGCTGGGCTACGTGGCTGTCTATAGAAGCTGGGCCCAACTTTCTGGAAGACAATACCAAGACAATATCATTTCAGATTGCAGGTCTCCATGCAAAGCTCCCATCTTCTTAATTAATGATGTTCTCCAGCTTCCCCGGTGCTGAGGGCCAGCTCTAGCTGGCTCGTCCTGCTGACAGCTGGCCGGACAAGGCGGATGCCCAGTAACCACAGGGCAATTCTCCAGACTCTGAGCGAGCTGATGCGCCTGCAAAGCAGGCCTCTGAATACTACAGCCTTCCGCCCCCCACCAGGGACTTGGAGAATACGACTGGGCCAGGCCACAGGTCCCAGCCACGCTCCACAGCCAAACCCAGCTGCAGATGGCAGATCAGCAACTGGAAGGACCTAAAACAAACGGGACAGAGTGCTGATCGAGAAAAGGCTGCTTGGCAGAGCCAAAAATAGCCTCCGTTGTTTCAAGAGGATCCTGACAAAACGAAGCACATGCAACTCCATCAGCAGAAAAAGAAAGATCGATGGAGCAGAAAACCGGATCACCCAGGACTCCAAGAGATTCCGGACAGCCTCGCATACCCCCAGCCCACCCACAGCCCACAGCCATCCACCCTCTCCTTACCCCAACTGCAAAACATGCCTAGATCTCGAAACCTAGTCCCATCACCCCAGAAGCCTAAAGGTGTGTATACACAGCACAGAAGTTATGTACACAATCTTGTAGGTTTAATCTTAGAGTCAGGGTCAGATCATGAATTAGGAGCCCAAAACATGCACCTGTGGGTGCTCATCTTTGAGATGACAGGGGACACTGAGGATGGGGAAATGGGGCTGGATCAAAAGGCAAGGAGTTGTGTGTGGGTGAGTAATGACAGGGGAGGTGACATCTCCCATCAAAGCCCCAGCACATCAGAATGGGTGTGGCCCAGCCTCAGCCCCGTTGGTTTTCAGCGGCCCACTGAGTCAGGCCTGCCTGTCACCTCACACCTCCTCGATCTTTATTTTTCACTTGCTCCGACTCGCCTGCCTCTCCTGGCTGCAGCAAACACTGCCTAGAGTCCCCAAACGTGTCACATAAAACCCATCCAGGACAGGAATGGTGGGATGACAGAGGATGTCCAAGGCACAATTCGGTCCCTGTTAAAAGCATGCAAACCTGGTGACAGACAGGACTCTGGCTCTGTACCATCCTAACTGCCAGGGTGGAGAGATCCCAAGGCAGGGATCAGAGGTTGTACTTCCTCAAGAAGCTCAGTGCTCTAAAACCAAAGGAATGTGCCACCTACCAGCCCACACTCCCCAGCCCATTCCACATACTGAGGATCTGCATTCCGGAGCAGAGAGCCTCTTCCAGCAGAAATGAGCCTTAGCCACAACGGAACTTGAAAATCACTCCAAAAAAGTCTCAACCCATTTCTCCCTCAGTCACTTCCCCTTTTGTAGTCCCCCTACCCCTTTATCATTTTCCGGGCTGGTGCAGGTGCAGCCAGTCAAGGTGGCAGGAGGTACCCACCTGCATCTCCGTGGAAGTTGCCGTCCCCATCGTTGGGCCAGATCTGCCCGGTCTTGCGGACGCCCACTATAGTGGCCTCGGACACCACGACCTGGCACTGCCGGTGCCGCTTATGGCACTGTGGCGTTGGGGGGCTGCTGCTGTCGAAGGACTGCTGTGAGTTCTGCGACGGGGAGCGGCTCTTGTCCCGGAACATGCGGTAGGTGGTGGGGCTCGGGGACACCCGACTGGACTGGCCGGAGGAAAAGTCCTCCTCGCTGGAGGTGAGGTTCTCGTTGGAGCTGCAGTCCGGGGTATAGCCGCCTCCACAGTCCTCAAAGCTCCGGGGGGAGTAGGACCTGCGAGGCCAGGTGAGCCGCTTCTCCTGCTCCGAGGTGCTCTGGCTGCGCAGGAGCGGCCCCTTGCCCTCCCCTTCCCCCATGATGCCCCCGACGTAAATGCTCTGATAGGGTTGGTACTCCAGGGGCGGCCAAGGGGGTCTGCTGCCGCCGTTGGCATTGATCAGGTTGTCCTTCAAGAAGCGGGGGTTCAACTCAGCGTCCTCGTAGTCGCCGTCGAGGCCGCCGCTGCTCTCGGAGGAGCGCCCCCGGTAGGAGGGCCTGGACGCGTCCCCGGGGCCCTGTGCGTGCTGGGTCTTCTTGCGCTCCATCTGCATGGCCTGGCTGCCCAAGGAGCTGATCCGGTCCGACACCTCTTTGTCGTTGACCTTCACCAGGCCGCGCTCGTGGTGAAACTCGACGTTCACATAGAAGGGCTTCTCAGCGTCCGCTGCCCCGGGCTGGCCAGGACCCTTGCGGATCCTTTCGAAGTTGGACCTGAGCGCCGCTACGCTGGTAGGGGGCCCTCGCTCCTCTCGGTCCGCAGGTGCCGCAGATCCTGCCCTGCGAGCGGTCGCGGGCCTGGGCTTGCCGGGAGAGCCCTCTCCGTCGGGCCGGGCCTCGGGCTCCTCGGCCGGAGACGGGTCGGCGCCGTCGGCGGGCGCGGGTGGCGGGCGCT
>NW_006160044.1:886153-890705 GCF_000334495.1 Tupaia belangeri chinensis
AGCCGGGCGGGCCTCTTAAAGGGGCCGCGCTGCGGGGGCCGGGAGGGGGCTCCCGAAGGCCGCGCCCCCACCGAGTCGTAGTCCTCCCTTCTGTCCCTGAGCGCTTGGGGAAACTGAGGCTTCGACAGCGACGAGCCCCCACCCAGCCACTGTCGTCTTTCTGTCCTTGAGCGCTTGGGGAAACTGAGGCTACGACAACAAGGTATCTAGCTATTCAACTGTCTGCTGAGGTTCCCCGTAAAAAGGACAGCACCGACTAGTTCAGAGAGACCCTTCCAAAGCCCGTTCTGTGGCCTGGGACCGAACACCGCATTTCCCCACAGCCCGGCTACTCACTGGCGTAACTCTCCAGCAGAACCCAAGCCACAGAGGGACAGAGATCACTCAGCAAGGCAGGGAGGGCTCGGCTGGATCACCAACCCCCCCCCCCAGCCCCTTTAGCCAATGGGCTTCCAGCATTTTGGACCTGGAGTGGGTGATGAATTAACAACTGCCACACAGGATTGTCACAGACACACCCCACGCTGGATAACTAGGAGCGGCTCCGGGGGTCACTCAGCACACACAGCTCCCTTCCCACTGTCCCGAGCTATGTATTGTCCCTTGCCCGCGTGCGCTGCAGACTTCCCTGTAGTTTTCCCTAATTTTCCTGGACTCAGAGCTTGGGTGAGGAGAAGGGAAACAGGCTTTAGGGGACTGGGGTCCTGACCACTTTTCCCTCTCTGCCTCTGGTGCTGGATGGAGGCCTTGCAGCGCTCCAGCTCCTGCTCGATGTCAGGAGATGAGAACAAGAATACCCACTTCCAGGGCCAGCAGGGGGCTGGGTACAACACTAGACTCCCACGTGGCTGACTGTGGTTCGAGTCCCAGACCTGGTGGCTTGAAGACCATGCCCCCAGCCATGTGTGCATGCCCAAAATCCCAGGAGAAGACTGGAGGAGAAAGAATTGCAGCATGGCCATCCCCTCCCCAGGGGAGCCGGGGAAATAACTTCTCACATTCCCTCTCACTGTCCATCTGTCTCTTTCCAGCCAGCACCCTATGACAAAAACCATGGAGAAAAAAAAAAAGGAATACCCACTTCCTAGAGCTGTTGCCCTGAAGATGTGTAACAGGTTATTAGGACCTCCCTGAAGTTTTAGCACCACCCAGAACAGATGCCCTGATCCCTGATCTAGAACAGAGCCCCAGGCTAGCAGCCAGGCCAGCCTGGCTTGGGTTCAATCGCTTCCACTCCAGCTGTGTGACCTTGGCAATTCCTCCCCCTCTCTGAGCCTCTGTTTTGTCTTCATCTGTAAAATGGCATAAGCACCATGTGCAAAGCACCCAAATGAGGCAAATATAACATTTAAACAACATGGAGTTCGTTTTATGATTGCACATTAATGCCCCAGTGCTGCTGGGAAACCCTTGGGGCCCAGCTTCCATGCACGGTGGTCACTGCGTAGCTCACTGCTGCCCTCTGCAGGCCTCTCCACCCTCCTGCCGTCTCTGTCCCATCCAACCAAGCTGACGCTGGTCCCTTGGCAGGCAGGGTGTAAATAGCCCATTTTGCAAGTGAGATGTAGGTGGTGCCCTGACTTCACAGCCGGTGAGACAGAGAGGGGCTGAAATCCCAGCAGTGTAATACTGAGCAGTGCTCTCATCCTCAGTGACCGCTTCTTTAAAATGGATGTAACAGGGCCGGCCCCCAGGAGCTGGATCTTGTATGGCCAACCACAGTTCGAGTCCTGACCCTAACAGTTTGAAGGATATGCTGGGAATGTTTGTGTGCATACTCAGGATCCTAGAAATGGAAGAAGAAGGACTGTGGCATGACTATGCCCCATTGAGGGCTTTTATCCACCTCTCTGTGAGGAGAGAGCCCTTCTGGTGATAAAGAAAATAAATACAATAGGACCAGCAGGTAGTGTGGGGGTTAAGGCACTGGATTCCCACGTGGCCTATTGCGTGGTCTGAGTCCTGGGCTGGGCAAATTAAAAATCATGCTGAGTGCATGCCCAAAATCCTGAAAGGAGAATAGACAGGAAGGAATTGCAGCTTGGCCATGCCTCCTGGGGGTGTGCGGGTGACTTCTCACTTTCTGTCTCTCTCTAGTGAGCGCACACACCTTTTGGGAAAAAAAAAAAATCTATTTAGAAAAAGAGAAAGAAAAGAAAATGGCCATCATAAATTCCCACTTCACAGGATCATTGTCAATATTAGCTGCCTTCTTCTCTAAATGGCCTGCTCAGGTCCCCCAGTGAGGGAAGACTCAGGCTTTTGGAATCTTATTCTCTGGCCATCAGCAGAAAGAATCCCAAAAGCCCAAATAGCTTTTTCCTCTTGCTGACCAGACCCCGTCAGGTTCCGAGGAGAATTATGGACTCATCCAGGCCCATGTTATCATGAAGTGTCCTTTTGTCCTCACAGTCCCACCTTAAATATTTTATGCGTAAGCAAAAGTACTTCGGAAACTCCGAAGCTGTTTAGTTTGGGTTGCAGGCTCCACTCCCTTGGTTTAACAAACAACTTCTTGTTGGGCACAAGGACGTATGTAGATAGTGGCTTTCTTCCCCCACGTAGCCGCCTCTAGCCTCGAGGACATTCCTCCTCTGTTCTTGAGATTTCTGAGAGTGCCTCTACCCTGTGTCTCTTGTTTCCTGCAGAGTTTCCTATTTCTTTTTTTTTTTTTCTTTTTTGTGTCGTAAGGTGCATGTGCTTGCTGGAGAGAGACAGAGAGGGAAAGTGAGAAATCACCTCCCAAGGGGGTTGGCCAGGCCGCAGTCCCTTCTCCTCCATTCTCCTCTCGGGATTTTGGGCACACATGCACACGCGCCCGCTATGATTTTCAAGCTGCAAGGTCTAGCACTCGAACCATGGCCAGCCATGTGGCAGTCTAGCGCCTTAGCCACCCCACCACCTTCTGGCTCCCTGCAGAGCTTTCTTATCTTCCATCACTCACTAGGGAGGAGTGACGAGGATCTCAGAGTGCAGACACACACCCACTGTAAGCCCCATTTGGTGTCTACCCGAGCCAGAGCTAAACTCTGCAAGGACACAGACCCGTTTGTCTTGTTCCCCTAGAAATCCCCAGCAGGCAGCACATAGTAGGTGCTCAGCTAGTGCAAATGAGAACTTAAGACACGTGTGTGGCCAGAGGTGTGCACAGCCTAGGGAGAGAGGTGTGGGGGGATGGGGAGGAAATGATAAGGCGGTCAGAGTTGGGCTGCTGCAGAGGTGTGTGTGTGTGTGTGTGTGTGTGTGTGTGTACATGCGTCATGGGGGAGGAGCTAATCCCGGAGCAGAGGTCTGGAGAAGGCTTGCTGAAGTGGGGGTGGGGTGACATTGTACTGGTTTCTAAGGGCAAGGAACAGGTAGGCCTGGGCAAGGAGACTTCAAAGTTGGAGGTGTGTCCGTGAAACAGCCAGGTTAAGAGTCGAAGCTGGTGTGGTGGTAGGAGGTGAGGCTGCAAGCGAGGGAGGGCCTTGTAGGCCTGCAAGAGGTTTGGATTTTATTCTGTTATAAATGCAAGGAAAAGCGGCTAAACCTGTACTGTCCGATAGAACTTTCCACAATTAGGCATGTTCTAAAATGACTCTGAACGATGTGAGAGCCGTAAGTTTCCCCATGTGGTTACTGAGCACCTAAAATGTGACTTGTCAGCAGGATCAGCATATGGGATAATGGTTATGTCACCGGACTCCCACATGGCTGACAGCGGTTCCAGTCCCAGACCCGGCAGCTTAAAACTCACACTGGGCATATGCCCAAGATCCCAAGAGGAGAAGGGATTGTGGTGTGGCCATTCCCCCTCGGGGGTGATTTCTCACTTTCTGTCTTTCTGGCAAGCGCATGTCCCCTATGGCAAAACTCTCTCTTTTAAAAAAATGTGGCTGGGCAGAGCCGACAGGTGGCGTGATGGTTAAGGCACGGGATCCCGTATGGCCAATTCCACAGTTCAAGTCCTAGACCCAGTGGCTTTCAAAACACGTTGAGTGTGTGTGTGCACCTGAAATCAGAGAAAAAGGGATTGCAGCTCAGCTATTCCCCTGAGGGGGTGCTTTCTCGCTTTCTTTGTCTCTCTGTGTTTCTCTCTTGCGAGAGAATATATTCTCAAACAAACAAACAAAAACGTGGCTGGGCAGTCTCGAGAAGAGAATGGAGGAGAAGGGAGAGCGGCGTGGCCATCCCTCCGGGGGTGATTTCTCGCTTTCCTCTCTGGTGAGCACACCCTATAGCAAAACCCTCTCTACAAAAAAAGACCTCCCTGGAGCCGACTGGAAAGCCAGGACTTTCCGTGCCCTTCCTCTGCCCGACCGCACACCCATCCCCACCGTGTGGGGATGTAGAGGCTGGAGAAGAGCTTCCTTCAAGCAGGCTGTGGCCGCCCCACCCATCATCTGTCATCTGTCAGCTCCAGGGGGCTGGAGGCAAC
Organism: Tupaia belangeri chinensis; assembly: GCF_000334495.1. Taxonomy (NCBI): domain Eukaryota; kingdom Metazoa; phylum Chordata; class Mammalia; order Scandentia; family Tupaiidae; genus Tupaia; species Tupaia belangeri. The sequence goes on from NW_006160044.1 coordinate 890,571, forward strand.
ATCCAAAAACTGGGCCCTCGGGATGAGCAGTTAGCATAATAGCTATGTTGCTGGACTCCCATGTAGTCGATCGCGGTTCGCGTCCCGGACCCGGTAGCTTAAAACTCACGCCGGGCGCATGTGCATGTGTGCCCA
>NW_006160044.1:891528-896002 GCF_000334495.1 Tupaia belangeri chinensis
TCCTCGCCCCGCCCGCACCCCCACCCCCACCGTGTGGGGATGTAGAGGCTGGAGAAGAGCTTCCTTCAAGCAGGCTGTGGCCGCCCCACCCATCATCTGTCATCTGTCAGCTCCAGGGGGCTGGAGGCAACATCCAAAAACTGGGCCCTCGGGATGAGCAGTTAGCATAATAGCTATGTTGCTGGACTCCCATGTAGTCGATCGCGGTTCGCGTCCCGGACCCGGTAGCTTAAAACTCACGCCGGGCGCATGTGCATGTGTGCCCAAGATCCCGAGAGGAGAATGGAGGAGAAGGGATTGCGGCGTGGCCATCCCCCCTGGGGGGTGAGTTCTCACTTTCTGTCTGTCTCTCTCTGTCTACCTGATGAGCACACGTGCCCTATTGCAAAAACCTCTCAAAAAAACAAAAACAAAACAGACAAAAATCTGGGCCCTCATAGCCACTGCCTAGCCCAGCCCCAGCCCGGCGGGGAGCAGGGTTCGGTGGAAGACACCCTTGCCAAGCCAGAAAGGAGCCTTTGAGTGAGCCATGGTTCCGAATGAGAGAGCGTGGGTCTTCCCTCCTAGGGCTGGGACCCCCGAGGCTCCTCCCCGGCACTGTCTCACCCACCTACTGCAGATTCAATGACTGATGAGGCCTCTGCGGTGGGAAACCCAGCAGAGGCTCCAGGCAAAGGCTCCTGGCTGCTGTTGCCTTCGCAGGGAATGAAGCAGCAGGGATGAGAGGAGCCTGGTCCCAGAGGCAAGGCCAGTGAGATGGTCCAGGTTGTGGCTTTCGGGGTCAGAGGCCCAAGCACACTCAGGCCGGATGCCGCCCACCCACTCAGCCTCGTTGCCTCCCAGACCACCCACCTTGTGTCCCAGAAGCCTGGAAGGAGCAGACTGAGAAAGGGGCCTGAACAGTAGCAACCCCGGGGCATGAGCGCCGCCCACCCTCTCCTGCACTAGCCTGGAGCTCAGGCTCAGACAGGTTGCTGGGGGCCCTGGATGCCGGGAAGCGTCTGGGCGTGGGGAAGGAGGCCAGGACAGATCTGCGTGCTGCGAAGTGGCTGGGGTGGCAATCACGTTTCCTGTCTGCCCATCAGGCTCCCTCTGGGAAAGGCCCAACATATGGGAGGTGACAGGGAGGCCACAGCAGATGGCAGAGGAGCCCTGGGAACTGCAATACGGGTGCCTTGTCTCACAGTGTCCAAAGCCACAGGGTGGGGGTGTGCTGTGTCCCACTCTCAATCTCCAGAAGCATTTCTCCCTCCGAAGAGGAGGGGCTCCTCTCTGAGCCAGCGTCTTTCCTTCTAGAAGCCGTGGCTCTACCCCGTGTTGTCTCGTCCCTGCCCTGAGCCTCCACCTGTGTTTCCACCTCAGTCCCTACAGGCCTGGAATTCCTTGTCTACCTGCCAGCATCTCCGGGCCCCAGGGCTGTGAGTCGGAGAGAACGGCTTTCCAGGGCTTGCGTCCCTTGCAGAGTCTCGGCTCACTGGCACCTGCCCTGTGTGCTCCGAGGAGTGAATAGAAGAATGCAGAGGGCTGGGCCGGAAAGGAGGCTCCGGGAAAGCGGAGTGCGTGAGCCAGGGAACGTGAGAATGGAGCCAGTCCTGGGAACCAGCAGTTAGCGTAATGGCTATGTTGCTGGACTCCCACGTAGTCGACCGCAGTTCGCGTCCCGGACCCGGTGGCTTAAACTCACGCCAGGCGCGTGTGCGTGCGTGCCCAAGATCCCGAGAGGAGAATGGAGGAGAAGGGATTGCGGCGTGGCTATCTCCCCTGGGGGTGATTTCTCTCATTCTGTCTCTCTTTTTCTCTCTGTCTTTCTGGCGAGTACACGTGTCCTGTAGCAAAAACCTCTAAAAAAAAATTAGAGCTGTTGTCACTGCTCGTCAGGGCCCTCAGGAACCAGCTGGTACGCCACAGTGAGTAATACGAAGAGAGTTTAATGAAGGGCCGTTTACAGACGTGCTGGCATGCACGAATCAGTGCAGTTCGTTACTGATCTGTTATTGCTTCCCCCACACCCAATTCTGGAGCCCTGGAGGGGCAGGGAGTGGGAACAACGGAGACAGCCAGCCTGCCAGGACCAGCCTCTCCTCTCCTGTGACGTTTTCTGTTGCACCCACAATCTGATCCTTCCTGATGCACCCCAGACGGCACCTCTGGGCTGCGTCTCATGGAGCAGGCAGGGCCACCATCCAGAAAAGGGCCCCTTCCGTGGCCCAGCCTGGCCGCTCTTGGGAATCCTGAGTGTGTCAAGCTACGACCGTAAGGAGGGCCACGGTGGCACCATGGGAGAAGCTAAAAGCTGGATACAAACCGGACTCGTGGACGGGGCAGGTCCAGTGAACTGCAGTCTCTCTGCACAGAGGAAACCTGGACGGGGAGGCTGGGCGTGGGCCAGTAGCGCGAGGGCGCAGGGCGATTCACGGCAAGGTGGGGTGCCGGGCAGCGTGTCCAGCCAGAGGTCACTCTAGTGAAACACACGAGCCAGCCAACGTGGGGCTGCGCACGTGGGGAAGGAGAGATCCTGCCACCTGCTAACTGCAGGGGTGTGACCAGCACTGGCCGCAGGGGGGTTTCCACCTTGTCTTTTATATACTTGGTACTATTGGGTCGTCAGAAAAGTCATGTTGTATTTTTCTGTGTCCTACTGTGTGAAAACATGTCGTGACTTTTCTGATGACCTAATGTGTGTGTGTGTTTGTGTATATAGATACATAGTTTTGCTATTAGATGCATGCATTCTCCAGAGAGAGAAAGAGAGAGAGAGAGAGAAGGAAAGGGAGAAATCACCTCCCAGGGGTGACAACCACACCGGTCTCTTCTCCCCCACTCTCCTCTTGGGATTTCCGGCATGTACATACACGCGTCTGACATGATTTTCAAGCTGCCGGGTCCAGGACTCAAAGGGTTCAGCTGGTTCTGTGGGATCCAGACACCTTAACCTCCAGCGCCACCTGCTGGCCTTTGGTTTTAGCTTTGTACTGTTCACATTAGGCACGTCATTCCTTTAAATGTGATTTACAAAAAGAAGTATTTTGTGTGTATATACAGGGAAAAAAAGGGGGCTAAAAACACAGTGAAGGGGGAACGAACAGAAAAAGATGCCTGCGTTCTTCCCCAGCTGATACTTGGCAATCACTATTAGCTGCTGAACACTCCAGGGGCACCTGCCGCGTGTCGGGTACTAGCAGAACAGGACTGACCAGAACGGCCACCTACAGGAAGCAGGTGGAAGTGCATGTGGGCCCACCTGGCCATGGCAGAGGTGGTAGGATGAGTGGGCACAGTCCCAGGGCTACCCACAGAGTTGGGGGCAGATGGAGGTGGTAAAAGCATTGCGAGGGGACAGGGAAGACCCCGTGAAGGAGCGATGCTGGGGGGTCTAGAGGTGTAGGGTGTTCCTGTTTGCTTTGGTATGCAGAAGGAAGCAGTGAAGTCGGAGCACACCAGACTCTGCAGGGCCTCTGAAGTCCTCTAAAAATGTACAGACACAGGCCAGCAGGTGGTGTGGTGGTTAAGGCGCTAGACCCCACGTGACCATCTGTGTGGTTTGACTCCTGGACCTAGGAGCTAGAAAAACACATTGGGTGCATGTGCATGCATGCCCGAAATCCTGAGAGGAGAGTGGAGGAGAGGGAATTGTGGCATGGCCATTCCCCCTGGGGGGTGATTTCTCAGTTTCCCTCCCTCTCTGTCTCTTTCTGGTAAGTGCACATGTTCTAAAGAAACAAAAAAATAAATAAAATAAAATAAAATAAAATAAAATAAAAAGCGTGGAGACTTTTACCAAGGCCCTAAGAGACATGCGGGCCAGTGGGAGGGGAGTGGGGCACTGGTGAGTGCCTGCCCAGCACCAGGACAGAGCAGGGCAGGGCCACACTGGAGGGTTGTAGTGAGTTACCTGAGGGGCGGCTGCATGGTCTTCCTGCAGCACGGCCAGGTGACGTCATCATCTGGAAGTGCTTGTTCTGCCCATCCTCTCCCCACTGCCTGGGAGGGTAGGACCCAGAGGACCACAGAGGTGCCAAGGGGGTCCCTTCAGCCAGAAGGAGCCTGAGAGGCCTTCCTGCCCATTGCTCTCTAGAGAGGGGCACGTGTGCCCAGGGACCCGACAGTCTGTGGCAGAGGGACAGTAGGCAGGAGGCCTGCAGCTCCCCCCAGCTGCAAGTCCTGCTGAGACAGAAGCTCCCAGGTGGGACGGCAGGTGGGTTTTCCTCCACACGCTGACTCTGACGTGTCCTGGCTGCCTGGAACTCTGTGCCGAGGATTCCGAAGCCACGTCCAGGATCCCTGGGGAAGACTGTCAGGCTGACTGCTGATGCAGGCCATGCATCAGAATTAGAGCATCCAGCACTTGCAGTTGTGAGGCTGCTTGAGGCCAAAGGCGACTGCAGATGAGTCCGGCCCTTCAGGAGGTCACCGCAGCACTCCCACTGGATGGGCAGTGTGGGGCCTCCGGGCGATCAATGGCGCCCGCTTCCGA
>NW_006160044.1:896033-898240 GCF_000334495.1 Tupaia belangeri chinensis
GCTGAAGTTCTGGAGCTCAGCACTTTGGGTAGGGTTGGAAGGACCAGCACACAGGCCCTCCACGTGCTGCAGAGCTTGGGCACCACATCAGCACCCCACAGTCACAGAAGCCGCTGCCCGTGCACATGGAAGGCAGCACGGTCTCTGGTGCAGGCCCCAGCTAACAGCAACCCAGGCTGGAGGGACTCTTGCTCTCCTGCGTCTCAGGGGGACCTCCCTCCACTCCTGTAAGGAGAAGTAACTTGGGTTGATCACACTCACACATCCTGCAGCTGACACTGGGCAGGGGCCGCCCCCATACCGACAGCTCGAGAGCCTGTCCTTCAAGGCCTGGTGACAAGGCCAAGAGGCTTCAGGGCCTTCTCAGTGGTAGGACAAGAGTGGGAAAGGCAGGGGCTGGCAGGTGGCATGGTGATTAGGGGCACTGGACTCCCACATGGCTGACTGCAGTTCGAGTCCCAGACCTGGCAGTTTGCTTTCTCACTTTCCCTCTCTCACAGTGTCCCTCTCTGGTCAAATTAAATAAATAAATAAATAAACTTCAGTAAGATAATTCTTTAAGAAAACAAAAAAAGAGTGGGAAAGGCATAGTCAGGGAGAGCCAGAGCCAGGGCACATCTGCAGACCTCAGACACCGGTCTGGCCCATGAGGAGGACTGGGAGAGCCAGGGAAGGTGTCTGTGCTGACAGGTGGAGTTTGGGATGCTGCAGGCCTGAGGCTGGGTGAGGCCAGCCCAGAGAGGAGGTCAGAGGGTGACGGGTTAAAGCAATGGGTCACGTCCCGCCACGCCTTTACGCACGGATGAGGTCTCCATCGCCGACCTGCAGCCGAGAACTGCTGTGCTTTTCCAGGTCCTGCAGCACCGACTGCTCGAACGCCAGGGCAGCTACGCGGCTAAAGAAGGCCTTCACGTTCTCCCCTGTGGGCCCCGGAGACAGCTGTGACCTGCCTGCCTCTGTCCTTGCCTGGGATGCATTTGGGTGCAGGAGCCAGGGCAGCCCACCCTCAGGCTGCACGGCCCTTCCAGAGCACCCCTGGCACTAACAGCAACCACAGAAAGGTGCACCCCACCCCCCGCCACAGGATTCATGGGCCCGATCCCCAAAGGTTTCCCCTCTCTCCTCTCAACAGCCTGTGTTTTCCAAGTCTGCTCTTAGCCTCTCTGCATTTCCTATTTTTTTCCTCACTTTTTAGATTGAAAACATATTTTTTAATTTATTTAATTTTTATTTATTCATTCATTTATTAATTTGACCAGAGAGAGACACAGAGAGAAAGAGGGAAAGTGAGAAAGCAAGCCACCAGGTCCGGGATTCGAACCATGGTTGGCCATGTGGGAGTGTCCAACGCCTTAACCACCACGCCACCTGCTGGTCCCAACAAATTTTTTCATTAACATTATGATGAGAATGGAGGGCATCATCCTGCTTCCTAGATAAGGAGGCAGAGGCCTGGGGACACTCAGCATCTTATTCGGGACCCAGTGTGACCAAGGAAGGGCCAGGTGGGAAGTGGGGAATGAGACAAGTGGGAGCAAGCAGTCTTCTGGTGCCACAGTGATACCTGGGAAGGGACAGGAACCCCCCCACACCCCATTACTGGGCCTTTCTGTGTGCCCAGTAGGGCTTCGTACTCAGCATCTGAGGGGTGAGAACAGGACGGCGCAGTGGTTATAGGGGACGGCTGTGTTCTGACCCTGGCCCTCACACCCCCTCCTGTGACCCTGGAGGTGACTCATGGGGACAAACAACCTGCCTCACAGGTGCTTACAGGGGTGGTGTTGGAGGCTTTGCTGGCACAGCAGAGACCAGGCCTCCCAGTCTCCTTCTAGAGCCAGGAGACTCCTCTCAGCCACAGAAGGTATGGGGCACCAACAGGTGCAGAAGGAAAGGCAGGAGTCTTGGCGGCCTGGCGGCACCACCCGCAGCCCACACTCCACTCACCCGTCTTGGCCGACACCGACCAGTACTCGGCCTGCATCTCGTTGGCCAGGTGCACGGCCTCGGCTTCGGCCTGCTCACATGCCGCCGCTGACTGGGAGAAGCAGCCTCGGTAAGCCAGCCTCCCTGCCTCCCTGCAGGGAGGCCCTGGCGTATGCCTTGGCCCCATTCCCACGGTGCCACCCCCCCCCAGCCCCACCCTTGTTCCCCATCTCACCCTGGGCAGGCGAGGGGGCCCAGCATTGCGGACGCGGGCCACCCCGGGG
>NW_006160044.1:898410-901046 GCF_000334495.1 Tupaia belangeri chinensis
TGGAGAGGTTTTTGTTATAGGGCGCATGCGCTCGCCAGAAAGACAGAGACGGACAGAAAGTGAGAAATCACCCCCCAGGGGGGATGGCCACGCCGCAATCCCTTCTCCTCCATTCTCCTCTCAGGATTTTGGGCACACACATGAGCTCGGCGTGAGTTTAAGTCCCTGGGTCCAGGACTTGAACCACGGTTGACTACATGGGAGTCCAGAGACATAGCCATTACGCCAACTGCTGGTCCCTGGTCCCTCTTAGTAGACAGCACACAGAACCCGAGGTCTGCAGACATTCACCTCTACAGCCTGTGGTCTCTGAACTCCAAGTCCAGCCATCCCCTGCTGCTCAGATGTGGGCAGAGAGTGGGGACATTTTCCCAAGGTCACCCAGGTCTCCCTTTCTGCTCTGCTCACCAGAAGGTCCTTCTTGGTTCCCACGAGGAAGATGAAGCAGGAGCCGGCCTCGTTCTCCCTCAGTGCGTCCTCCAGCCACTGCCTGGAACACACGGGTGAGAAAGGGAGAGATGCCATGCACCCAGAGGAGCCCGAGGAAGATTCAGGTGGGGTGCAGACTTGGGGCCTCCCAGGGCCAGGAGCATGGAGCAAGGAGGGACCCGGCCACTGGCTCGGGTTTCGGGAGCCCTGTCGGGCAGGTTCCTGAGCCCTCGTGGACCCGGAGAGCTGCAGAGCCTGGCACTTGCCTGGTGTGTTCCAGAGTCTGCACGTCGGTGAGGTCAAAGGCCGTGATGATCACTGGACGCATGGGGAAAAGCCGACAGCCAATCAGGTGAGGCAAAGTCAGTGTGGCAAAGAGGGGCTCCCTTCGGGCACCTCCCCACTCCCCAGGAGGAACCCAGGTGGAAGCTCAGCTCACAAGGAGCCACTGGGGAGGCCCCTGGCATTCCGGTTTGGACTCCACAGTGGAGGCTGGGGTGGAGACACCCCATGACTGCCCCAGGGCTCACCCTCCATCCTCCCTTAGGGCTAAAGGAGCCCCAGTGAGGGTCCGAATGGCTGAGGGCCTCGGTCTCCCCATCTGTACAATGGAGAGGAGGATGCCTCTAGCTCTCAGGGATGCCGGGAGGGCCAGGGGAGCAGCTGTTGCAAAGTAGTTCTTAGTCCAGGGCTGACCGGGGCAGACTTGCAAGCAGAAGCAGCTATGGCTGTGACGACGATGAGCAACCCTCAGCTGTACGGAAACAACTTCTGAGGAGCCAGGTGGACAGAGAATGGGGAGATGTGGCCCCTGCCCTCAGGGTGGCTCCACCCTTGCAGTGCCCTGTGTGGCTGGGACCCTATTAGGGTCCTGAGGGAGCCAGATCGGATAGACATTCCAGACCAGCGGCTGCTCTCTGCTGCCCCCCAGGGGTGTAAATAGGGCTGGGCAGGGGCTTCCTCTACTGGGCTGTGGGCTACAGGAGAGTCCCTGTCTCTTTTGAGGCAGAGGGGACAGGAAGGGAGGGAGGAAACCGAGGCTGGGGATGCTGTTGCAGAAAATGGCTTGGTGCCTCACACCTCTGACACCCAGGGGGACAGGAAGCCCTCAAGAAGGGAAAGGCAGGGGGGCCCACAGGTGGCGCTGGGGTTAAGGGCGTTGGACTCCCACATGGCCGAACGTGGTTTGAGTCCTGGACCTGATGACTTGCTTTCTCACTTTCCCTGCCTTCTTCTCTCTCCCTCTCACTTACTCCCTCTCTGGTCAAATTAAAATAACTAAATAAATTAAATTAATTTTTTTTTCTTTTTTTGGAGAGTTTTTTGCTATAGGGCACGTGCACTCGCCAGAAAGACAGAGAGAGACAGAAAGCGAGAAATCACCCCCCGGGGGGATGGGCATGCCGCAATATCCCTTCTCCTCCATTCTCCTCTCGCGATCTAGGGCACGCATGCACACGTGCCTTGCATGAGTTTAAGCCACCAGGTCCGGAATGCGAACCGCAGTCGACTACATGGGAGTCCAGCGACATAGCCATTACGCTAACTACTAGTCCCAAAAAACTTTCTTAAAAAAAGAAGGGACAGGCTGAGAGCTGAAGGGTGCCAGAGGCCAGCAGACATGGCAGGGTTGGAGTGATGGCTTATGGCCGAGGGGCTCCAGGACTCCTGGTTTGCTTCTTATTCTTGCTTCCTTTTCTTCAAATCTTAATAAAAATGAGGTGTGTTTTGGTTTTGGGGTGTTCTTTAATTTTTGTGATTACTAGTGAGTAGACACAACCATGCCTTCTCCTCTGAGTCGGGCCTTGGATTCTTCGCCGTTCTCTGGTGGTTCGCACTGAGGGCCCTCTCTGACTTCCTAGTGGGGAGATCTTGTGCAGTTGCTTCTCACGACTGAGAGCCCCGCCGCCCCCAGGCTGCCCGCCAAGCCCTGCTGGCCCCACCCGGACCTGCCAGGCCTCCTGTGGCCCACCTCCACCCCGCCTCTCTGGCCTAGTCCCTTCTCCCAGCTCCTTCTGGAATCCGACACCGTCCTTTTCTGAGCCTTCTGGATAAGCCGTCCCTCTCTGAGCATCTTCCTGAGCTGAAAACTCAGAGGCTGAGACTTCAAGCCAGCACTCAGCCCCACTGGGTCCCTGGAGGGTGTGATTTCCAAAGCCAGCCAGGGATCGGCTTGAAGGCAGCCTCTCTGTCCCCACGCTCTGGCC
>NW_006160044.1:901453-914930 GCF_000334495.1 Tupaia belangeri chinensis
CCGCGGGGGGGCGGGTTGCCCCCCAGCCTCTCTGTCCCCAAGCTCTGGCCTGGGTATTTTCTCAGGGGTTCTTGGAAGACAGAAAGCTGGTACTGCACAGGGGACCCGGGCCCTCTGCTGTTGAGCCTGCAGGGGGCTCCTGGCTGCACATGGCTGAGGGCCCCCGACATCTGACGCTGCTTACCCTGGGCGCCCCGGTAGTAGGCCGATGCGATGCATTTGAACTTCTCTTGCCCCGCCGTGTCCCAGCTGTGCGGTGGGAGAGAAACAGAAACACTAGTGGGAGGTCGAGCCACCACAATGTTCTGAGCCAACGGGCTGATGGCACCACAGGTGAGACCAGCTCCTAATGACCCCCTCCGAGGATGCCCCAGGGGAGAATCTCAAGGGAGTAGGGAGCCTATAGAGGGAAGGGCGTGGCATTAGTAGGGCCACTGTTCAGGCAAATGGAGTTGCACTCAGTCCCTTCTGACTTCAGTTCCCTTAAAAGGCACATAGTGGGGGGCCAGCAGGTGGTGTGGTGGTTAAGGCGCTGGATACTCCCACATGGCTGACCGCGGTTTGAGTCCCGGATCTAGTGGCTTGCTTTCTCACTTTCCTTCAGTGTGTCTGTCTTTCTCTGGTCAAATTAAAATAAATGAATAAATAAATAAAATTAAATAAATAAATTTTTTTTGTTTATTTGTTTTCTTTATTATTTTGGAGAGGTTTTCACTATAGGGCGCGTGCGCTCACCAGACAGACAGACAGAGACATAGAGACAGAAAGCGAGAAATCACCCCCCAGGGGGGATAGTCACGCCGCAATCCCTTCTCCTCCATTCTTCTCTCAGGATCTTGGGCACACACACACACGCGCCCAGCGTGAGATTTAAACCACCAGGTCCGGGATGCGAACTGCGGTCGACTACGTGGGAGTCCAGCGACATAGCCATTACATTAACTGCTTGTTCCCTATTTGTTTTCTTTTTAAAAGGCACATAGTGGGGCCAGCAGGTGGCATGGTGGTTAAGGCTCTGGACTGCACATGGCTGACTCCGAGGTTTGTGTCCGAGACTTGGTGATTTAAAAGACATTCCAGGTGCGTGTGTGTGCATGTCCAAAATCCCAAGAGGAAAATGGAAGAGAAGGGATTGCAGTATGGCCAACCCCCCAGGGGGGGACTTCTCACTTTTCTTCTCTGTCTGACTCTCTGGCAAGTGCATGCACCCTAAGGCAAAAAAATAATAATAATAAAAGGAGCACAGGACCAGCAGTTAGTATAATGGCTATGTTACTGAACTCCCATGTAGTCGACCATGGTTTGAATCCTGGATCCGGTGGCTTAAACTCACACCGGGGCCGTGTGTGTATATGCCCAAGATCCCAAGAGGAGAATGGAGAAGGGATTGTGGCGTGGCCATCCCCCCTGGGGGGTGATTTCTCGCTTTCTGTCTCTGTCTCTCTGTCTGTCTGGCGAGCACACGTGCCCTCTAGCAAAAACCTCTCTAAAAATAAAATTAAAAAACTCAAAAATTCCCTGATCACAGGTATGTTGTTATTAGTAAGGAAGTAGGCTAGAACAAGAAGCGAGGCAGGAACCCAGGGAGAGAGAAAGAGAACCAGAACAGAGGCTGGTGAACGCCAGCAGGCAACAGGGCACGCACAGACCTCCAGGAGCCCATGGAAGGGTGAATGGGCCGGGCAGGAGTTCGAAGAGGGCTGAAGCCAAGGGCAGGCCTGTAGCACCCTCCAGGTGCCAGAGGGGAGAGAAGTTGCTTTAGCTGACATGGGAAAGGGTGAGCCTGGGCAGAGACCCTGCACCATTCTTTTTCTTTTTTTGAGAGAGGTTTTTGCTATAGGGCATGTGCACTGGCCAGACAGACAGAGAGAGACAGAGAGACAGAAAGCGAGAAATCACCCCCCAGGGTCGATGGCCACGCTGCAATCCCTTCTCCTCCATTCTCCTCTTGGGATCTTGGGCACGCACGCACACGTGCCCGGCGTGAGTTTAAGCCACCAGGTCTGGGACTCGAACTGCGGTCGATTACGTGGGAGTCCAGCAACATAGCCATTACGCCAACTGCTGGTCCCTACCCTGCATCATTCTGAGGGAAGTAGAGGGAAGGGGCTGACACCAGGGGCCACTGAGAAGCAGAGGCATGGAGGCCGGCAGAAGGAAGGAAGAGTGGGGGAGTGCTCCTTGCCCACGCCTGGCAGGCAGGTACTGGATGCAGCCCCTTTTTACAGCGGGGCACAGAGGCTCAGAGCTTGGGAGCAACTAGCCAGCGGCCGCCATGCTGGTCTGGCAAGTGGAATCACAGGAGATCCGGGTGAGAGAAGGGCTGGAGCCAGAGCCTGGGGAAGGGGCTGAGCCTTGGCGGGAACAGGAGGCCATCAGAGGAGGGGGCTGTGAGAACACTCCCCAGACCAACGTGACACAAACGAGGGACTGAGGGAGTGCCCAGAGCAGGCGGGAGCTGCGACAGCGGCTTCACAGCACGACTCCACGACCCCTGCTTGTCTACACAGGTCCTTGGTGAGTGTCACAGGGCGGAGCGGAGAAGGAGCTTGCCAAGGCCTGTGCCAGGCGTGTTCAGGCTGCCCAGACCTGGGCCACATGAACGCCAGCACGAGGTGATGGCGACTCACATCTGCAGGCTGTAGGGGACCCCCGCGATCTCAAAGCGCTCGATCTCGAAGTCGACCCCGATGGTGGCCTTGTAGTCTCGGTCGAACACATTCTTGCAAAACCTGTGGGAGGCAAGGAGTTCATCAGAGGGGTGTCCCCCCCTGGAGCTTTGCTCGTGACAGTGAAAGTCTGGAGGCAGATAAACCCACCAATAGGGAACTTAAAAGGACGCGCGACTCCACGGAGGCCAGGGACGGACAGAGCAGCCAACGAGACGGTGTGGGGGACGTCCACAGCAGCCTGAAGGGCAAACACTGCAGATTGGAAATGGTGACAGAAACTGGACATCCGTGTGCAGGGAGCACAGTATTGAAGGGAGCCTGTGGCCTCAGGGGGACAGTGTGACAATGCCAGGCTCCTGGGACGCCGCAGCCCCACCTTCTCCCTGATTTCCGGCATTCCCTCTATCTGGCTCCCACCAGGCTGAGGCGGAACAGTTCCCAGGGGCCACTCGGTTCACCCTATGACAACGTTATCGGGGCTCCCCAGGCAAAGGTGTGACAACCTGGAGCAGGCAGGGCGCACCTGTGGATGAGGCTGGTCTTCCCCACGTAGAGATCACCAACAACCACCACCTTGGAGAGTTTGAGCCTGTGAAAAACGTGTCCACGTTGCTCTTGGGCATGGTTTCCAGAGCATGTGCAGATGTGCACACACACACGTGCATACACGTGCACACACACACACACACCATTCCTTCACCCAGCTCTCTGCTGGTGAGCCACCTCTCAGTCCTAGACACAGGATGGACAACCTTGGTGAGACACTCTGTCCCTCAGGGGAGGATGGAAGAGCCTGTTTGTCCTGGGGACTCTGCTTCCCTGGGGCTGCGGCCCTGACCCTACTTGGCCAGAGTGGCTGTCCTGAGAGTTAGAAATGAGCAGGCCGAGGGACCAGCAGTTAACGTAATGGCTATGTCGCTGGACTCCAACATAGTCGACCGCGGTTCGTGTCCTGGACCCGGTGGCTTAAAACTCACATCGGGCGCGTGTGCGTGCGTGCCCAAGATCCCGAGAGGAGAATGGAGGAGAAGGAATTGTGGCGTGGCCATCCCCCCTGGGGGGGGTGATTTCTCATTTTCTGTCTCTCTGTCTCTCTCTGTCTGTCTGGCGAGCGCATGCGCCCTATAGCAAAAACCTCTCCGAAAAAGAAAAAAAAAGAAAGAAATGAGCAGGCCGAGTCTGGGCGAGGAGGCAGAGGCAGGGGCCCAAGATGGGGGCCAATGGGTAAATCCAAGCTCGGGGAGGAGGGTGATGTGCTGACGGTGCAGACACAGGGCCCTCACGCAGGGAGGTGCTGGTCAAGGGGCAGGCGGGCAGCCCTGGTGCCCTCTCACACACCTGCCTGTGGCTTCCTGCAAGCACGCTCTCCCTCCTCGGGACATCATTGCCATCCTGCTCACTTGGAGATGTCTGTAAGTGTCAGAAAGGTCACTTACAGGTGTCATGGCGCACCGTGGTCAAGACGCTGGGTCTGCACATCTGGGGTGTAGCTTTTGGCAAATTGGCTCTGGAGTTCTAAGGCTCTCTGAGGACACAGTTCACTGAGAGCAGCTGCCACCCTCACACTCCGTCAGCCTCTTGCACTCTGAAGCAGTGTTTCTTTTTCTTTCTGTTTTTTGTTTTTTTTTTTTTCTTTTTGAGAGTGATTTTTGCTATAGGGTGCTTGTGCTCACCAGAGAGACAAAAGAGACAGAAAACGTGAAATCACTCCCCAAGGATGATGACCACATCGCAACCCCTTCTCCTCCATTTTCCTCTCAGGATTTTGGGCATGCACACACATGCACCCGGCATAAGCAAGTTGAAGCCAGGTGGGGTCAGGGGCTCAAACGCGGTTGACTACGTGGGAGTCCAGCGACATAACCGTTATGCCATCTGCTGGTTGTGAGTTCAACCAAGTCCTTGAGCAGACTGAAAACTCCTCAGGGTGAGGGGCAAAAGCAGATCTTTATACCTGTTTGTTAGAAGAAATAATAGGCCATCCGGTGCCATAGCAGTTAAGGCGCTTGACTTCCACATGGCTGACCTTGGTTCAAGTCCTGGATTCAGTGGCTTAAAAACTACACCAGGCACATGTGTGTGCATGCCCAAAATCCCAAGGGGAGAATGGAGGAGAAGGGATTGTGGCATGGGTATTCCCCCTGGGGTGTGACTGGGTAATTTCTCACTTTCTCGTTCTCTGTGTTTCTCTCTCTCTCTCTCTCTCTCTCTCTCTCTCTTCATTGAGAACATGTACCCTATGGCAAAAACCTAAAAGCAAAACTTAACAAAAAGAAAAACAAAAAGAAGGAATAACTAAGACTGGGTCTACGGCATGGCATGGTAGGTAAGGTGGTTGAATCCCACATGGCCAACTACTAGGGTTTGAGTCTTGGACCCAGTAGCTTGAAAAACATGCCAGGCAAATAAACAAATAAATAATGGAATGACCGCTGAGAAATCCTGGGGGAACAGTTCAGACACAGTCCTGGTCCTCCTGGGCTAGTGAAGAATCCAGACAGGTAAACCTGTAATTCCACCAGATAAGTTCTTAGGGCACAAGAACACACAGAAGGGGACAGGAGGACAGGGGTCGAAGGGGTCAGAGAAGGCTCCCTGGGGACCTGAGACTTACAATGAGACCTGGAGGAGAAGGGGACCTTCCAGACAGAGGAAAGAAACTTGTGCTGGGATCTCAGGCTGAAAATCACCGTGCACAATGACTGAGAAAAGGGAAAGCTGTTCCACATGGTGGGGCATGTCAAACAAAGCCAGATACAACCGTAGTTGTCTGGGGCTGGCAGGTAGCATGATAGTGGCTAAGGACACTGGACCCGCACATGGCCGACCGCAGTTCAAGTCCCAGACATGGCAGCTAACTTTCTCACTCTCTCTTTCACTCTATACCTCTCTGATCAAATTAAAAATAAGAAAGAAAGAAAGAAAGAATTCAGGAACCAGCAGATGGTGTAATGGCTATGTTGCTGGACTCCCACGTAGGCGACCGTAGTTCGAGTCCCGAACCTGGTGACTTAAACTTAACGCCAGGTGCGTGTGCGTGTGTGCCCAAGATCCTGAGAGGAGAATGGAGGAGAAGGGATTGCGGCGTGGCCATCCCCGCTGAGGGGTGATTTCTTGCTTTCTGTCTCTCTGTCTCTCTGGCGGGTGCATGTGCCCTATAGCAAAAACCTCTCTAAAAAAGAAAAATTCAAAAAATGAAACCCCAGTCGTCTTCAGGCCTTTACTGGGTTGCACTGGCCTAGCCTGTGTCTCATTTGCTCGCCCTTTCATCCCTGTGCTCCTTCTTCTCTGCTGTCTCCCCCTACACGCCCTGCCCTGCGGGCTTACCCGACAGTTCCTGTGTGTCTGTGCTGGCAGGCTTCATTGACCTGTCCGTGGAACTGCTCCTTGCGCTGCAGGCAGGCGTCTGGCGTGTACCACTGCAGAGAGACCGGAGACAGACGGGCTGCAAGGTGGTCATGTCCTTCCCAGCATTCCCTCTCCCCTGGGCCTCATTTGCATCCCTGACCCATTTGTCTTAATTGGGCTCCAGGCCTCCAGTTCACCTGTGAGTCCAGAGTTGGCGTAGTGGGGGCCAGGCCAGATCACAGAGCCCATGCAGCGCCTCGCAGGGCTGGGGCTCATCTGGGTAGCCCTTCCTGGGGTCGGCCTCTGCCTTCTCTAGACCTTGGCCCTCTTTTTTTTTTTTTTTTTTTTTTTGAGAGGTTTTTGCTATAGGGCGCGTGCGCTCGCCAGACAGACAGAGAGAGACAGAGAGACAGAAAGCGAGAAATCACCCCCCAGAGGGGATGGCCAGGCTGCAATCCCTTCTCCTCCATTCTCCTCTTGGGATCTTGGGCACGCACGCACACGTGCCCGGTGTGAGTTTTAAGCCACCAGGTCTGGGACGCGAACTGCGGTCGACTATATGGGAGTCCAGCAACATAGCCATTACGCTAACTGCTGGTCCCGAGACCTTGGCCCTCTTGAAGTGAAAACACGGGGTGGTCTATGAGGCCCCTTTGGACTTCAAGATCCTTCTGTACCTGATGAACGGGACAGATTGCTGATGCTATTTTTGTCTTAAAGCTATGGGGCCAGGAGCCAGCAGATGGCTTAGCTGTTACGTCACTGGACTCCCACATGGTCGAGCATGGTTTGAGTCTTGGACCGGGTGGCCTGAAATTCATGTCAGGCACATGTGCATGCATGCCCAAAATCCCAGGAGGAGAATGGAAGAGAAGGGATTGTGGAGTGGCCAACCCCCCCCCCCGGGGGGGAGTGATTTCTCACCTTCCCTCTCACTGTCTTTCTCACTCTCTGGTGAGTGCATGTGCCCAAGGCAAAACCAAAACAAAAAAAAATGGGGCCAGGCAGTAACACAGCAGCAATGCAACTGGATCTACACGTGTTCAAGTCCCAGGACCAACCTGTGCACACTAGGCACGCCCACGACCTGGTCTGGCTAAGACAAGGGGTGGACCATGCATGAAAGCTCAGCTGGGGGTGCCTGTCTCTCTCCCTTTCTCCAATTCTCTCTTTCATGGAAAACAGTGAAATGAATAAACTTTAAAAATATGTATACACATGCATGGAAATGTCCTAGAAGATACTTTCTGTCTTCCACCTTCCTTTTTTTTTCTTTTTAAGAGAGATTTTTGCGTTCGCCAGTGAGACAGGGACAGAAAGCGAGAAGTCACCCCCTCCCCCCTAGGGGGATGGTCACACCGCAATCCTTTCTCCTCCATTCTCTTCTTGGAATCTTAAGCACACATGCACATGCACCCGGCATGAGTTTTAAACAGCCAGGTCCAGGACTTGAACTGCGGTCAACTACATGGGAGTCCAGCGACGCAGCCATGACACCATCTGCTGGTCCCTGTCTTCCACCTTTCTTAGAAGACGAAAGTGAGAAGTAGTTGAAGAGCACAGCCGTCAGGGTCAGCAAGAACTGCACCCACCCTTACCCTCGACGGACCTTGGGCAGCTGTGCATCGTCTCCGAACATGACCTTCCCCATCAGAGACTTGGGAGCATAAAATGAGCACATTTGTAAAGCCACCACCACAGATCAAGCCTGGCATATGCTGAGAGCTCAGCAAACGTTCATAGCTGTGAAGACGTGATGACATATTTGTTTCATAATTAGAAAAATGAATCGTAAACAAACTAAACATGGCCATGATGTCTGGCCCTCAGTTGGGGATGTGGCAGGATATGGGGAGGGCACCATGGGAAGGTGCTGGCATGCCCCTCTGTGTACGGCAGTGGTCCTTGGCCATGGCTCTGTATCTCCATGCTCCCTGCCCCAGCCTCAGCGCCCATTTGCAGGGTGTCAGGCCTGGATTCGGGCTCTGTGTTTGCCCGTCGGCCCTCAGCGCTAGCAGTGACAGAGGCTGCACGGACAGTGAGGGCAGCTTTGCAAAGAGCCAGTTATGAAGCATCACTGAGCCCAGCTTCCTCATCTGTAAACAGCATCTTTTCATGGGGTCACTGTGGGAGTAACTGACTAATGCTTAGTCCACAGTCCACAGTCATGCAAAAGAGTACTAGCTACTTCATCAGAAAAGCTGGGGGCCAGCAGGTGGCATGGGGGGTAAGGGCTCTGGACTTCCACATGGCTGACCATGTTTCAAGTCCTGGACCTCCACTTTCTCTCGCTCTCGCTCTGTTCCTCTCTAGTCAAATTTTTTAAAAAGTAAATAAAGTTAAATCAAATAATTCACTTTTTTTTTTTTGAGAGGTATTATTCGCTATAGGGCGTGTGCACTCGCCAGACAGACAGAGAGAGACATAAAGACAGAAAGCGAGAAATCACCCCCGGGGGGATGGCCACGCCGCAATCCCTTCTCCTCCATTCTCCTCTCAGGATCTTGGGCATGCACGCACATGCGCCCGGCGTGAGTTCCAAGCCACCGGGTCTGGGACGTGAACCGCAGTTGACTACATGGGAGTCCAGCGACATAGCCATTACGAATGGCATTACAGCGACATAGCCATTACAGAACTGCTGGTTCCCAATAATTCACTTTTTTAAAAAAAAAGAAAACCTGACTTTTTAATTTTGATTTTTAAAGAGACGGTATTTCTCTCGTGTGTGTGTGTGTGTGTGTGTGTGTGTGTATATGTGTGTGTTTTGGAGAGGTTTCTGCTATATGGCGCGTGCACTCGCCAGACAGAGGCAGAAAGCGAGAATTCACCCCCCAGGGGGGATGGCCACGCCGCAATCCCTTCTCCTCCATTCTCCTCTCGGGATCTTGGGCACGCATGCACACGTGCCCACTGTGAGTTTAAGTCACCCAACATAGCCATTACGCTAACTGCTGGTCCCTATAAATAAGCTTTTTAAATAAAGTTTCAATGCTGACCTGCCTTAGGCGAGTGAATTGTCATTGTCCCCGATTCTCCAGGAGAAGTCTAGTGAATTTGGTGAGGGACAGACCTCCCCGGTTCACCTGCCTTATTTTTGGGGGTGAGACCAGGTTGGAAAACTGCTGATTTTGCCAGTGTCAGAACAGCAGCGCAGATATAAGGGCTGACCTCATAACCATACCTTAGGGAAGCTGGCAATGACACGGTCCCGACTCACAGGGGGCCCCAAAGGCGGCAGGGAGGACTTCATCCTTCCAGAGTCCTGAGGAACCAAGAAAAAGAAAGTGAGGGACTTGCACAACTCCTTCGGGACTCACCCCAGCGTTTCTGCCTAACGTTTCATCAGCTTCAAGACCAGATTCAAGGTCCTCTCCTTTTCAGGGATACCGGGCAGAGGCTATCTGGACTTAGAGGAAGTCCGGCCAGCTCTCTGTCTGCAGGTGGCATGGTGTGGGAGACTAGATCTGTCCTTTCCTGGCTGGGAGTGACAGAATCAGGGTCTCCTAAGCTGGCACAAACACCAGCCCTGGCAGAGGAAGCGGAGTGGCGCGGGGTCTCCTGCTCCTGGTCTACAGGATGAAGGCCCCGGGTGGTGCAGGGTGGAGGAGTTGGGAGCTTCAGGATTTAGGCCTCCCCTGCTCCCAAAGCCCTCCTGCTACCCAGGGCCGGGCCCCTCCAGCCTCATTAACAGCCCTCGGCTTCCTCTCCCTGTCCAGGTCTCCTCTCTCCACCAGGGTGGCCCTGACCAAGGTCCTGTGGGTCTCTCTCTGAGTCCAGCACCGACCTGGCCCAGGGCGTGCGCTCACGAACTATACCGCGCTCAGACCGCAGGCGTGTTCAGGCTATGGGGGCAGGAGGTGGGCGGGGACGCGGCGTCCTGGGGAGGCCAGCCTCTGGGACATGCCCGCATGCTCGCGAGCCGTCGGGAGGACAGAGGGAGCGGCTGGACTCACCCGTGACTGCCAATATTGTGGGCTCCGCGCGGCCTGGTCCGGCTGGGCTCGCGGCAGCGATCACCATGGCAACGAGGGCCACCCTGGACTGGCAGGAGTCTGACGAATCCTGAACGTCGGGGGCGGGCTCTGGGCGGGGCTGACGGCTGAGAGTCTCGCACGTAGCCAGCACCCGCGATCCCGGCCGCGATCCCTGGAGTCTAGGCGGAGCTGGGGGCGGAGAGATCGCCCTACGCTGGAACGCGGGGTGTTACCATGACAACGAGGGCGGTGCCGGATAGGGGCGGTGGGCGGGGCCATAGCGGCCAGAGGGTGGAGCCGAGCTCTAGGGGCGGAGTCCGGGTGGGGTGAACCGCGGGCGGAGTCGCCCTGGAGGGCCGCTCTGGCTATCCCGGACAGGGAGGGGGGATGGCAATCCTGGCATAAGAGCTCTTGCAGTAATATTGGTTTTGATTGAAGTCAAGCACTTTGCAGCCGCAAGGGATAGACATGCTTACCATCTACCGACCTTATCTGCATAATTCTTAATTCAGTGTCTGAATATCATACTCTGGTTTCTAGAGCTCAGGCTGCAAAATTAATTTCCTTAATTAATGGCCGTTAAAAGCTGATCCAAGGGCCCGCAGGTGTGGGCTGGACTGCCACATGGCTGACTGTGGTTGGAGTCCCAGACCTGGCGGCTTGCTTTCTCACTTTCCCTCTCTCTGTCTCTCTCTGGTGATCACACATGCCCTGTAGCAAATTTAAAAATAACAATAATGATAAATAAAATTAAATAAGTAACTTAAAAAGCTGACCGGGCCATCAAGTGGTGTGGTGGTTAAGGGCACTGGCCTTCCACATGTCTGATGAAGGTTCAAGTCCTGGACCTGGTGACTTACTTTCTCATTTTCCCTCTCTCTCTCTCACTCTGTCCCTCTCTGGTCAAATTAAAATAAATAAGTAAATAAAGTTAAATAAAATATTATTTTTTTAAAAAAAGCTGATCTGAGTTACTCAGCTCCTCTGAGCTAGTTTATGTTTAGAAAAAGAAAAGATCTGGGACCAGCAGTTAGTGTAATGGCTATGTCGCTGGACTCCCATGTAGTTGACCATGGTTCGAGTCCTTGACCTGGTGGCTTAAACTCACGCCGGGCGCATGTGCGTGCGTGCCCAAGATCCCAAGAGGAGAATGGAGGAGAAGGGATTGCGGTGTGGCCATCCCCCCTGGGGGGTGATTTCTGGCTTTCTATCTCTCTGTCTCTCTCTGTCTTTCTGGGGAGCGCACACGCCCTATCGCAAAAACCTGTCCAAAAAAAAAAAAAAGAGTATAAAAAAAAAAAGATCCTTATAAAAGCCCGGTAAACAGATTAGGAGAGGTCCAGTGTTCTCAGTTTTTTCTTTTTTTATTTTATAGAGGCTTTTGCTATAGGGCTCATTCGCTCGCCAGAAAGATAGAGAGAGACAGAGAGATAGAAAGCATCCCCGGGGGGATGGCCACACTGCAATCCCTTCTCCTCCGTTCTCCTCTCGGGATCTTGGGCACGCACGCACACGCGTGAGTTTAAGATCCTGGGTCCAGGACTCAGACTGCGGTCAACCACATGGGAGTTCAGCAACATAGCCATTATGCTAACTGCTGGTCCCCAGTGTTCCCAGTTTTGAAAATCTACTTGATTTAACTCCTTTATTTCACAGACATCACGTCTAAGTTTCCCTATTTAAAAGGATTTGCCTAGGGATTTCGAACTAGGATTGGGACTGAAGTTTCTCAGCCCAGCGTTCTTCACACCATCCTAACAATAGCGCAGCGAGAATACGCTGAATGAGAGAAACCCTTCAGGACGCAGTCTCTTGCAGGACAGCGGGAAGATGGAGAGCTCTCTGTCACAGTACAGAATCACTGTGCACAGATCTAAGTCGTCTTCAGCGCAAAGAGAAATGTGCCAGGGACCAGCAAAAGGCATAATGGCTTTGTGGCTGGACTCCCACATGGTGGACCGCTGTTCGCTGTTCATGTCCAGGACCCAGGCACGCTTGTGCATGCCCAAAATCTTGAGAAGAGAATGGAGGAGAAGGGATATGGTGAGGCCGTCCCCCTTGGGCGCTGAGTTCCTGTTTTCTGTTTTCTGTCTCTCTCTCTCAAGTGAGCACATGGGCACTGCAGCAAAGCTGGAGGTTGATGTTTGAAAAACTTACGGTAATAAATTTCAACGCTAAGGTCTCAGGCTTAGGAGCTGACCCTAATTAGGCAAGTTGCTCTACTTCCGGTGCTGTCTACCCACCCAGCTGTAAAACAAAGGATTTGCAGTGAGGGCCATATGAGATGGTGAAAGAACTTGGTAAAGCTTGATTCCAGGCTGTTAGCCATTCATTTGTTCTTTTCTATTTTTTAAAGAATTATTTATTGAATTTTATTCATTAAAAAAAATTTTGACCCTAGAGAGACACACATAGATAGGGAGACAGAAGAAAGAGGGGAAGTGAGAAAGCAAGCCACCAGGTCCGGGACTCGAACCGTGGTCGGCCATGTGGGAGTGCCCAGCGTCTTAACCACCACACCACCTGCTGGTCCCGAGCCATTCATTTGTCCTCTACTTGTATTTAGGAACATGGGCCAGGGCTAGGCAGTCCTGATCAGGCCTGTGTGATTTGGGGGACTCTATTGACTCTTTCTGAGGTTCTGGTCCCTACACCGTTGTTACTTCCTCATGAATTTACTCTGAGGATCAAGCGCATGCAAATAAGTCACTTCCCTTGCCTTCTGTATCTTGAGCAATGCCAAGGCGCCTTTGTTCCCCTCGGTAACCCTGAAAAGTAGTCTTGTTCTGCAGCCGGCCCTGGCCTCGGGCTGTTGGCGCCTGCGCAGTGGAGCTAGGCGCTGCAGACGCTGCCTGGGTCGCTTGGCAACCGGGTCGCCCGGCAACGGGAGCGCGCTGCCGGCTGACTGGCGCCAGGAGACCCACCGAGCTGAGGCAGGTGAGGTGGCGGTGAGACTGGGGACCCCCGACCTAGGCTGCCCCATTCACACGGGGGCCGTGTCCCCACATCCTTCAGCCGGGCCCAGACATCCATAGCCCAAGAGCAGGCCCTGACCCCAGCGCCTACGGCGGGCCGCGTGGGGAGCCAGGACCAGAGGTGGCTGCGTCTCTGCCAACCTGACCACCTCCCTATGTCATCTGGCGCCTCGAATCAGAGTGGAACTCACCTTTGACTAGAGTAGATTCCTGCAGGGCTGGGACTTGTCCGTCCACTAAACGTGGTAGCATTCAGAAAGTCACAGCCCCGTCCCTGGAGCTCTGGGGTGCCAGGCTTGTCAACTCTAAGAGGGAGGGAAGGGGGTGCCATTATCACCTCCCTCCCCTTTGCAGTTGCAGAAAGACACAGAGGAAGTAACTTGTCAGGGGCCACCTACGCCTGGGTCTAGATCCAGTTCTTAACTGTGAAGCCACACTGCCTGTAATTGCTCAAAGGGCATGTGTGGGTAAAAATAAATCCCCCCTTCCTTTTTTTTTTTTTTTT
>NW_006160044.1:915108-915872 GCF_000334495.1 Tupaia belangeri chinensis
CGCCCGGGCCCGGGGCTTGACCCGCGGTCGACTCCAGCCATTACGCCAACTGCTGGTCCCAACCCCCACCTTTTTTTAAGAGAGAGATTTTTGCTATAGGGCATATACGCTCACCAGAGAGAGGTGCAGAGAGACAGAAAACAAGAAATTACCCCCTAGGGGGGATGGCCACCCACAATCCTTTCTCCTCCCTTCTTCTCTTGGGATCTTGGGCACGTGTGCACTTGTGCTCAGCTTGAGTTTGAGTCGCAGGGTCCAAGACTTGAACCACCGTCGACAACATGGGAGTCCAGCAATGTAACCATTACGCTATCTCCTGGTCCCCCAAATAAATCATTTTTTAACTTTTTTTTCTTTTAGAGAGTTTTTTTTTTTTTTTTTTTTTTTTTTTTGCTATAGGACGTGTGCAGTGGCTGTAGAGATGGACAGAAAGTGAGAAATAACCTCCCTCCAGGGGGGATGGCCACACCACAATTCCTTCTCCTCCATTCTCCTCTTGGGATTTTGGGCACATGCCCATCATGAGTTTTAAGCCATCAGATCTGGGACTCGAACTGCAGTTGACTGAGTGGGAGTCCAGTGACATAAACATTATGCCATCTACTGGTCCCAATCACCTTTTAACTTTTTTAAAAATATATATATAATTATTTATTTAATTATTTATGTATTAATTCATTTATTTCAACTAGACGAGAGAGAGAGAGAGAGAGAGAGAGAGAGAGAGAGAGAGAGAGAGAGAAAGCAGGCCACCAGCATAATAG
>NW_006160044.1:916013-918058 GCF_000334495.1 Tupaia belangeri chinensis
ATAGAGACAGAAAGCGAGAAATCACCCCCCAGGGGGGATGGTCACGCCACAATCCCTTCTCCTCCATTCTCCTCTCGGGATCTTGGGCACTCATGCACACGCGCCCGGCGTGAGTTTTAAGCCACCGGGTCCGGGACACGAACCGCGGTCGACTACGTGGGAGTCCAGAGACATAGCCATTACGCTAACTGCTGGTTCCCCATGGTCCCATCACCTTTTAACTATAATTCCTTTTTTGTGGATGTGTCGAAAGCATCTGAATATGGGTCCCTGATGGGCAAATGAGTCTAACCTTACCAGTTCTGTTGCCTCTAGCAAACTCCTTAGCCCAAACCTCAGAATAAGGATGATACAAGCCTTCCTTATGGGGTAGCTGAGTTAGATACTAGTTATTACTGGCACAGGATAAGCACTAAATAGAGTGACCATCTTGGTATTTGCTTGGTTGGTTTATTTTTTCCTTTTTTTTTTTCTTGAGAGAGTTTTGCTATAGGGCATGTGTGCTTCCTGAAGAGACAGAGACAGAAAGTGAGAAATCGCCCCCCTCCCCGGGGCAGGGGTGATGGCCTTGCCATATCCCTTTTCCTCCATTCTCCTCTCAGGATTTTAGGTATGTATGCACATGTGCCCAACGTTTCAAGCCACCAGGTCGGAGACTCGAACCGTGGTCAGCCACACAGGAGTCTAGCATCTTAACCACCACACCACCTGCTGGCCCTTGTTTTGTCCTTTTTGGTGCCTTTGGCTAAAGACTCAGTCCATAAAGTATCAGCGGTTTATTTTGTCATAAGCACCCGGGAGAACTCTGGAATTTGCACCTTAGGCTGCTCCTTACCTTTTCTGTGATGTTGAGCAAATAAACCTCTTCATTGCTCGCAGCCTCAGTTTGCTCCCCTGTAAAATGGATGTGAAAATCGCCACTCCTCTGGCCTCACAGTCCTGAGGATCAGATGAGACGCTGCTTCTAAATCACAGAATTAGTAACAACAGCTTGCTGGGTTCTTTGACCCAGTGGTTTCTGCAGAGCTTCGTTTTGAAAGCTAGAGAGCCGCCCTCTGCGGGAGTGGAAAGATGGCCGACGCACGGATCTCCATGTACTTGCCCCCTGATGTCAACCCCGCCCAGGCTGCCATTGCCTATGGCTGTCGAGCCCTGCCCAAGCTGAATGAGGAGCTGCAGTCAGAGGACCTGGTGACAAGGCAGAAAGCCCTCATGGCCCTGTGTGACCTCATGCATGACCCTGAGTATGTCTACGAAGCCATCAACATAGGTGAGAGTGTTACAGACCAGGCGACCATGACCAGGGTCCTAGCATGGCTTTGGACACTGGGCAGGGTTTCGGTAATAAGGGTTGCTATTTAACGAGCCCGACTTCCGGCCAGTACCACCCCACATGAAATGTCTGGGTCCTCTTAGTCCTTGCAGTGGCCCCTGCAAGTGAGGGACCATCCTCAACTGACCGAAAGGAAAAGTGACGTTCAGAGGAGGAGTGTGAGTATAGGGTTGCCCAATAACTAAATAAACCAGGGTTTTTATTTGCTAAATCTGGCATCTCGGTATAACCCCCTCGAGGTCAGGCGACTAGTTTGGGAGAGAGAGATCGTTTGATCCTGTGTCTCTCCTGGGGTAGAGAAGTGGCAAAGATGGGAAGGTGGGAAGGACCATAAAAGTAATTTTCCTTTTATTTCTTTTTAATTTGCTTTTTTTTTTCTTTCTCCCATACACAAAAGACACACACAGAGAGGGAGAGAGAGAGAGAGAGAGAGAGAGAGAGCGAGAGCACCCCATCAGGGCTTGATGCTGTGATTCACTTGCAGTGTCATCCAGTCCCAGATCATGGGCAAGGCCCATGCCCAGCATACTCAGAGAGGTCTCTGGATGCCAACCTGGAACCTTGCCATGGGGGTCAGCCTCACAGAGCATCAGATTTTTTTAAATTTTTAAATTTTTTTGGAGAGGTTTTTTTTTTTTTTTTTTTTTTTGCTATAGGGCGTATGTGCTCGCCAGACAGAGAGAGAGAGAGAGAGAGAGAGACAGAAAGTAAG
>NW_006160044.1:918155-920401 GCF_000334495.1 Tupaia belangeri chinensis
GGAGTGTTAGGCCACCGGGGCGGGGACGCGAACCACGGTCGACTATGTGGGAGTCCAGCGACATAGCCATTACGCTAACTGCTGGTTCCCACAGAGCATCGGTTTTACTGCTGGGCCACCATCCAGCTCCCTTTTTATATTTTAAAGTTTATTTATTTATGTTTATATATTTACATTTGTTTAAGAATTTTTTTTTCATTTACTATTTTTATTTTTTTAATTAACTATAGGGCGGGACCAGCATTTGGTATAATGACTATGTCGCTGGACTCCCATGTAGTCGACTGCGGTTCGAGTCCTTGACCGGGAGGCTTAAACTCACGCCAGGTATGTGTGTGCGTGCGCCCAAGATCCAAAGAAGAGAATGGAGGAGAAGGGATTGCGGCATAGCCATCCCTCCTGGAGGGGGATTTCTCTTTTTGCTATAGGGCATATGCACTCACCAGAGAGAAAGAGAGAGAAAGTGAGAAAGCAAACCATCAGGTCTAGATTCGAACCATGTTCGGCCATGTGGGAATCTAGTGCCTTAACCACCATGACACCATATATATACATATATATGTATATATATATTTAGAGAATTATTTATTTTATTTTACTTATTATTATCATTTTCCACATGTGCTCACATGTGAAGAGAGAGAGAGAGAAAGATAGAGAGAAAGCAAGTTGCCAGGTCTGGGACTCAAACTGCAGTCGGTCACATGGGAAGTTGAGCACCTTAACTGCCATACCACCTACTGGCCCTGTTTATATATATTTAAATATTTGTTTTGTTTTCTTTTTCTTTCTTTTTTTTTTTTTTTTAGAGGTTTTTGCTATAGGGTGTGTGCGCTCACCAGACAGACAGAGAGAGACAGAGAGACAGAAAGCGAGAAATCACCCCCTAGGGGGGATGGCCACACCGCAATCCCTTCTCCTCCATTCTCCTCTCGGGATCTTGGGCACGCATGCACACGCGCCTGGTGTGAGTTTAAGCCACCGGGTCTGGGACCCGAACCTCAGTCGAGCACATGGAAGTCTAGCGACATAGCCATGACATCCCCCCTTCAGTGACTCTGAAATGCCGTGTAACCAACACGATTTCCCAGTGCCCCCAAGCAGCAGAACCTCTGGACTTTCTCAATGCCCAATTGTCGGCTCACGTGTTGCCTTCTGGATGAGCTGATTTCCGAGTCTGGCAAACATTCGAGCCTGCTCTGCCTTGTAGGCTGCCTGAAGAGCCTGAAAGCTTTGCTGAAGGACGACGACGACATGGTGCGGATCAAGACCACCGAGGTGCTCTACATCATGGCGACCCACAACGTGGGCAGGTGGGCAGCCGTCTCTGCAAACCACTGTCATTCTTTGAACCTGCGGTCCCCCCAGGGTGGATGCCCTTGAAAGATCTGGTGCACACTGGATTTTTAGCTGGAGGACCCTCCGTGGGTCTTTTATGGACTCTTTTTTTTTTTTTTTTGGAGAGGTTTTCGCTATAGGGCGCATGCACTCGCCAGACAGACAGAGAGAGACAGAGAGACAGAAAGTGAGAAATCACCCCCCAGAGGGGATGGCCATGCTGCAATCCCTTCTCCTCCATTCTCCTCTCGGGATCTTGGGCACGCGCGCACACGCACCCGGCGTGAGTTTAAGCCAGTGGGGCTGGGATGTGAACCGCGGTCGGCTACATGGGAGTCCAGCGACACAGCCATTACACTAACTGCTGGTCGCTTTTATGGACTGTTTGTGGGGTGGTTCTGGTTGCCTCCGTTGGAGCCTAATAGGGCTCTTGGTTCCAGACCAATTTTATTTTATTTTATTTTATTTTATTTTATTTTATTTTATTTTTTTACTTATTTTTAGGTTTTTGCCATAGGGTGCATGTGCTTGCCAGAGACAGAAAGTGAGAAATCATCTCCCAGTGGGGATGACCCATGTTCCCCATGGGACTTTTGACATGCAAGCATGCCCTGTGAGATTTCAGAGTTGCTAGGTCCAGGACCTGAACCGTGGTCAGCCATGTGGGAATCTAGCACCTTAACCACCATGTTACCTGCTGGCCCCCAGACCAGCAGGTAGTTCTCAGTTCTGGGCATCCAGTCCCGATTTGAGAGTGGAAAGTTCAGATCCCACATCTGCCACAATCTTGCCTTTTCTTGGCTGCTTTCTGCTGTTTTCGGGATGTTGGCACACGTGCACATACTCCTGGCATGTTTTTTTTTTTTCTTTTTTTTTTTTTTTTCTTTAGGGGGGGTGCCCTTTCCAGA
>NW_006160044.1:920590-924190 GCF_000334495.1 Tupaia belangeri chinensis
TAACCGCTGTTCCCCCCCCCGGCATGTTTTTCAAACTGCCGCATCTGGGACTTGAATCATGTAGTCAGTAGCTGCGTGGGATCTAGCTGCTCTAACCGTCGAGCCACGGAGCTGGCTCCCACAGCTTTTTTTTTTTTTTTTAAATAGACCGTAGATTAGGTTATTGTTAACACCCATCGTGCCATGAATTCATAGCGAATAGGTTCCAGTAGCTCAGGCTCCTTTCCACTGGTTCTCACACAGCGGCTTCTCTGGGTGGAGCAGCCGGTGCTTCAGTGGAACCCAGGCACCTCCCTCTTTGGCTTCCATCTTTTTCTGGTCATTTTCCTTCCCACGTTTTAGGAAGCCATCTCTGCTCTCAGAATGCTCAGTATGCTCAATACGCACATTGATTCTCTTGGCAAGAGTCTTGCCCTTACAACAATGCCAACAGCATACTGGGTCGTACTGTAGACTCTTCCAGTTTTGCCATGGTCACATGTGTGGGGCATTCCTTTTTGAACAGTACCCATTCCCTTGATGTCTACAATATCACTTTTCTTGTAGATTCGCATACATGTTGCCAAAGGAACCACTCCATGTTTTCTAACATATATCGGGTGCCTCTCCTCTTTCTTTTTGTGTTTGTCATTTTGGTTAATTATTGGAAGATGGTGGTTCAGCCAAAAGGGACTTTTTTTTTTTTTTTTTGCAAAAAGAATTATTTGGGACTGGCAGGTGGCATGGTGGTTAAAGTGGTGGACACTCCTACATGGCTGACCATGGTTCAAGTCCTGGAGCTAGTGACTTGCTTTCTCACTTTCTCTCTCTCTCTCTCTGGTCAAATGAAAGTAAATGAATAAATGAATAAAATGAAATATTTATATATTTAAATTTTACCAGAGAGAGACAGAATAAGAGAGAGAGAGAAAGCAAGAAAGCAAGCTGCCAGGTCCGGGACTCGAACCATGGTTGGCCATGTGGGAGTCCAGCGCCTTCAGCCACCACGCTACCTGCCAGCCCCCACAGCTGATTTTTAAAGCATGAGTGACAGGACCAGCAGATGACGTAATGGTTATATTGCTAGACTCCCAAGTAGTCGACCACGGTTCAAGTTCCAGACCTGGTGGCTTAAACTTGCACCAGGTGCAACCAAAATCCTGAGAGGAGCATGGAGGAGAAGGGATTATGGCATGGCCATGCACCCTTGGGGGTGAATTCTTGCTTTCTCTCTCTCAGGTGAGTGCATGCACCCTATATTAAAAAGCAAACAAACAAAAAACTCTCAAAAAAAAAAAAAAAAGCATGAGTGACATGTAGTAGGTGACAGGGCCCTGACCAAGGAGGGCCTGGCAGTCAGGGAAGGCCCCTGTAAACTTGTGTCTCACTGCGATCTTCTTCCCGACAGGCCATAATGTTGAGACCCGACCGGGGTTACAGAGTACAGTTGTTGGGCACTTCCCCTGTGAAATCTAATTGACTCACCTGATATTTCATTAGCTTGGGTCATTGTGACAACAAGCATTACAGACGTGCATGGTCTGGGGACAGGCAGCTGGCTGCTGGGACAGGACAAGAGCAAGGGGCCTTGCGGGGCCCACCCAGCTTCTGCTCATTCCTCTGGGGCAGCCGAGTAGATGAGCTCAGCCCCATGGTCCACGTGAGGTGGGTTAAGAGTTTCTGCTGCCTTATCCCCATTTTACAGATGCTGAGACTCTTAAAATTTGACTTAACATCTTTGTAGTTCAGTCAAGTCCCAACACATGACCTGTTGGGGGACATCCCATCACTGTCCACTGAAACCAGATTTCAAAACATGAACCTTTGGGGGACAGACCATGATCTAAGCCAGAACAGGGGCTGAGGCTGCGAAGAGTGAAAATAAGGATCCAGGGGCAGAGAGAGCGAGAGTCTGAGGCCTACCTAAGAAGAAGCAGAGCTGTGTGATTCTGGCCACCACCTAAGCCACATAGTCCTGCTCTCATGGCCTCTTGGTTTTTTTGTTTGTTTGTTTGTTTTTGTTTGTTTTTAATTTAGCTTTATTTTATTTATTTATTTATTCGATCAGAGAGAGAGAAAGAAAATGAGAAAGCAAGCCGCCAGGTCCAGGACTTGAACTGTGGTCAGCCATGTGGAAGTCCAGTACCCTTAACCACCACGCCACCTGCCGGCCCCCCTCTCGGACTTTTGCATGGTGTCATCCAACTCTGGCCTTGGTCTGCTTTCATGAAGCCAGAGGACTGTAGCCTGCCCTAAATAACACCGTTTCTGGCCCCAGCAGCAGGGCCTGACTGTGCTCGTACTTGGGCCTCTCCGGGCATGGCCTTAGTTATGTCTAAATCCACCTTCCTTTTTGTAGAGACGGCTTTTTAGAGCACGACATCATCCTTGCCCTGTCAACCCTGTTGGACGATCCCAACCCGATTTGCCGGGAGAACCTGCATCAGGCCTACAAGCACCTGGCTCAGCTGCCTGCAGGTAGGCAAGCATCCTGCACACGTCGGGATGCCCGTGGGTCGTCTCCGGGTCACCGAGGTGCCAGGCTGCAGGTCACAGCCATGGCACGGTGTTGTTTTTAAGTTACTTGTTCATTAAGGTACAACCCACATTTAAAAAGCACAGGTCATATGTGAATATTTGAGGTCGTCGAACTAAGTGAAAATACTTTGGAACCCCTACCCAGATCCAGAGATATGAGGAGGCTTCAAAAAGTGTGTGGAAAATGTGTATTATGAAAAAAAAAAAATCTAAATTTTTTTAAAAAATGGATTTAATTTTATTTATCATTATTATTATTTTAAAATTTGCTACAGAGCACATGTACTCACCAGAGAGAGAGAGAGACAGAGAGGGAAAGTGAAAAAGTAAGCTGCCAGGTTCAGGATTTGAACCGTGGTCATCCGCATGGGAGTTCAGTGCTTTAACCACCCTGCCACCTGCTGCCTCCCCCCCCCAAGTTTATTGCACTAAAATAAACTTACACTTTCTTTCTTCTCTTTTTCTTTATTCATGTTAGAGCATGTGTGCACATGCATGAAGGAGAAAGGGAGGTGCACCCTTTGCAGGGTCCGGTCAGGCCACATTCCCCTTCTTCCATCTGGTTCTGCAGCCCACAGGATCTTGGGCATTCATGCTCGTGCCTGGCATGGGTCAGGCCAACCTGGCTGGGGTTTTGAATGTTGGATCCAGCCTCTCTTCCTCTTTTGAAAAAATTTCCAGAGGACATGCGCACTTGCCAGAAAGATGCAGAGAAAGGGAGAGAGGAAGGTAAAAAGCATACCCCCATGAGGGACGGGCATGCTGCGATCCCTTCTCCACTGCTCTCTCCTTTCAGGATTTTGGACACACATGCACACATGCTCAACATGTTTCTCAAGCTGTCGGATCTGGGAATGGAACCACTGACTGGGGCCACAGTCGGCCATGTGGGATCCAGTCACCTTAACCACCATGCCACTGGCCACTGGCCAGCCCTTTCTTTCTCTCTTCCCCTTGCCCTTCCCTCCCTCCCTCCCTCCCTCTTTCTTTTTTTTCTTTCTTTCTTTCTTTCTTCCTTTCTTTCTTTCTTTCTTTCTTTCTTTCTTTCTTTCTTTCTTTCTTTCTTTCTTTCTTTCTTTCTTT
>NW_006160044.1:925030-948775 GCF_000334495.1 Tupaia belangeri chinensis
CCCTCCCTCCCTCCCTCCCTCCCTCCCTCTCTCTCTTTCTTTCTTTCTTTCTCTTTCTTTTTCTTTCTTTCTTTTTTCCTTCCTTCTTTCCTTCCTTTCTTCCTTTTTTTTTTTTTAGAGGTTTTTGCCTTAGGGTACGTGTGCTTGCTGGAGAAAGAGAGAGAGAGATAGACAGAGACAGTGAGAGGAAAAGAGTGAGAAATCACCCCCCAGGGAGATGGCCACGCCACAATCCCTTCTCCTCCCAGGATTTTTGGCATGTATGCACGTGTGCCTGGCGTGAATTTCCAGTCTGAGTCTGGGACTAAGACCACGGTCAGCTATGTGCGACTCCAGTGACGTAATTACTACGCTCTCTGCTGGCCATACCAATCTTTTCTTTAACCCCATTTTTCTAAAAAACATTTTGAAGTCCCCTCATATGTAGAGTATTACCAGGATTCCAGAAACTTCCCACATACCCCCACACTGGCTGCTACCCCTTACTCAAAGGTAAACAGCACCTTTAATTTATAAGGACCACAGATGAGGACTTCTTTTTAAAACCTTACACAGATGGAAACAGACACTCTGTAATATTTTGCTTCTGGCTTCTTTAATTCGACATTTTGTTTCTGAGGTTCATGTGTGTTTTATATCATTTTTTTTTGCTAATTTGGGCTCGAGTTTGGTTTCGTGTTATATGAATATACTTAAGCTTATTTATCCATTCTGTTGCTGATGGTTGTTTGAACTGTTTCTAGCTTATGGCTATCAAGAATAGAGCGGCTATATGTACTCTCAGAAATGTGTTTTGAGGGGCCATCAGGTGGCATGGTGGTTAAGGCGTTGGAATTCCCACATGACTGACCATGGTTCGAGTCCCGGACCTAGTGGCTTGCTTTCTCACTCTCCCTCTCTCTCTGTCTTTGGCAAAATTCATGTGAAAAATAATAATAACAATAATAAATGAATAAATAAATCTTAAAAAAAAAAGAAATGTTTTTTGATGGGCATATGTACGCATCCACATCCCCTCGTTCTTGAGGTGTGGAGTGGAGGACTTACTGCTCTCACCCAAGGCCCTTACAATTATTATGGCCTACGTAAAGCATTCAGAGAAGTCTAGAGCCAATAAGGTATGATAGGGGCCAGCTAAGTGGTATGGTAATTAAGGCGGCTGGATCCCACATGGCTGTCTATGTGGTTCGAGTCCCAGACCCGGAGGCTTGAAAAACACACTGAGTGTGTGTGCATGCCCAAAGTCCCAAGAGGAGAAGGAATTGTGGTGTGGTACCCATCCCCTGGAATGGTTTCTCACTCTCTCTCTCTCTCTTTTTCCCTGTGTCCCTCTGGGTAGCATATGCACCATATAGCAAAAATGATCAAATCAAAGCCAAAACCAAAATGCTGGATATGTCTAAGTGTGTTCTGAGTCCAAAAAATGAAGCTGACAAGGAGCCAGCTGGTGTGGAGGTTTAGACAGCTGACTGGATCCCATAGAGCCAACTGCGTTTAGAGTCCTGGACCCGGCGGCTTGAAAATCACTCTGAGCACATGCGCACGCGTGCACACCCAAAATCCTGAGAGGAAGCTGGAGAAAAAGGGATTTGCAACATGCCCATCCCCACTGGAGGGTAATTTCTCACTTTCTGTCTCTCTCAGGGGAACACGTGCGCCCTATACCCACAAACAAAACAAAACAAAACAAAACAAAACAAAACAAAACAAAACCTTTAAAAAATCAAGCAGACAATTATACAGAAGATTTGATAAAAAGTGCACTTACCCTCACTATGCGGCTGCTGCTCCAATGCCAGCTTCCTCCCCACCTCCCAGGCAGCTGTAACCTTAAGAAAGGAGTTGAACAAATAGGGACCAGCTTGAGAGGCAGGCTGAGTATCCAGTGGTTGGAAGATCAAAGGTCGCTAGTTAAAAACAGTTAAGGGAAAGGGAAGCTGTGAGGAAGTCTCTGGGCTGAAGATCAAAGCGTGTTCGCCTTTCTATTGTTAATATTACTGTTCTTGTTAAGGCTGGAGCTTTTTATCTCAGACAGCTGAATGACTGCCCCAGGTAGGAATTGAATTCTAGCAGGATTTTAGGGTACACTGAGGCATGGAGGGGTGCAGAGATGACGTCCCTTTTGGCTCAATTACACACTAACACGGGGTACCATCACCGTGTTATGATTGCACGTCATTTGCGAAATCCTAACCTTTTACCCTATTTCATACTTCCTTGAGATTTTTGTTTGAAAAAAAAAACAAACAAACCATAATTAACAGTCTGATCACCCTGGTGTGATCACAGCTATAAGGGTATGTATAGATAATGTGCATGTTTAAAACTCTATGTAGGGACCAGCAGCTGGTGTAATGGCTATGTCACTGGACTCCCATGTAGTCTAATGCGGTTCGAGTCCTGGACCCAGTGACTTAAACTCACGCTGGGTGAGTGTGTGTGCATGCCCAAGATCTTGAGAGGAGAATGGAGGAGAAGGGATTGCGGTGTGACCATGGGGGGGGATTTCTCGCTTTCTGTCTCTCTGTCTTTCTGGCAAGTGCACACGTCCTATAGCAAAAATCTCTCCAAAAAAAAATCTATGTAAATGGATCCTGCTATTTGTATCCCTCAGCTACTTAAATTTTAGTTTAGTGTTTGTTTGTTTTTAACATTTATTGATTTATCTATTTATCTGTCAGTGATTTTTCAAGCCATGGGGTCCGGGACTCAAACCACAGTTGACCGCATGGGAATCCAGCACCTTAACCACCATGCCATCTGTTGGCCCCACCCTCAGTTACTTGAAAAACATAATGTTACCGCGTAAACAGTTACGTCGCTGGACTCTCATGTAGTCCACGGTAGTTCAGGTCCCAGACCAGAGGCTTGAAACTCACGCCAGACACGTGTGCGTGCGTGCCCAAAATCCCGAGAGGAGAATGGAAGATAAGGGATTGTGGCGTGACCATCCCCTCCCCCCCCCGAGGGGGTGATTTCTCACTTTTTCTCTCTGTTTCTTTAACAAGTGCACACACCTTATAGCACAAATCTCCAAAAAAAAAAAAAAAGTTTTAAAGTGACGTTAAAATTTTGATGTATATGCTCAAGGACCCATCTCACATCACAGACCCAGTTTCATTGATTCCCACCGCCAGCATGCTCTTCCAGCCTCTGCATGTCTCGTCCTATGTGCACCTACTCTCGGTGGCAGGCGGGTCCCTGGTTTCTGCTCCTGTGCTGCAGAAGGGATATGCAGTGAAGATTCCTGGTCATGCCTTCTGCAGAGTCCCCCCGGGGCCCCTGTTGGGGAGGGTATTGGGCTGCAGAGAAAGCTGCTGGAAATCGAGCTCATCCTCAGCATCGTGGCTATTGCAATGGCCTCCCGCTCCACACTCCCCTAGACGGAGAGAGAGATCAGTCTGGCGTCCTTGCCGGAAGCCTGGTGGATTCACTGTGGATTTTCACTATATGCTTTCCCCTGCGATGGGTGACAAAGCTTCTTCCCTCTGCCCAGCGCTTCCCCCGTCTCCTCTCCCACCCGCCGCCTCCTGGGAACCTGGGCCTATTCTGTCCATGAGCTGTTTTTCTATTTCTTATTGATCCGGGGGAGTGTGTCATTTATCGTAGATTCCAGCCCTTTGTTGGCTGCCTTCATTGAAATATCATTTCTCCAGCTGTTTGCTTAGCTTTTTGCTTAGATTTGTTGAACCGCCGGCCCGGCAGTTTTTTTGTTGTTTGTTTATATATCAATGGTGTAGTCAGTTTGCGATTGTTTTGTTTTGTTTTGTTTTGAGTGCTATGGAAGAGAATCCCTCTTTACCCTGAGCCATGAAGACATCCTGCCACAGGAACCAGCAGTTAGCGTAATGGCTATGTCGCTGGATTCCCACGTAGTCGACTGCGGTTCGTGTCCTGGACCCGGTGGCTTAAAAAACTCACGCCGGGCGCGTGTGCGTGCGTGCCCAAGATCCCGAGAGGAGAATGGAGGAGGAGGGATTGCGGCGTGACCATCCCCCCTGGGGGGTGATTTCTCGCTTTCTGTCTCTATGTCTCTCTCTGTCTGTCTGGCGAGCGCACGTGCCCTACAGTGAAAATCTCTCCAAAAAAAAAAAAAAGACATCCTGCCACTTAGCTCCTGCCGGTACTGGGGATGGAGTTTTGTCTGTTGGTTTATTCCTAGCTCTGGCCGATCCTGCACTACCTCACTTCTGAAAGCTCCGCGTTAGTCTGGGTTCTGGTGGACTCCCCACCCCATCTCTCTGACTTGGTAATCCACAAGGGGGTTCACCATGGGGAGGAAGGCTCTGCAGTGCTAATAAGTCCTCTGAGCGCCCTCACTGAGGGTCCTGGCAGTGAGTGGCTTTGTCCCTGCATTCTCCGGGTGGACTCATCGCCTGGGAGGTGCCTGGGAGGCACTGGTGGGGGCTGCGCCTCCGTAGCTGGGGCAGGGGGGAAGGCAGGATGGACAGAGCAGGGAGGGATGAAGGGAGGGAGGCAGGCAGTGTGGTGGGCACACAAGGAGGACTTGGGACGGCTCTGAGCTCTGTGACGTCTGCGTATGTCCGTGTGGCTGTGCCCCGAGTGGCATCCTTCCTCGGTGGGCCTCCGGGTGGGTGTGGGCGTCCATTCCAGTGGCCGGTCTTACAGCACGTGAGCTTGGGTCTTGTCCCTGTGGGGTTTAGTTGGGACGGTGTGTATGCAGGGTGGAGCCAGCTACGGTCCTACCCACAGCCCTGCAGAAGGCCCTCTTCCACCACCGCACTCCGCCTGGCTGGCACATGGCCAGCGCCCAGCAAATACTGGTGGCTTAGCCGGGTTTTCCTTCACCCCTTTTCTTTTCTTTTTAGAAGATTTCTGCCCCAGGGCATGTGTGCTTACCAGAGAGAGAGACAGAGATAGTGAGAGGGAACGTGAGAAATCACCCCCCGGGGGGATGGCCACTCTATAATCCTTTCTCCTCCATTCTCCCCCTGGGATCTCGGGCACGCACACACACCTGGCATCATTTTCAAGCCACTGGGTCTGGGACTCGAACCACAGTTGGCCATGTGGGAATCCAGTGACATAATCTGCTGGCCCCTCCCCCTTTCCTTAAAGTTTACTTATCTATCTCTTTCATGAGCCAGAGAGACACAGACAGACAGCACCCCATCAGGGTCCGACATGGTGGCCCGCCACCAGCCTCGGCCAGCCCTGGATCAGAGGCATGCGTGTACCTAATGTGTTCAGGGAGGTTCACAGACACTAACCGAGCCCCGCCCCGTGTCTCACAACATTGCCACAGCGCTGCCCACTTCCCGAGCAGGGTGATGTGTACCTTTTTTTTTTTTTTTTTTTTAAAGAATTATTCTGGGACCAGCAGGTGGCGTAATGGTTCCATCACTGGACTCTCACATAGGTGACCGTGGTTTGAGTCCTGGCCCTGGGGGGTTAAAACTTAAACCAGGCGTGTGTGTGTGTGTATGCCCAAGATCCTGAGAGGAGAATGGAGAAGGGGTCACCCCCCCCAGGAGGTGATTTCTTGCTTTCTGTCTCTCCAGCAAGCACATGTACCCCGTAGCAAAAATCTCTCTCTCAAAGAAAAAAGTGCTTTCTTATAGAACTATTTTTTTAAAATGTAAAACTAAGCAAACTTAATAAACCCAGTATATTTTGTTCTTACAAAATGTAAAAACTAGGGACCAGCAGTTAGCCTAATGGCTATGTTGCTGGACTCCCATGTAGTCGACCACAGTTTGATTCCCAGACCCAGCGGCTAAAACTCATGCCGGACATGTGTGTGTGTGTGCTCAAAATCCTTAGAGGAGAATGGAGGAGAAGGGATTGCGGCGAGGCCATCCCCCTGAGGGGTGATTTCTCACTTTCTGTCTCTCTCTCTTTCTAGAAGTCTCTCTGTGAGTGCACATGCCCTATAGCAAAAATCTCTCCAAAAAAAGGAACAAGAAAAAAAAAAGTATTATTCTTATTTTAAAATTTCACCAGTGAAAGGGAAAGTGAGAAAGCACGCTGCCAGGTCCAGGACTTGAACCATGGTCAAGCCATGTGGAAGTCCAGCTCCTCAACCACTACACCACCTGCCATTCCCCTAGTTTATTTATGTATTTTTCAGTAATTATTTCTAATTCTAATTTTTGTTTATTTATTTTTAATTTCACCAGCGAGGGACAGAGCGAGAGTGAGTGAGTGCGAGAGAGAGAGAGAGAGAGTGAGAAAGCAAGACTCCACATCTGGAACTCGAACCGCGGTGGACCATGTGGGAATCCAGCGCCCTTAACCACCACACCACCCGTTGGCCCATTTAGGTTTATCTTTAAGGGTTCATTTATTTTGTTTTCCGGTTACAGTTTACTCACCTGGTCATCCCTTCCAAGTATGCACTGTGCTGTTCTAGCCGCTCTGCCTCCGTTTCTCCGTCTGTCCCAGCTGTGAGAGACTGTCTCAGAGATCTTCCCTCAGAATCCTCACACCTGGCTAGGTCCGGCTCAGTGTATGATTTCCCAGAGCAACCAGCAGGGGGCGCCCCAGGACTGACGACAGTCTGTCGTGGCCCAGGTGGAAGCTGTCCACTGAGCCACATTCCTGCCCATTCCTTCCACGCCGGCTTCTCATGCCCCACGGCGGTGCGGTGTCAAGAGAGAAGAAGCCGGAGTCATAGGGGCACACGCCATCCAGACCCCCTGTCCGCTGGGCTCTGAGTGAGCGCCCAGCTGCTGCCAACTCCATGTGGAAACGGGCCTCGTCGTATGGCCAGGTGTGCTGGGGAGAGACTTCTGATGCTGGAACTGAGGATGCTGTGTCGTTCCCCCCCACCACCCCAGAGATTTTTGTTATAGGGCACATGTGCTGGCCACAGAGACAGAGAGACAGAGACAGAAAACAACTCTCAGGGGAGATGGCCATGCAGCAATCCCTCCCCCCCATTCTCCTCTTGGGATTTTGAGCATGCACGTACACGTGCCCGGCGTGAGTCTTAAGCCGCCACCAGGCATAAGTCTTAAAATGCCTAGTCTGGGGCTCGAACTCCAGGCAACTACGTGGGAGTCCAACGATGTTACCATTATGCCATCTGCTGGTCCCAAGGCTACTACAGTTATGATCCTGGTCATTTTGAGGTGCAGGGGACATTCCTAGAGCCAAGCATCTGGGTTAGAGAGAAATTGGGGGTGGGGGAGGCTGGCTGTGTCCAGTGGGAGCTGAAGTCATGCTGGCTGTCCCCCTAGCAGAGGGGCTGCTGGAGGAGGAAAGTAGGTCCTTTCCTTTAACTGCTACACCCTGTCCCTCTTTGGCAGTCACCCCTGGAACCCAGCTGCCTGGGAAGTGGTGCAAAGCACCCTTCTGCTCCTCCAGGCTGGAAGGAGAGGCAGGGCCTCCCTTTCTCGCCTGCCCTCAGGACAGGTGCACCAGGGCCCCCAGGCATGTCCCGCGCAGGACAGTCTTTGGCGGGCTGGACTTAGTGGGGGTGATGCCCACCAACGGGGAAACTGTCCACTTGGTTCCCAGCCCGTGCCACCTGCCAGATGCCTCCTGGCCTCTCTCCTTCCCATCCACCTCCGCCTCCAGTGAGAGAGCCTTCCCCTGCCTGACCCAGTCCAGCCTGGCCAAGTCCCAGTGGCTCGCCTTGAACTCTCTGGGCAAGTGGCCTTTCTTAGCCTTCTCCACGAGGTTTTCCTGATATTCCTAAGCACTCCAAGACAGCCATTACGAGTGGAATGATGAAAGGGCTCAGGTCCTCCCGGTGGCACGTGCTGGGCTGAACCAGTTGGCGCCTGGCCGAGGACAACCTCTGTATGGAACCCTTTGGGCTTGTCTCTGGGAGGCCCCTGGCCTTCATGTACAGTGAGGGCCACCCTGGCCCCTGTGCCAGTGGGGCCTGCATGCCCGTGCCCACTTGTCCTGGACAGCTAGCATTGGAAACAGGGAGCCAGGGCCTGCGGGTGTGCTGAGGGTCCTCGGGTAGACAGGCGTGGATGGGTGGAGCACAGCCTCACGTCACTTGTCACTTTGTGGGATGCTGGGAAGTCATCCCTTCTCAGGGTCTCTGCTTCCCTTTCTGTAAAATAGAATCCAGAACCTCGGCTTTTTTCTTTGTTTAAGAGGTTTTTACCTTAGGGCGTAGGTACTCACCAGATAGAGAGAGAGGGAGAGAGAGAGACAGAGACAGTGAGAGGGAAAGTGAGGAATCACCCCCAAGGGGAATGGCCACGCTACAATCTATTCCCCTCCATTCTCCTCCCGGAATCCTGGGCACACACACCTGGTGTGATTTTCAAGCCACCGGGTCTGGGACCCAAACTGTGGTCAGCCATGTGGGAGTCCCATGCCACGCCATCTGCTGGTCCCAGAACCTCGGCTTTCCAGGAGTGTGGCTGGCAGTGAGCAGTGGCTGAGGGAAGCTGGGGTCACAGTGACCACTGTCACTGCCTTACTGCACCACCTCAGTGACCACACAGGCTACGGGGGAGGGTGGCGGCCCACAGGGCTGTGTCCTGGGTGCTGTCCCCAGCTCCTATGGCCGGCTCTTGTCTTGCCTCACTTGTCCCCTGCAACCCCTGTGGTTGTTTCCCTGTGATTCCAGTCTGATGCAGTAGGCTTCTCCTGGACCCTCCCAGCTCTGGTGGGGTGCTTTCCTCGAGGTGTAGTGGGGGAAAGAGGGCTTCCAAAAGGCTCGAGGTGGATCTGCGCTGGACCCCGAGGGATGGGTGGACCTCAGTGTGAGCAGAGGGGGCGCACAAGTGAGAGGAAGACCGAGCACAGAGGAACCGCAAGAGCTGGATCCCCAAGAGCTCGGAGGCCAGCTAGGAGGTAGTGCGGGGCTGCAGGGGTACAGGTTCACCCGCAGCCTGCCAGGACCCAGAGACGTGAGCGCTGCCTGGGCTCCGGAAACCAGGAGGAGGCTGTCCTGGGTCCTTGCACACATCAGGAAAGCTGGCAAAGCCGCCTCTCTTTCCTTTAGATACGTGTTTTTTCTTTTTTTTTTTTGAGAGGTTTTTGCTATAGGGCACGTGCACTCGCCAGACAGACAGAGAGAGACAGAGAGACAGAAAGTGAGAAATCACCCCCTGGGGGGGATGGTCACGCCGCAATCCCTCCTCCTCCATTCTCCTCTCGGGATCTTGGGCACGCACGCACACACGCCCGGCGTGAGTTTAAGCCACCAGGTCCGGACTCGAACCGCGGTCGACTACCTGGGAGCCCAGTGACGTAGCCATTACGCTAACTGCTAGTCCCTAGATGTGTTTTTAGGTTAAAAATGCAGGTGGTGAAATCAGTATTCTTTTCTGTTGGCATTAAAAGCACAAACTAAGCGTCAAGGGTCATTATTTCTTCTTAAACGAAAGTCCCTTTGGGTTCCCGCTGTTCGTCAATGTGGGGAGGTGCGAAGGGAACCCCCAATCCCCCATTGCACTCAGGTGGGGACAGGGTGGCGAGAGAGCTAGGTCCCTGTGTGTGAGCACATGCGTCTACACACATGGGCACGTGTTCGTGTGCACACGTACGTGTGTGTCTGCACCCCCACTCAGGACTTTGCTTGAGGTCCTGTTTGAGGAGGGGGCTGCAGGCTGGCTCTGTGCTTGTGGTGGGTTCCTCCTGGCCTGGCCTGGCACATGGCCGCCCAGGGGCAGGGTGGAGTGAGGACCCAGGCCACAGGAAGGCTCCGGACCCGACCCGTATCCCTTCTCCAGTGAGGCAGCCCCTCTGCCTGGTGGATCCTTGCTTGACCTCCTGATATCAACCTGGGCACTTTTTCTCAACAAAGGGGTCGCCGCTGGCAACCCGCAGAGGTGGAGCGTGTTAAAGGGTTTCGCAAGGAGCGTGCTGTGTCCTGTTCTCCGCGGACACCTGCTGAACTCTCACCTTACTATTATTTTTTAAAGATTTTTGTCATAGGGTGCATGCACTCACTGGAGAGAGAGACGGAGAGAGGGAAAGTGAGAACTCCTCCTCCTCCTCCACGCCCCTCTGGGGATTTTGGACACACACATGCACCTGGCATGTTCTTCAAGCCACCAAGTCTGGGAGTCGAACTGTGGAGTTGACCATGTGGGAGTCCAGGGCCTTAACCACTACACCACCTGCTGACCCCTATTGTCTTTTCTGGACATTCGTTTGACCAAGGGATTTTACTGAACTGTGTGGAGGGGGGGGCGGAAGTTACCCTCCCCACGAACGGCGTCCCCTGCCGCCCTCCCAAGATGGCACCGAGGTCAGCCACATGTGACACACACAGCACGCTGGGACGAGGCTCGGCTCCATTCAGGGTATTTTATTTTCTTAAAGTAGACAATCTTTGACTTCCGGACGATCAGCAGCTCCTCCCTCCCTGTACATCCGGTCAAGTCCTTGGCTGTGATTCTGCACACTGACCTTGGACGCGAGGGTACCGAACAAGGGTGAGAGAGGAGGAGATTTGGCAAGGGTTCTGGGGCTGCCTCCCCCCTCGTCGGTGGGGGTGCGTATTTACACGTGGCCCTCATGAAGGTCCTTTCGCGGTGGGAGCCCACAGACCCTGGGGCAGGAAGGCCCAGGGCACGGTCCCCACAGGGCCAACCTCAGGCCACAACGCTGGCTGCGCCTTCACGGGAGTCAGAGCTCCTCCCAGCCCATCTCAGGCACAGGGCGTGGGGGCCAGGGGCCATCTCTCGCCTCCCCCTTCTTGCACTCAGCAAAGCCACAAATAATTTACTCTTTAAATACCAAGACATTTAGCTATTGTTCATTCGCTCCTAGGTGAAGGACCTTCTTTAAATACATCACATTTATTTTCTTAAATAAAAACAAAGCAAAAAACCCGCACCAATGACAAGAGGACACTGCAGAGGCTTATGTACAACGCGTGTCCTGTGGGGCTGATGCAGGACTTGCCATTTGCCCCCAAAATTCTTTGGAACAGAGGGACAGAATCACCCAGATATACAACTGTGAACACTCAGCAAGCCAGACACAAAGAAGGACCACCTGAAAAAAAAACAAAATATGTTTGGAAAATCTGCATTTTAAAAAAGAATACTCAACTGCATTGGAAATTTTCTGTATTTTTCTTTTTCTGCGAAACACCACGAGATTTGGCCAAAAAAAACAAAAACAAAAACAAAAACAAAAAAACAGAAAAAAAAAAGAAGAAAAAAAAGGATGTCAGAGAAGAAAAACCAGGTTTTGACTTAGAAAACATCAGACCTAGTGGAAGAGAAGCTGGAAACCCAGCTGGTCTCGTTGGAAACACTCGTTAGCATTGTGTGGGTTTTTGCTGCATATTTTGAAGCCGTTTAAAAAGAGCCGTGAGCGGCTGGAAGTCTGGTTAGTGCTGTCACCCGGCTCCTAAGGTCCCAGGTCCGGAACCAGCACAGCGCAGTGCAGCTGTGGGTGGGCCGTGGGGGGTGCGGCCAGCAGGGAAAGTATCTGGACCCTGCGTTGGTGCTTCCTGCCCCCGTCAGTGGCAAGGTCCCCAGTGTGGAGCTCAGGCGACGAGCGGACTCTCCTCCAGCCGACAAGGGCTCAGCTGGCCTGATCTGGCCCCAGCTGGCCGCCTCTCCTCAGTGGTCCAACGTGGACCCCCATGCAGAGTGAGGCCAACTCAAGAAGGCAAAGTGGAGGGACAGGACGGGCTCGGAGTGAACTTGGGACAGCTTCTCAAGACTTCAAGAGACCTCGGAGAACTCTATCTGCAGACGAGTGTGTGCGTGTGTGCGTGCGTGTGTGTGTCTACCTACCTAGCAATCTATCCATATATATGTTTGCGGGAACGTGGGGCCGAGGAGGCAGAGGCCGAGGGGCGGGGGGACGTTCTTCATAGGCCCCCCTTTTTCTGCCCCTGGGTTGGGCCTCTCTAGCACGAGTCGGGGTGTGGCACCCCGCGGGTTTCATCAGACAGGCGGGCGCGGGCCCGGCTCCTCAGCAAAGGCCAATGTACTTGAGATTGTTCTGTATGATGACGTCTGTGACCGCGTCAAAGACGAACTGGATGTTACTGGTGTCGGTGGCGCAGGTGAAGTGCGAGTAGATCTCCTTGGTCTCCTTGTTGCGGTTCAGGTCCTCGAACTGCCGCTGGATGTACACGGCGGCCTCCTCGTACGTGTTCTGGCCCTTGTACTCGGGGAAGCAGACCGTGAGCGGGATGCGCCGGATCTTCTCGGCCAGCAGGTCCTTCTTGTTCAGGAAGAGGATGAGCGAGGTGTTGATGAACCAGTTGTTGTTGCAGATGGAGTCGAAAAGGCGCAGGCTCTCCGCCATCCGACTCTGGGGGGGAAGAAGGGACTGGTGTTCATCAGGACACGTAGCTGGCGACT
Organism: Tupaia belangeri chinensis; assembly: GCF_000334495.1. Taxonomy (NCBI): domain Eukaryota; kingdom Metazoa; phylum Chordata; class Mammalia; order Scandentia; family Tupaiidae; genus Tupaia; species Tupaia belangeri. The sequence continues at coordinate 937,297 of NW_006160044.1, forward strand.
GCCACCCCACGGCAGTCTCCCAGCCCAGGGCTGGCCCAACCCCCCACTTGCGTTAGAAAATCCATCTTCGTTCAGGCCAAATCTTTTTTTTTTTTTTTGGAGAGTTTTTTGCTATAGGGCACGTGTGCTCGCTAGAAATAGAGACAGGAAGCAAGAAATCAACCCCCGCCCAGGGGGAATGGCCACGCCACAATCCCTTCTCCTCTATTCTCTTGGGATCTTGGGCATGCACGCACACACGCCCGGCGTGAGTTTAAGCCACTGGGTCTGGGACTCGAACTGCGGTCGACTACATGGGAGTCCAGTGACATAGCCATTACGCCAACTGCTGATCTCGCCAAATCTGTCTTCTCCTACCTCCTGTGGAAAGAGGTGACACCAGCTTCCTTCTCCTGAGAACTCAGCACTCCTGCCCCTTTTGGGTCTCTCCCTTGGGTGCTGGTGGCCAGTGATCTCAGCATGGGGCTTCAGGGCTGCCATTGTGCCCGGGGCCCGGGCCCCTCTACTCCTTTTAGAGCTGAGGTTTGTATTTAAGGACTTTTCTTACCACACCTGGGCAAATTCCTGACACCCATCCCCAGCCTGCCCGACACACACGCACAGATCAAATCTACCAGCTCACGTCTCCCATGACACATGTGAGCATCCTGTGGCCCTGTCTGGGTTTTGGCGGGATGCTTTGAAACCCCGACCCTGCCCTGAAGTGCCATCGGTCCTCAGCCAGAGTCCATGAGGGCACCGCCTGCGTCTCTGTGATCAGACTCCTGTTGATGAGAGCTGGGGACAAAATGCCAGCCCTGGTTATGGGTGCTTGCTGGAGTTGCGAAGGGCCATCCCAGCAAGGGCCTGCACCAAGGTTGCTTCCTGGAAGGCCCTGTCCATCTTTCCTGCAGCACACACCGGGCTGACCCTGTGTCACGGTCATGTTCCAACTCCAGTGTGGCCTCCAGGGACTCCCCTGGCACCTCCACCCCTTAATAGATGTGCACAGCCAGGTGCCAACTACAGTCACACCCTCCTGCCCAGCCTACCTCCCAGCCTGGGGGGGTTCCTCCCTCCCACCACTCTATTTCTGCCCGCTTGGGGCTGGGTACTGTCCTTTTTCAGGATCCTGGCTCTGCCACCTGCTGCCTGGACTAAGCTGGCACTCAGTCCATGCAAAGAATGGAGGATGGTGGCCTGGGAGGTGGCAGTGACTCTCACGGAGTGTGACACTCAAGCATTCTTTAACTGTCCTCTCTCTAAGGACCTTACACATGTCGTCGTAACTCTGGATTTTTAAGAATTATGCTTTTGCATGTCGTCGTAACTCTGGATTTTTAAGAATTATGCTTTTGCCTGATCCCCCCCAAACCACCATTTATCCACAAAACTGACCATTCTAACATCTGCCTCGAATTGCTAGTGAAAGCTGCCTGTCGCTTTAAGAAAACGAACAAGCGGGATCAGCAGATGGCGTAATGGTTACGTTGCGGGACTCCCATGTGGTTGATGGCTGTTCGAGTCCTGGACCTGGTGGCTTAAAAAACTCATGCCAGGCGCATGTGTGTGCATGCCCAAACTTCCAAGAGGAGAACAGAGGAGAAGGGGTTGCGGTGTGGTCATTCCCCCCTACCCTGGGAGTGATTTCTTGCTTTTTGTCTCTCTGGTGAGCGCACGCACCCTATAGCAAAAATCTCTCTTTAAAAAAAAAAAAAAAAAAGGAAAAGAAAATGAACAAGCCAAGTGTCCAGACAATACTTGGCACTAGTTTCGTTTAGACCTGAGGTTTGGATTTAAGGACTTTGCTGACCATGTTATAGCACCCACAACCGTGACGATGGTGACAGTGACCACGACTGGACACAAGACACTGGCCCGTCCAATCCTCGGCCCTTCTCATTCCCAACTTTACAGATGAAGAAACCGAGGCTTAGAGGCAAAAACTGCTCTGCGTCCCGTGGCCAGGAGTTCAGGCTTGCAGCTCCTGCAGGGTGGGGATATCTGGGAGGATGCCCAATGGAAACTCCACTCTCCAGAATCTTTGCATGCTTCGAAGTCTGTGCCAAGGACTCAGAGGTCAGCGGGCGGAAGATGTCCAGAGCTACCTTCCACGGCCCGGGGACCCAGTGCTTCAGCCGGTGACTGTGTTTTTCAACACCAGTCTTGTGTCTTTTCTAGAATGAAATTAGGAATAATAGACACTCTGGAAGGTACCGAGGCTTAGGCCTTGCGGTGGGGGATTTGACTCTTCTGTGGAGAGAAGCCAGAGGGGGACCCCACCCCCAGCAGGGCCTGGAAGAGCCAGTGTCTCAGCAGTGGAGACTCAGCAGTTGAACCTGGCCACGATATTCCCGAGTGTGAGATAAACGGTGGTCAAGGAATGACACATTCTACTGGGGCAGTCATTAGCTCTAATGGATTCCTGGAAGCCGCTTCTAAAGAGGCTGGTTGTAACAGAACTGTCCATTTTCATAGGCACGATGCCATACTTGGGGGCTGTGCTCCTGACCCCCAAATCTGCCTCAGGTAAATAATAAATACGGCTATTAGCATGTACTCATTAATTCACTGAGCTATCGCTTGCAGCGCCTGGGAGGTCTTTGGCTTGCAGGTGGAGATGGGAGCCTACAGCTGCAGGTGCAGAGGCCAGGCAGGGGTAGCAGGGTTCTCTGGGTGCGGGGGCAGGAGGCTTCCTCCCAAGTGGGGAGAGGGATGGTCTGGCCACCCGCAGGTTATGGACCTGAGTTTAAGGCTGAGTGGGCAAATGTGGAGTCAGGGTGGGAGCCTGGGTCTCCCTCCCGGTGCCCTGCTAGGTCACCTGGGGTGACGGCCAGGGTGGTTCTCGCAGCCAGCCCAGCCCAGCAGCCCTCAGGGAGGCAGTGGAGTCTGGGTAGGAGGAGGGGCAGGAGGGTCACCTTAAGATGCCAAAAATGGGGGCCAGGAGCAGGTGGCACGGTAGTTGAGGCACTGGACTCCCACAGGGCCAACCACGATTTGAGTCCTGGACCTGGTGGCTTGTTTTCTCACTTTCTCTCTCTCTGGTGAGCACACCTGGCCTATAGCAAATTTTAACAAATAAATACAATGAAATAATTCTTTAAAAAAAAAAAAAAAGATGCTGGGACCAGCAAGCGGCGTAATGGTTATATCATTGGACTCCCACGTAGTCAACCATGGTTCAAGTCCCAGACCCAGAGGCTTGAAACTCATGTTGGGTATGCATACATGTGTGCCCAAAAATCCCAAGAGGAGAAGGGAGAAGACTCCGTGGCATGGCCATCCCTTCTAGGGGGTGATTTCTCACTTTCTGCCTCTGTGTCTGTCTCTCTGGTGAGTGTATGTGTCCTATTGCAAAAATCTATTATTAAAAAAAAAAACAAAACGCTGAAGTGTCAGCCCTCTGTAGGGGACACGTGTGGGGACAGCTCAGCTGCTGAGCCCTGAGTGGAGCCAGCTCTGGGTGGCAGAGGGGCCACCTGACCACGCGGACCCCTCCCCAGGGCCGGCTCAGCTGCCCTCTATGTCCCTAACACACCACGTGCCCCTTCCGCCCTGACAGACAGGCGGGCAGAGTGGAACCCTGACACCCCAATCACAACCACTGCAAAAGGCACGTCCTCCTTCAGGCCATGACTCTGGAAACCGTGTGAAACACACGAGCGTGAGAATGAGCAAGAGGGAGTCCTGGCACTCGCCTCCAGCCCTGCCTGGCACCCGGGCCTCACGCCTACAGCACCTCCCACTGTTCCTGCTCTGCTTACCCTGTGGGCCTGGCGCAAGGTCTCTTCTTCCCAGAAGCCCCTGCCCATCTTCCTGTAGCAGACGCCAGGCTGTGACCCTGCATCTCAGTCATGTTCCAGGCCCACAGTGTGGCCTCTGGGGGCTCCCCTGGCACCTCCACCCCTTGATAAATGTACACAGCCTGGTGCCAGCTACGGCCATGTCCTCCTCCTGCCCGCCTGCCCCCCCAGCCTGGCTCCCACCCTCCCCCACTCTCTATTTCTACCCGCTTGGTGTCTCGGGTCAGAGCTGCAGAGGGGCCTGAAGGGAGCACGGTGGAGCTGGGTGCTGTCCCCTGGCAGCCCGACTAGGGCACCTGACTGCCCACTGGCATTGTCCCCTTGTCCTTAGTGACTTCCCCGTCAGCCCAAGACAAATGCACTCCTCCTCAGACCCTGGGACGGGAGGAGCCGCCAGAGTGGCCTCTGACCCCGCCACGAGAGGATGAGCCTCTCACGGCACCTGCAGACACAGAGCAGCCGGCAGGGGAGGCCAGGCCAGGGAGCAATTGAGATCTTGTTTTTCCACCAACCACAATGGCCTTTTCTGGCAAGAAGCCCTGCGTGCCTTGATCCCTCCAGCTGTCCCTGGAGCCACGTCGTGGAGGGAACACAGCCACCATCAGCGGACTCCGATGCCAGCCCCAGGCGCCAATGCCCGCCCAGTGCTCTCCAAGGCCTGGTCCCCAGCAAGATGGCACCTCGAGGAGGGTGGAGTTGGGCTGCACATTTATGTAAATTACACGGAGAGACCATTCCTGCCAGCAGCCTGTGCAGAGGTGGGAATCTGACTGCTCAGCGGTGGGGAACCGGTGCTTTGTCACAAGGCAGGCCAGCCACTGGTAGCTGGAGGGAGTCCCTGGGGTGGCACAAAGTCATCTCTCTCTCTCACTCTTATTATTTATTTTTTTTTGGAGAGGTTTTTTGCTATAGGGCGCGTGCGCTCGCCAGACAGATAGAGAGAGACAGAGAGACAGAAAGCGAGAAATCACCCCCCAGAGGGGATGGTCACGCCTCAATCCCTTCTCCTCCATTCTCCTCTCGGGATCTTGGGCACGCATGCACATGCGCCCGGCATGAGTTTTAAGCCACCGGGTCCAGGACATGAACCACGGTCGACTACATGGGAGTCCAGCCACATAGCCATTACGCTAACTGCTGGTTCCCTCTCTCTCTTTTATGAGAGATTTTTTTGCTATGGGGCACATGCACTTACTGGAGAGACAGAAATTGAGAAATCAATCGTGACCACGCCACATCCCTTCTCCATTCTCCTCTCGGGATTTTGGGCACATGCCCGGCAGGAGGTTTAAGCCACCAGGTCTGGGACTCGAGCTGCGATGGACTACATGGGAGTCCAGTGACGTAACCATTACGCCCTCTGCTGGTCCCCAAAGTCATTTCTTGGCCATTTGTGAAAACTTCTATTTAGACGGGTCCAAATACACCCCTCATGGCTCGATGGGCTTCACCCCAGGGTGCCCAGGCCTGTTTCCTCATCACAACACGAGGGCCCGAGGGCCCATCTTAAGGCGCTTCGTTTTTGAGTCTAAGGTTTCCATACCGCGCACGGCTGCCAGGTGCCAGCAGAGGTTGGACCAGGCCGGGGGGAGCTGAGGGGCAGAGGAGCTGGTTCTGATTTTCCACGGAAGTTCTCCAGGACGGGAAGGGGCAGGCGCACTCCAGGTTACATGCACGGGGTGTCTGAGGGCCTGTTTCCTCATTTGTAAACTGAGGCTGGAGATGCCATGAGGAGGAAAAGGCACTGGGCAGAGACCTTGGAGGTCCCGGGCTTGCCCATGGCAGCCACTGTGCCCTGGTGAGCGCTCCCCCACGCATACCCACCGCCTCTCGCCTAGGCACCAGAACGGCCCCTCACTAGTGAGGCATCATGGGAAGAGGAGGCTGAGACATGGCCGCTCTCCTGCAGGGGCAGGTTGGTGGGATACACAGGGAGAGGCCTTGGCTGCAGACTAGGGTTCAGCCCGTGGCACCTCTGGTCAGCCCGGCTCTTCGGGGTCCCTGTGACCCCTAGCTTGGGGAGGTCCAACTAAGAGCTGATGGCTGGTGGTGAGGGTCTGGGCGCTGGTCGGCCATCCACAGCTGCCACTCCAGCTCTGTTGTTTCATCCTGCCCCAGACACGGGGTCCTGCTACCCCTGGCCAGCTGTGCGGAGAGGGTGGTGACAACAGCCTCACAGAGGGAGGTGAGTTTCACCACGCAGGTTCACACAGACTCAGCGTCGAGTCCGTGGTGAGCGTGACGGGCTGGGGAGTGCAGTGTTTCCAGACTCACAGCCCGGCCTGATGCAGGCCCAGTCAGTCCTGTTCCTTGTCATCCCAAACCCCGACTTGGAGGTGGCCCATGACCACCACCTTCCCTCTACAATGTGAAGTAACAAATAACTCTGTTATAAAAACTCTTGAGGTGGGACCAGCAGGTGGCATAGTGGTTAAGGGGCTGGACTCCCACATGGATGACTGCAGTTCGAGTCCTGGACATAGCAGCTGGAAACTCATAATGGGCGAGTGTGCACGCACGCCCCAAATCCCGAGAGAATGAAAGAAAAGGAACAGTGGCGTGGCCATCTTTTCTGGGGGGGTGATTTCTTGCTTTCTGTCCCTCTGTCTCTGGCAAGCTCATAGGCTCTATAGAAGAAAACAAAACAAAACAAAACAAAAACTCCAAAAAACAACAAAAAAAACCTCTAATAAATAAATAAATAAGTAAAAACTCTCTAGGACTAGCCCAGTGGCCTGGTGGCTGAAACAGCTGGATCCCACATGGCTGACCGTGCGGCACGAGTCCTGAACCCGCGGCTTGAAAAACACACTGGGTACATGCACGTGCTTAACCAAAATCTTGAGAGGAGAATGAAGAGAGGGGATCATGACATGGCCAGCCCCCTGGGGTGGCATAGTGGTTAAGGGGCTGGACTCCCACATGGATGACTGCAGTTCGAGTCCTGGACATAGCAGCTGGAAACTCATAATGGGCGAGTGTGCACGCACGCCCCAAATCCCGAGAGAATGAAAGAAAAGGAACAGTGGCGTGGCCATCTTTTCTGGGGGGGTGATTTCTTGCTTTCTGTCCCTCTGTCTCTGGCAAGCTCATAGGCTCTATAGAAGAAAACAAAACAAAACAAAACAAAAACTCCAAAAAACAACAAAAAAAACCTCTAATAAATAAATAAATAAGTAAAAACTCTCTAGGACTAGCCCAGTGGCCTGGTGGCTGAAACAGCTGGATCCCACATGGCTGACCGTGCGGCACGAGTCCTGAACCCGCGGCTTGAAAAACACACTGGGTACATGCACGTGCTTAACCAAAATCTTGAGAGGAGAATGAAGAGAGGGGATCATGACATGGCCAGCCCCCTGGGGGTGATTTCTCATGCTCCCTGTCTCTCTCTCTGTTGAGTATATGTGCCCTCTTCAAAAATGAAAAAAAAAAAGAAGAAAACAAGGGGCTGGTGAGTGGCATAGCTGTCAAAACAAGATATTCTATGAAGCTGACCCTTACGGGAAGGTTCCGGGTTCAGATCCAGAGACCTCCCTGAGAAAGCCGTGCATGGAGTGCCCACAATCTGGAACTGGCTGAGGCTGGACTGGGGTCTCAAGACCCCCTTCAGAGTACTGTGTTTCTGTCTCATGGAAGAGATAAATCAAGTCTTTTTTTAAAGAAGAAAAAAACTCATGAGCCTTCTGAAACGAGCAACCATAATGTTCTGTGCTTTAAGCAAACTGGGGTTTAGAAATGAAGTTTCAGATGCCCAAGAACGAAAAAAGACCAAAGTCAAATGGCTGAGAGATCAGCTCTGACCCTCTGACCTCAGGTGGCGCCCCCCCCTCCTCCTGGGAGGTCCAGCAGGTGGCGTGGTGGTTAAGGTACTGGACTCACACATGGTCGACCCTGGTTTGAGTCCCAGACCCAGCTAGCTTTCTCACTTTCCTTCTTTCTCTGGTGAGCAGGCGTACCCTATATCAAATTAAAATGAAATGAAATGACTCCATGTGTTTTGGGGACCTGTCAGCTGTGGCAGTCTCCCTTCCTAGCCATGGACGGGCATATTCTTATTTATTGGCAAAGTTGTCACCATTTAATTGGTATCAGATTCAGACTTGCACAAGTGACATTCTTCCTTGATAAAGCCTGGCAGATACCGGATGATTGGACAAACTCTTCTGAACGGTTGTTCAAATATTTCTAGGAAGCTAAGCTCACTGTCCGGATAGGGGATGGACACCCTAACAAGGTGTCATGAAAACCAGCGTGATCGTGTCAGCGTTCTGCCGTGGGTCACCAAACGTAAATCTTAGTTGGGGCACTGAACATTTCAAATAATCTAGAAACTACCAGGGCACTAGATGGAATGTAGGCCTTTCTTTTTTTAGTTACTATTTTAAGACACTTTCTTGATATAATGAAATAAAATACTTTACTCGTTTGGGAAAAATAAATAAATCGTTCTCTCTCTCTCTCTCTCTTTTTTTTGGTGGGGGGAGAGGTTTTTGCTATAGGGCATGTATGTTTGTTTGCCAGGAAGACAGAGAGAGAGAGATAGAAAGTGAGAAATCACCCCCCAGGGGGATGGCCATGCCGCAATCCCTTCTCCGCCTGGGATCTTAGGCATGCACGCACACGCGCCTGATGTTGAGTTTAAGCCACTGGGTCCGGGACTTGATCTGCGGTCGACTACATGGGAGTCCAGTGACATAGCCATTAACGCTAACTGCTGGTCCCAATAAATAAATACTTCTAAAAAAAAAAAAAAGAAAGAAAAGAGTAGGGGGCCATGTTGTTCAGGGCTGCCCCTGCAGTCAGCTCTTGGACCCCACGCCCACTTCCTGCATCTCCTACCTTAGAGGACACCAACGAGGTGTCACCAGCCCTGGAGAGAGGTCGTGTGTGCGGGCCTCCTCCCCTCTAGGTGTTCCAACGACCTTCGCCGGCACACTCCGGTTCTCTTGCTTTCCACGCCGGCGACAGTCCATACCCTTCCCACCCCCCCATCTCTCATGTGCACTTGTCTGTAAGTGGCAGGACCCTCACCTCCGCCCCCTGGCTCCTGCAGACCAAGGTCACCCCGGTTTGGGGCAGCTATATGCAGACTCTTATTCGTGCTGAATGTACACCAGCCAAGCCCCCATCCTGTGCTGTGCTGGGAGATGCCGTTTATTTATTTACTTACATTTTACTTATTTATGTATTTTTAGAGAAATTTTTGCGACAGGGCGTGTGCGCTCACTAAAGAGACAAGAGAGATAGAAAGTGAGAAATCACCCCCCAGGGGGATGGCCATGCTGCAATCCTCTCTTGCATTCTTTTGGGATTTTGAGCAAGCATGCACACGCACCTGGTATTAATTTTAAGCCACTGGGTCAGGGACTTGAACCGTGGTCAACTACGTGGGAGTCCAGTGGCGTAATCATTACGCCATCTGCTGGTCCCGAGAAGGCTCTGATTGACCTGTCCCTGTCTCTGCGGAACAAGGCCGGCTGGCCTGACCAGGGCTCTCAAGCCTCAGACCTCACGTAAACTGCGGATGCCGTCAGCTTTAGGTCTTCCTGCGACTAAACGAAAACCCTGGATATAAGACCTGGGAACCTCAGCCCTGCAGCAGCTTTGGACACCCCATTATTGCAGATCCCTATAGCCTGCTTTTCTCGCCTCCCAGGGAAGACTCCCTCCAGGTGCCCTTCCGTGTTAGGGAGACGGAGATGAGAAGACCCCCCGGACCCCGTGTCTCAGCCAGAATGGAACGATGGAGCTGGTGTGGCGGCTACAGACAGGCTGCCCAGGGCCAGTGGCCTGCTGGCCACCAGTGCATAGCTGCTCCGAGCCCCAGTGTCCCCATCTGTAAAGCAGAAATGTTAGCGTCCTTCCCCATGAGGTGGCTAAGGACTGCTGTGGGACAAGCATGGCAGCGTGGTCCCCACGCCCAGCACAGGTGCCCGCTAGCAGCCAGTTTCGCTGTCTGCAGCCCAGACACGGCCCTGACACTGAGATGGATACAGGGACAGAGGAGCGAGGGTCGGTGCTTACACGGCAGAGCCAGCAGAGGGCGTTCTGACTGGGCCTTTGTGGGCAGAAGGCTAGGGAAAAGCATGGGGGTGAAAGGCCAGCTGAGGCCCAGAGATGCAGCGTGGGTACCCTGGGAGGGTGGGGCCGGGGCGGCCCTGCCCAGCTCTGGGCCTTAGCTGCCTCGCCCGAAGGACAGGTTCTCAGCGCTGCTCCAGCCCAGAGAGCCCACGGTGGCCTACGTACAAAGGCCTGGAGTGTGCATTCTTGGGAACAGTATGTAAATCCAGCTCTTCACAGTGATGGGGAGCTGTGGGGCCAGGCCGTGGACATGAATGAGCCCATTCACCATGGACAGTGCCAGCCCTGCAGCCACCCACCCTGCACCCGAGCCACCAGGCCTGGCCCAGGCTAGGCAGCGCGTGCCAGGCACCGCGGGCAGCGCCCTAACGGAGGGGCCTAGATGGAGGTTTCATGCAGGGGTGGGCTTCACCTTGGCAAACTTCACTGACGCCCTAAAATCTCTGCTCCCTGCCGCCTCCCTCTGCAGAGTACGGCTTGACCTGACTCATACACCTCTCTGATATGGGGTGCCAGGCACTCCTGGCCGGCAGTCTGGTGTCTGTCCTCACTGCAGTTCTGACTACCCATCCCCCCTGCCCCCCAACCTGGCAGACAGGTGAGGCCGGGCTTGTGCTCTGGGCCTGGCGGGCAGGAGGGGCCTCTGCGACTCGCCCGGATCACCCTGAGCTGTTTCAGGGGGCGTCTGGGGCATAAGTATTGTGCCTTCTCTAGTGGGGACAGGGTGAGCATGCCCCAGACCCAGGTACCCCAGGTCCCAGCAGGTGCACAGGGTGGAGGAGCCTGCGATGCCGTTAGATCCATCTTCAGCTGCAGGAAGGTGTGGACACTAGAGCAAGACCACTCCCAGGCAGTCACTCAGGAGACAGCTCCTCTTCCCCTTCAAAGTGGGGCCGATTCTGGGGTACACGTGTCCCCTCACTGGAAAGCAGCAGAGGAGTCTGAGGTGGCTGGAGAGCACAGGGAGGTGACGTGAATGATGGGGGAGCCAGTGTGGAGAAAAAGGGGGGAGTGGGTAGAGAATGCGGGAACACTGCGCCTCATCTGGGGGCACCAGGCCTGGCAGTACTGGGGCCCTGGGCTGTCATAAATATGCCATCTAGGGGCCAGCAGGTGGGGTGGCGGTTGAGGCGCTGGACCCCCACATGGTCAATTGTGGTTCAAGTCTTGGACCCGGTGGCCCAAAAAAATCACAACAAATAGATAAATAAATGTTAAAAGAAAAAAAGAGAGACATCTAGCCAACCTGACTGTGCTGCTCTCCTTCCAGGGCCAGGGGGTCGGGTGGGCAGCAGATGGCATTGCAGTTACATCGCTGGATTCCCACACGGCCAACCGTGGTTCGAATCCCAGACCCGGTGGCTTGAAATTCACACTGAGTGTGCGCGTGTGTGTGCCCAAGACCCTGGGAGGAGAAGGGACTGTGGAGAGTGAGTTCTCACTTTCTCTCTCAGTGTCTCTCTCTTTGGCGAGCACATGCATACTAAGGCAAAAGCCTCTAAAATACAAATACATACACACATATGTACATTACACACATTACTACATATACATGTTACATACATAAAAGCAGCAGAGCACTGAGGCCGAGCAGCTCTCCAGCACATGCCTTCCTG
>NW_006160044.1:948812-956881 GCF_000334495.1 Tupaia belangeri chinensis
ACCCTGCAAGGTCGCAGGTGGACTGGGCAGAGTGGCGGCTGTGCTCCGTGTGACCCGTGGGGTGGCCACAGTCGATTAGAACAGGGTCTGCTCCTATTGTAGCCTGGCTCCTGAGGGTGCTCCCCGGAGCAGGTGGCACTGGGTAACCCTGTGCAGCTCAGGAGACCCTAGCCCAGGCCCTCTCCAGCCCTCTCCGTAGTCCCCACCAGCTGAGTCCCTGTTCCCTGCAGTCAAGAGGCTATCCTCACTCATAAGGGGTCTCCGTGCTTCAGGATTGACACAAGGGACCTTCCAAGACCCCCACCACCCCCCACCCCACCAAGGCCCCTGCTCTAGCCTTGCTGTGAGGTGCAGCCGCTCCCTGGGCCCTCACCCTCCTGGTCCTGCATATTCATTCAAAGCTTCCACATTCCTCCAGGGTCCTGTCCCGTCTGCCCCGGGGATGTGACCCCATCCTTGCAGGACAGGAGTCTGCCATACCATCCCACCTGGCTCCACAGGGCTTGGCCGAGTGTCCGTCTCCGCCAGCTCTGCCCTGGCTGCAGATGCGCTGTCCCCCAGGGCCATCAGACTGCCGTGTGGGTACCTGGTCTCCTGGCCACACAGGCCCATCTTTATGCACCTCGCTGGGGGCAGCGCCTGGGCTGTGGCAGCTGGGGGAGCAATGAGACCCGGAATGGGATGGGGGCGCCCTTCGTCACAGTGTGGGGTGAAGACTGGGAGCCAAGGGTGCCCGTGTCCTAAAACCTCCTGGTGCCCTGCATAGATGTCAGAGTGGTGCCCATTGTTGGGTGTCCCTGGGGGTCCAATCATGCTGTGGGTATGGTAAACTAAGGCTGTGAGGGCAGGGGGCGGGCCCGAGGTATGAACCTGGCGCCAAACTCGGGGCTGATTCCTGGCTTCTCAGGACGCACGCGTGCTGTGCTTTGTGGCTGGGGGGGCTGGGGGTCCACTGCCACCACGATCCGGGGGCTGTCAGGGACCAGGGCTGTCAGGCACACGGTTAGGATCAGAGAATTTTGTGCTGGGCACCTGTCTGCGCAGCCCTGCGGATCCCTGTGGAAGGGGCCTGGGAGGTTCTGGTTGACCTGGGGTCTGGACCACATTCAACTGCAGGAGCACCCTGTCGCTCCTTCATAAAATGACCTTGCTCAGTGGCTACTCGGTTTTACTGTAGTGACCTGGGGGACTTGAAATGGTCTGGAGTCTCTGCCATTCACCACCTTTTTGTTCTTTTTTTTTTTTGAGAGGTTTTTGCTATAGGGTGCGTGCGCTCGCCAGACAGACAGAGAGAGACATAAAGTGAGAAATCACCCCCCGGGGGGGATGGCCACACCGCAATCCCTTCTCCTCCATTCTCCTCTTTGGATCTTGGGCACGGAGGCACATGCCCGGTGTGAGTTTAAGCCACCGGGTCAGGGACTCGAACCATGATCGACTACATGGGAGTCCAGCGACACAGCCATTACGCCAACTGCGAGTCCCTACTTATCTCTTCTTAAACAGCTCTGACACCCTCCCTGCCTCCAGGTCCCACCACACCCCACGCGGACACCAGGCTCAGTGGCTGGACCCTGCCCCAAGAGCTTGACCTGTTCCCCGGTCTCCCTTTCCCACTAGACTGGAAGAGCTCAGTGAACCTGCTTCCCTTGCCAGGCCCAGGCCTGGAGATTTACGGCTGCAAACCCTACCCAGTGGCAGCTAGCTGTCACCGTCCACCCGCCCTGTCCTCAAGGAGCTTATGACGTGTGCGCATTCGTGTTGGGAGGTGATGACGGCGGGAGACAGAGAGCAGCAGCCAGACAACCCCCAGCGCGGCTGCTCCTTCCCGGCAGAGGCCCAGTGCGGGAGCAGGTGGAGGAGGCGTGAGTCATCTCTGCTAATGCTCATGGGGACATGGCCCGGCCTCCCCAGGCAGCTCTGGCTACTGCTGTCACCTGCTGGAATCCCGACGTTAGCCTGTCCCCTCACTGGAAGTGGCTCCCCCAGGCTAGGGCCTGAGTGCTCGGCTCACCGGGCACCTGAAAAGACTCCGAGCTGACCCCATAGAGGCGAGGACGGACGTGGCCATAGTTCAGCCCTCCGTCCACAGGGAGGCTTCGAGCTGCCCTCTGTGCTCCCCACAGTCAAGAATGGAGGCACCCCCCCCTCCAGCCCTCCCCAAGGCTGAGATGCCAGGAGTCGGGGACAGCAGCTGCCACCCAGGGCCAGCTGCTCCCCTCCTCTGCCCAGCTCAGCACCCAGACTCTGCAGACTGGCTGCTGTTTCCATGACAACCGGGAGGCCGCTTCCCCCTCAAACTCACACAGCAACACAGACCAGCGGAAGGAGAGAGATGCGGATGCCAGGGCTGGGACGGGTGTCCCTCCGCGGGGCGGGCAGGCCTGGCTATTTGGGGTGGTGGGAGTTGGGAGACCCTGCTCTCCCTCAGCCCCTTTAAGGCCTGGCTTGCTCTGCCCTGAGGGACAGGATGGGGGGCAGGCAGGAGGAGATGCTCTTTGGAGACCTGTCCCCTGGCTGGAGCACCCAAGGGTGAGGGGTGTCTCCCAGGGGGAGGAGAGGTGTAGGACACTACGGCATCCTTGTCACTGAAGGGGAACTGAATGGAGGTCCCCCGGGTGTGCCTCTCCCTTGTCACCCTGTGACGGGTTAGCCCGCCACCCGGTAGGCTGTGGCTGACAGCTTCCTCCAAGGCAGCTGGGATGCCCTCCAGCTCCACTCCTCTCGGCCTGAAGCCTGAAGGGGCTCCCGGGCTCGCGTGGAGAGGCCACCACTGCGGGCTTTGCAACACGCCCAATGGAAGTGTAGGAATGCTGAGGGCTAGCTGGCCAGCCAAGGCCCCTCTGCCAGGCTGACTATCCCTGCTTCGGGGGGGGACCCCCAGACAGCCGAGCCACCCCTGGGGCCTGCTTATTGTCCCAGTGCTACTGGCCTCAGGCAAGAGGAGGCGTCTGGGGACAGAGCCAGACTCAGGGTCACTTCCAGTCCAATCTAGTTAGTGCTCGTCTCTTCTCCCCCGCCACACGGAGCGAAGAACGGGACTAATGAGGCTAATGACTCAGGGAGGCCTGCCCTTGGAGCTGGTCTGCAGGGATGCAGCGATGGCCAGAGGTGCTGCCCACCCACCTGCCGGGGGAGGGGCCTGCCCTGCCCCCAGGGCCTTCTCACCAGGGAGGCTGCACCTGCTGGCTGAGCCTGGCCCTCCAGCGCACTGAGCCCTGCTGCCCCCGGGGCTCTGTCTGCATGGAAGGCTCTGTTTTATTTCGCTCTCTGCCTTATTCTGGTCTCCTGGCCTAGCCACAGGCTTCCCGAGTGCAGGCCCTGGGTCCCCCTCAGCTTGGTGCCCACCCCTCTTCGCCTGACCCTTTCTCCTTGGCTCACGTCAGCTTTAGGACTCCTCGGGTGCCCTGCTGGAACAGGCTAGAAAGTGGCTGACCCCTAAGTGAGGCAGGGGCCTGAGGAGGGCAGCCCCGCCCCAGGCTCTGTGCACGCAGCGCTATGTCCGTGGTCCCCTCCAGGCTGCCCCCTCCGCCCTGCTCCTGCTACCAGGCCCACCGCGGGCTGCCGCGATTCCCCTTGAACTCCACCTCACCCCAGAGTCTCGGTAGCCATAGACAGCATGGCTGTTATTTGGGGCAGTGAGTGAGTGAGTCACATAGGAAACGTGGCCATCAGGCAGTGACGAGGAGGCTGGAGCCCAGGCCCTCCTACCCAGGGGCCACTGTCAGGCTTCGTGAAGGCACTGCACCTCCTAAGAGGGGTGTGAGCCCTGCCTTCCCTGGGTGCCTGGCCGCCCTAGCACCTCTCCTCTGGACCCCAGGTGGTCGGTCACCCACAGACCTTTATGTTCCCGTGCACGGCGGAGTCTCCTAAGTGACAGTGAGGAAGGAGCGAGTAGTCCTGGCCTTGGAGAGCTGAGTCTCCCAGAGGAGGGCTACACACACCACCAGCTGTCCAGCAAGGCAGAGGAAACACATGTGAGGGTGGCATGAAAGCAGGGTGCAGCATCTGGGTACGGTACTGAGGATCACGTCTGGAGAAAGCCCCCAGGCCCCGGGCACCACTTGGAGGCTGGGACTGCATGCTTGGCAAGCCCCCACTCCCAGGTGTGGTGCACAGAAGGCCCAGTGTCGGCCACCGGCTCTGCCTGTGTTGTCCCATGTCTGGGACACTCTGGGAGTCTGTCTCAATGCCACCTGCCCACTGCTGCCACCGCTGTCCCTCACCTGGCCATCTCCCTGCTTCTGCCCTGCGACTGTTCTCCTGTGCACACCTGCTTGGCTTCCTTTGCAGACTGAAGATCCCCGCACCCTCGGCCGCCAAGGGGCCTCCTCCTTGCACCGGGCCTTTGCAGGGGACTGCTCTTCCCCTGGGTTCACGTCGCTGGTGGGCTCCTGGTTCCCCTGCCCTTCTGAAGTACCCCTCAGCCATGACCTTTCTGCCAATTCACTGCACGGCTTTTACCCCACTGGACTGACCCTTGCTACCACTCGGGCCTGCCTATGGGGTGGAGGCAGGCAGGGCCATGTGTTACGGGCTCTAAGTTTGCAGCATGGCAGCCATGCACAGGGGCTGGGGCCAGAGGAGGTGTAACGCCTAGCTGCCGTGTCCCTGTGGGGACACCTCTGCTGTGGCTAGGCAGGTGATGGGCACCCAAAGGAAGCTCTGAAGGGAGTGGGGCTGGGCCTCCCCTGGCAGGCCTGGCCTGGTCTCCCAGCGACAGCTAGTCGTCGTTCAAGAGGTCACTGGGTAAACAGAGTGAAAAGGCACCGGAGAAGCAGGTGTTCTCCCAGGACTGATTCTGTCTTGGTGCATGGAGTTCTGGGTTTTATTTTTGTGATCTGGCACCCTGCAGACAACGCCCTGGGGCTGTGTGTGTGTGTAGACCCAGGACCCAACATCACCGCTGGGTCTCCTTGGGGGGTTGGTGTGCTTCTTGCAAGAACACCGTGGGCCCCGCTGCCCCAGCTCCTGTTCATACCTGGGACGTGGCTGCCACCTGCGGTCGGACAGCCCCGGACCCACAGGGCCTGCCTGGCTAAAGCAGGATTAGCAAGCCGCGCAGAAGGATTAGCAGCCGGGGTGGCTGCGCCTCACGCCATTAGCTCTGGTGTTCACGGGGCTCTTGACCTTTCCTCAGGGACAGTGAGAAGAGTCACTGTCCCTTCTAATGCCCCCTGTTGTCCACTTTCTTCTCCCAACTCCCACTCACCCCCGGGGGAGCTATTAGGCTGCAAAGTCAGGCGGGAGGAACACACCCACATGGCCTGGGAATGGTCCCTTTTCGAGTACTCAGGCTGGTGACAGATGGGTGGGGGCTGGGGTAGTCCAGAAGTCAGGGCCTCTTCCTACCTGTGTGTCCCCCCCCCGATCCCCGACTGTGCCCAGCGACGACTGCAATGCTCATAGTAACCGCTCCAGCCGGGCCTGCCACTTACACGGCAAGGGCTGTTTAAACAAGATAACGGGCTGCCCAGAACGCTGCAACTCAGGCCCGAACAGCCTGAAAAGCCCGTGTTCTGAACCTGCCAGATACTGCCAGAGCGACTTCCGGCCACACACATGGTTCAGCCTCAGGCCACCTTGCTGACAGCCTGGGCAGTCCTGCGTGCTGGTCCCTCATGGAGGGGGCAGGGGTAGCCTGCAGAAACAAAGGGTACCCGCCTCCCAACCCTGCCCAGATGGCCAAGGTGGGCTTGAGAGGATGTGGCAGGACTTCCGGACTGAAAGCGCTCCCACTCTCGTTTTGCCACCTGGGCCACTTGTCCTTGGAACCCGAGGTCCTCACCTGCTGGGCCGGGGGCTCGGAAGTTGGGCATGCGGTGCGCCAGCTTGCCCTGGGCCGGGCTCCGTGCCGGCTGCTCACATCCGCGCCCTTCCATTTCCACTGACTGTCATTAACCGCCACATTGCTGCTCCGCCCCACAGCTCAGCCCGAGAGGCCCTGGCGAACTGCTCTGATGCTTCAGGAGCTGGGTGAGGGGCGAGGGGGCCGGAGCTGTGCTGCTGGGCCAGCCTGGACCTGGGCACAGCCGGGCCAGTGCCCCAGCACCCTGGAGCCCCGACGAGCACCCAGAGCACTGTCTCACCGCCTAACTGGGGGCTTCACCCACCTGAGCTTCCTCTGGAGTCTGAGGACGCCACTGGGTCTCCAGTGCCCCGTCCACCCTGTACGCCAGCGGCTACTGGCTCCTAGGATGGGCCCAGCACCCCACGTCACCCGATTTGCCTTTTCCTCACCCCTAATCTCCAAAATCAAGAACATGTAGGGTCTCAGCGCTGGCAAGACCCTTCCTGCTCTCACAGGCACTGGTCAAATCTCTGGGGGAGGACCAGCAGGTGGCGTAATGGCTACGTCACTGGACCCCCCCCATGTAGTCGGCCTTGATTCGAGTCCCAGACATGGCGGCTTAAAACTCACACCAGGTGCGCACGTGCGCATGTGTGTATGCCAAGATCCCAAGAGGAGAATGGAGAAGGGTTTGCAGTGTAGCCATCCCCCCGGGGGGTGATTTCTCACTTCTGTCTCTCTTGTGAGCGTACGTGTCCTGTAGCAAAAGTCTCTTTAAACAAAACAAAAACTCCCAAAAATCTCTGGGGAGGCAGGGGCCACGGTTAAGCGTGTCACAGATGGTGGGCGTCACGTAACTGAAGCAGGTGTCTAGGCACCCTCAGGCTCTCAGGTCTGAAACGGCAAACTCGACATGATGTTGGAAGCGCTTGCTCTGAGAGGGCCTGGAGCTCCCGGTCCTGCTCCCTGTTCACGCCCTGACCCCCAGGCAGCACTGGAGCCAGGTCACGGCTGCCACCGCTCTCCCCTCACCCCCTCATGCTCTCCTGCCCTGCTGGAAGGACCCACCTCTTCCAAAGCCCCTGGCTGTTTCGACTTTCGCTGAAATGAGAACTGTTTCCTGTTTGCTTTTGTATTAAGTCTTGCCGGCTTGATCTGAGTCCCCCCCACCTGCAGTCAGTCACTGATGGGAAATGAATGAACAGCAGCACGCATCTGCTGCACCCACTGGAAGCCGTCAACACAGACACAGTGAATCTGGCCAGGGGCTTGCAGACTGTCGCCGAGGGTGTAGGAGGTCCCTCTTATTTTCGGTTCCAGAGGACCTCCTGCCTAACGCCCTTGCTGGGCAGTGTGTGGCACGGTGTGTGTGGTCCGCACTCCTGGCTGTGGAGCCTGTAGCCGAGGGCCCGCTCCTGTAGGCACAGAGGCTGAAAGACCACCCGACAGCAGCCCAGGCTGTTCCTGGCAGGGACATGAGAAATCAGAGGTAGGGAAGTTCCCAGTGGGAAACTGCTGCCTGTGGCAGAGAGGGATTTCAGAAACGCTCATCTTGAAAAAACAAAAAACTGGGTCATTACTGCCCTGATCCTGGCATCTCCCTCTGCAGGTGAGAGAGGGTTGGAGCGAGGCAGCCTTCCTGCGTCTTGGGCTCTGGCATAACCTGCTGGAAGTGTCAGTCTCTCTCGAGGAAGATGCGAATGTGTTTGGGTAACCACAGTCCGGGAGTGAGCTGGGGGATGCTGCAGGCCCCTGGTGCCCCTCCACGGCTGCTCCCGGGCCCAGTGCCTGTCACTGCGTGTGTGGGGACAGTACCTGGTCCAGGCCAGGGGCTGGTGTAGGCTGGGGAGAGGGTGGTCCAGGCTGGCATCAGGTCCTTGGCGGAGCTGCGGGAGCCGTGCGGAGGGAGGGGTCAGAGCGCCAAGGACAAAGGCTTCCTGCCTTTCCTGCTCTAGGACAGAAAACAACTTGTGTCCCTGCTTGATGACCTGGTCACCAGATGTGCAGCCAGCAGCGAAGAGGTCACATAGGGAAGCCTGTGTGCAGCATGGCCACTTCCAAGCCTCACCAGTGGCAGGACTGCTCTGCTCAGGGTGGTCTTAGACCAAGGGCTCCTGGCCATCTGTCTTCTCTCGGGGTCTCAATGGGAACAGGGGCCTGGGCCACGCCTGATGACTTTGTGAGATGAAACCCGGACAGCAATCAAGGCTGGGACTTAAGAGCCTCCCCAGGGACACTGTGTTTGCACTGCAGGCTGCACACCCCCCCCCCCCCGGGG
>NW_006160044.1:956991-978102 GCF_000334495.1 Tupaia belangeri chinensis
GTGTTGCCACGGCGGCCCCCCCCCCCCCCCCCCCGGTGTGATGCAGGGGACTGTGAGCAGCAGTGGAAAACTGCAGACGAGAAAGCAGAGTAATGTGACCGCCCTGAGGACACCCCACACTCGGCCCTCGGTTACAGACGAGAATCAGCCCGAGCGCGTGGCTAGGATGGGCCTGGCCTTCGGGTCATGCAGCTCGGACACCAGCCTTCCAGGTGGCTCCCCAACACCTCTCCCCAACACCTCTTCCCACCTCTGCTCCCCTCCACCATCACCCCAGGGCAGGCCGTGCTGGGAGGGAACAGCTCAGGTGCCATCCAGGCCGGGCCACCGGCAGGCAGGAAAGGCAAAGGGACCATGATGTGCCAAGGACAGGGCTGGCACTGTGAGTGGTCTGGGGTGCTTAGGGGGTGGGGGGCAGGGGGAGGAGCCCCAGGAGGGGCTGGATCTCAGAGGGTCTCTGCTGGGACCACCAAGTCATGGAAGGCAGGTGGCAGGACTGCCAGCTGTGCCCAAGGACAGAGCACTGGGCAGGAGGCAGGGTCCAGGCCGGGGTCACAGTGTCTCCTGCAGCCCTGGGAGGCAGGCGACGTCAGACGAGATTCTCGAGGGTGGGCCCCATGAGCAGAGAGGGGCCAATCAGTCCTCCAGCCCCTACGCGCCCCTCCCTGTGCAGCAGAGATTGCCTGCCTTCAACGGGCCCCACACCATCTCGGCCAAGGGGCTGGGATGTCCCAGCATCCGTGCTCTGAGACCCCCTCGCCGGGTCAGATGCTGGGCTACAGAGGTGGCCTGCTAGGTCTGGGTGTCAGAGGACAGCGTGACAGGCCCAGCTCCGCACGTCTGCCCAGCACATGTAGCCCCATTCTTGACCCGGGGCTGGGTGTCTCTGGCCCTCCATGATGGCATGTCCCGAGGGGTCATGACACTGGAGACCTGAGCTCATCTTGGGTCACCTGTGCCCTGGTCTGCGCTGGGTGGACGGCCTTGGCCTTCGAGGGCCTCACGGGGTACGGGCTCGGCCCACCTGCTCATCCCTGGGCTCATGGCAGTCTCTTCTGGGAGGAGCAGGAAACGGCTGTAGGCTCAGTGGCGTGGGTGCCACCTTCCCCGCAGGCCCTAAACCCAGACACCAGCCCTGCCCTCCTTCACGGCAGCGCCCTCGGCACTCTGGGCTCCTGAGGGCTAAGCGCCTTCACAGGCGAGGGCGGACACCGTTAGAGCATGTCCTTTGGAGGCTTTGAAGTCGGCCATGGCCACCAAAGGGCAAGAGACATGCCAGTTACTGGCTGCCCGTCCGTCTCTCCGGCGAGCACCTTTCCTGTCTGGTGCCATGGCCACTTCGCTTTACAGCCGGGGAGACGAAGACCGGACGAGCCTTTCCAAGCCGAGGCTGAGCGGGGGCCTAGGGCTGCATCTGAGCCGGTACTGACCCCTCTCACCTCGGGAGCCCAGTCCTCAGGGAGATGAGGCTGAAGGAGAGTCAGGGCAGGGAGATTGGCAGGCCGAGTAAAGGTCACTTGGTGTAGACGTCTCTCTCCCCTTTAACTTCTCCCCTGCTGGTGGGGGTGGGGGTGTTGGGAAGCCCCTCAAGAACCACAGGTTGCCACAGTTAGCTGTTTCTAGAACACTCTTTTGAACTGGCTTTCTGGAGCTCTGGGGCACAAGAGTCAGATCTGTGGCTTCTGGGGAATGTGGGGTGGGTCCCAAGTGTTCAACCCCACCACCATCACCACCGCCCTGCCCCTGCTCAAGGGAGGCTGGGTGGCCCTGCAGGGAAGGGACCTGTCACTTCTGCTCGAGAGCCTTTGGGCCTCTTCATCAGGATGCTGTGGAGCTGTTCCCAAGGTCACCACAGGTCAGGAAAAAGCACAAGGGCCTGGGGCCCTGGGCTGGCCTTGGCTGGGGACTTCAGGACAGAAGGCCCAGGCCCCCAGCTGTCTGGCTTTATTATTAATGAAATCAGAGAAAGTGCCCGAGTTAAGGAGGTGTCCACGGTGTGGGTGAAGAAGGGATTAGGGCGAGCTGTGGCCAGGCTCCTGGGCTGGCCTTATCTTGTCCTCTGTCCAGCCAGGAGCCGTGAGCAGGGAGGAGGGGCCCGACATTCACGCCAATCCCTCCCGTGGGGCCTCAGGACCCTACAGCACTGAAGCCTGCCCGTAGGTAAACCTTGGTGCCCCTCCCCGCCACGCTCTCGTACTGTTCAGGACTAGCTGGGCGACCCCACGGCCGACAGACACCTCTCCGACAGCCAGCACTGGTCCCCAAGTCAGAAGGCCCCAGAGCTCCCAGCCTCCACCCCGGAATCTGTTCTTGATAAGTGGAAAAATTGTTTTTCAGTTCTTGGATTATACAAATCTCTTAAAACAATAATAATCTGTGCCCTAGAGCCCAGAGTCGTTCCCATGTGTGCGTAACGAGCAGAACTAATACGCTCAGGAAATTAATTACCTGCTGGGCCGGGCGGGCTGTGCGGACGTGGGGTGGGGTGGGGTGGGGTGGGCAGCAGCTCTGGCCTGAAGCTGTTGGTGCACCGCAGAGAGGGGCCCTGTCATGGGGCAGAGCCTGAAGTGCAGGCTGGGGAGTGACAGAACTGGGTCTGAAGCCCAGCTCCACCGCCGCCGTAGAGTGGTGTGGCAGTGACGCCCACCCCGGGCTGCCTGAGGACTGGGCGTGGCACCGGTGGGACTTCATCCTGCCTAGCCCTCCCACGCCCCTGCTGTGGGGCACCTGGTGTCCCAGCGTTCCATGCAGGGTGCTGTGCTCTGCAGTCTCCCACATAGCCCCTGGGTCCTCCCTTGGCTGGCTGTCCCCAACGTCCCAGCAGGATTTTGCAAGACCCGGTTCAGATCATTACGTCCCCGACCCCCATTCCCATCCACCCACCCCTGCTCCTGCTGTCGGGCATCCCTTCACCTGTAAGCTGGTCCCTGGGGCACAGGGGGCCCTCCAGGCTTCTCTGCACTCAGACAGCTGCTTCACAGAGCTGCCCCAGGACAGCCACAGGGAGCACTCAGCCAGCACTGGGGTGGCTACTGGGAGAGTCCGCTGCGGCCCTCCCGGCTACTAAGGTCCTCTAGGGGCTACTTGTTCATTTATTATTATTTTGATAGTTTTTTGCCTTAAGGTGTGCACTTGCTGGAGAGAGAGAGAGACAGAGACAGAGAAGGAAAATGAGAAATCACCCCCTCAGGGAGGATGGCCATGCTGCAACCCCTTCCCTTCCATTCTCTTCCTGGGATCTTGGGCATTCACGCACATGTCCCTGGCATGAGTTGAAGCCACTGGGTCCAGGACTTGATCTGCGGTCCACCATGTGGGAGTCCAGCGATGTAACTGCTATGCCACCTGCTGTTCCCAAGGGGCTGTGTTTAGCTGACCTCAGAGGAGGAGGGGTCATGACTGTCTGTCCCTAGACTGTGACCTTGTTGTGCTCAGGGCGTCACAGGCTAGGAGTGTAAAAAGTGCTTCCTGAGTGAATGTCACAGGGCTTGTTTTTTCTGAGAACAAAGGGCGGCCCCCACCCTAGACACACGGTTCCGTGAGCCAACGACAGCGCGCGGGCTCGCCATTCTGAAGGCGCTTCTCCGCGCAGTGCAGCCTCCCCGGGAGAGCAGGAGTGGGCGGGCCAGGATGAGCACGGAGCCCTCAGGCGACATTACCTGGGGGGGGGGGGGGGGGGAATGACACCTGTGGTCACCAGCGACGGTTGGGAAGCCCTGAGGAATCCGGGGCTGGGCCGAGGGACAGTGAAATCTCTAACTGACAGATCTCTGAGCCCGGCTGGCAGGCATGCTCTCCAGCCGAGGCTTGGGACTGGCTGGCTGCGGCGTGCTGGTGGATGCTGAACCACCAGCCTGGGGGCGCAGGGGGCGTAGGGGGCGTGGCGCTGATCTGTAATGTTTGCCAATTTCTCTGGTATAATAATTCCCACCTGGCTGACATGAAGCTATCAGTACAATGTCAAACAGCTCACAGACTTCCTAAACACTGGAAACCTGGCTCTCGTGAGCTGGTACGGGGCCAGCTCCAGCCCTGCAC
The DNA here is from genome assembly GCF_000334495.1 of Tupaia belangeri chinensis. Taxonomy (NCBI): domain Eukaryota; kingdom Metazoa; phylum Chordata; class Mammalia; order Scandentia; family Tupaiidae; genus Tupaia; species Tupaia belangeri. The sequence continues at coordinate 961,030 of NW_006160044.1, forward strand.
TGCACAGTGTGCAGAGAGAGGCCCGGCCGCTGCCAGTGTCCACCTCAGCACCCTCCTCTGCAGGCAGGGCCAGGGTCTGCCCAGCACCAACAGCGCCCGCGTGCTCTCCTCCCTCAAGGCTTATCAGCACTAAGGCAAGAGACCGACCCTCCCGCCCCCGTGGAGTCCACACTGGCTGGCCTCCCGTCTCGGTAGGCTCACTGGTCCGGAAGATCTGAGGAACCATGGCCAGCCCATGGAGATCCTGCCAAGACATGTGGCAAAGTCGTTGAGGTAGACAAGACAGGGCGGCATCCCAGCTGCACACAGTGGGAGCCTGTGCTCGGCCTGTGCAGTGAGCAGCCTGGCAGTCACTGGGAAAAGGGCAAAAAGTGACCACCATCAATGGATGACCGATGCACTGAATGATGGAGCCAAGCTTACCAGGGGAAATGATTTCTTTTTTTTTTCAGAGAGATATTTTGCTATAGGGTGTGTGCACTTGCTGGAGAGGGAAAGGGGAGAGAGAGAGAGACAGGTGACAGAGACAGAGAGAGACAGAGAGAGAGAGAGAGAGAGAAGTGAGAAATCCCCAGGGGAATGGCCACACTGCAACCCCATCTCCTTCATTCTCCTCTTGGGATTTTGAGCATACACACACATGAACCTGGCATGAGTTTTAAGCCTCTCGGTCCAAGACTCAAACCATGATCAGTCATGTGGGAGCCCAGTGATGTGACCTCTACGCCATCTTCTGGTCCCCACCAGGGGAAATGAAAAGGCCTTATTAGAATGCGAAGCTCTACCATATGGAGGGGCTGGTGTAGAGGCGAGGAGACTTACTGAACAGCAGATGCCTGAGCTTGGGGCCCACTGCATCCTGCCCTTTGGCCGACATCAAACTGCCCAGGGCAAGGAGTCATTCACAAAGCCTTCCTTTGGAGGCTGCTTCTGACAGGGGTCTCCATGGCTGTGTGAGCCCCTGGGGACAGAAAGAAGGAGGTCCAGCCCAAGGAACTGACATGCCAGCTGGCAGGCACCAAGCCTCGACAGGTGCCAGCACCTGCTGCCTTCTTCACCCCATGGGCCCCTCCCTCTGCCTATCACGGCTGAGTCAGCACCCTGGGGGCTGGGAGGGCAGATGCCTGCTGCCAGAGTGGGGACCACAGACTCAGAATGGCCCAGGGCCCACTGCAGGAAGAACTAGGTGGCCACAGCCAAGGACGGTGGCTGGCCGTGCCTCTGGGCGCCAGTGGTCCAGTGGTGGGTACATGCCCAATCGCCCTAGACTGGCCACATTGCTCCAGTGCTTGGGAACAACAGGTCAGAGAAAGCAGTCTGAACGGTGAGGGGACACCCGCTGGGACAACGGGCGACCAGCTGGGTGCGCCTGCCACGGGCCTGGCCCTCCAGCCTCTGCGGAGCCTCACGGGGCTGTGCTGCCTCTGGGGCCATCCAGTCTCTGGGAGCCGGAGCCCCTCTGCCAGCCTGGCCCCACTGCTGGCTCTAGTCCAGGAGGTCTCTGCTGTCCCAGGGTCACGATGATTTGTGGACATTGTAGACACACTGCATGTGGCTTAGGACATCGCGAGGTCGGAAGGAGCTGCTTAGAGACTAGCGCCTGGCAGGGCAAGGGTGGCGGGCTCCTGGTGGGCGGGTGGCATGCCTGTCTGGCGTGATTTTCAGCACTGATATCATTCCTGGAGCTACGCCCTCGGCTGGTCAGGGGAGGGAGGCGGAGTGGGAATGTGCTCGGCTGGGGCCCCTGGAATCCTGCCATGGACTGGACCAGGGAGGCAGGAGGGCAGTGCCAGCCCTGACGGCTGCTCGCGTCTCCCAAGCCCAGCTGTGACTGCCCTCCTCCCGTCGGAGCCCCCCCTGAGCAGCCCTGAACCCATAGGAGGTGTGGCAGGGTAGGGAGGGGCTGCTGGAATTCTCTAGGCCTTCCCCGAGAGACAGAGCCTCAGCTCCTCACCTGCAGAATGAGCTAGTTAACGATGCTAGGGAACGTGTCCCGTCCGTTCCAAGTCTGAGCCCTGTCTAAGCTGGGGAGGCGGGTATGGCCAGGTCTCACTGCCTCCCGTGTCAAGGCCATCCTCTGGCCAGACATGGCCTGCTCTGTGACCAGCAGGGGAATGCTGGTCTTACTGCCAATTCCTGTACACCCTCAACATGGCATTTCATGATGCAACTGTCCAAACCACTGTTTTTAAGGCACCACAACAAGCTCCTTTTTTTGGGCCAAATAATAAACCATAGTTCTTTTTCTTTTCTTTTTTTTTTGAGAGGTTTGTGCTATAGGGTGCGTGCACTCGCCAGAAAGACAAAGACAGACAGAGGGACAGAAAGCGAGAAATGACCCCCCAGGGGCATGGTCATGCCACGATCCCTTCTCCTCCGTTCTCCTCTGGGGATCTTGGACATGCACGCACATGCACCCAGCGTGAGTTTAAGCCACCAGGTCCAGGACTCGAACAGCGGTCAACTACATGGGAGTCTAGGGACACAGCCGTTATGCCAACTGCTGGTTCCATTAAACCATAGTTCTTTTTTCTTTCTTTCTTTCTTTCTTTTTTTTTTTTTTTTGGAGAGGTTTTTGCTATAGGACGTGTGCACTTGCCAGAGAGACAGAGACAGGGAGACAGAAAGCAAGAAATCACCCCTCAAGGGGGATGGCCATGCTACAATCCCTTCTCCTCCATTCTCCTCTTGGGATCTTGGGCACGCATGCACACGCACCCGGCGTGAGTTTAAGCCACCAGGTCCGAGACTCGAACCGTGGTTGACTACATGGGAGTCCAGCGACATAGCCATTACACTAACTGCTGGTCCCCCCATAAACCATAGTTCTTAAGGTGGGCACATGCCTGTGCTTGCAGGAAGGCCTCAGGTAGGCCCCCCTTCAGGGGCGGCTCACTCCCCAGCCCCCCATTAGGAGCTTGCACTCATAGATCTCTCCAAAAGAGCTGAGCATCCCAGGAGAAGCCAAGGCCGAGGTCTGCAGCTCTTCCTGAGCCTGCCTCCTGCCCATCCCCACGTGTCTGCTGAATACCTATTGTGTGCCAGGCCCTTCACCCACAAAGGCCATCAGGGGGTACCAGCCTGCTCTCCAGGTGTGCTGGAGCTGCAGACCTGCCTGGGGGTGGTGAGGCGCTCCCCAGGGAGCTGAGTGCCCCAGGAGGAGGGGCCGCTGGCAGGGCTGGGCCGAGGCCACCTGCCTAGAACTAGTCACGATAGTTCCACGACAGTCACCTGCCACTGCAGAGCTTTCTCTCCAAATGGCTTGTCCTTACGTCCTCCTGGGGGCCCTGCCCCACACACGTCAGGCTCTCAGATACACAGCAGGGCTCCAGGCCTCACAGCAGGAGCCTAGTTGTGGCCCAGCGTGTCCCTGGGGCTACAGGTGAAAAGCAGAATGGGGACACCCTGAGAGCTGCTGCCTCCTGGCTCTGGGAAGAGGGAATCCCTGAAGGGTGAGGGTTTGTGGAAACAAAGCGGTGGCTATGCTAGCATGCCTTCCCTCTGTCCCCGGGCTCCTGCGTGGTTGTTAGAGTTGGGCTCTCCCTCGCACCTGCCCCCAGCCCAGGCCCTGCCTCCGCACAGCAGGTGCCCAGCAGGCCCAGCACTGCGGGGCCGGGAGTGCTGACAGCTCTACCAGGAAGTGGGCCGCGCTCCCTGTGGGTTTCCACATGAGAACATTCGACACTTTACAACCAGGGCCTTTTAATCTGTCTCTCCTGAAGGATCCCCGCCACCATTAAGTGGCCAGCAGAATCTAGAAGCTGATCTGGAAGAGTAGAGATGGGGGCGGGGGAGCACCGCCTTCCCACACTCAAGCTCCCAGCAAGGGTGCTTGGGGCCCAGCCCGGCAATCGAGGTGCCTGGGAGGACACAGGTCCCTCCACAGGGATCAGTGGGTGCCGGCGTCCCCACTCTCCTTTTCCACGGCCTCCTTTTTCAGTCTCTGCTGACTGACCCTGTGCGAATGTGCTAAAGAGGAAGGGCAGAGCCCCTGCCACGGGCCTGGCCGAGCGAGGAGCCCATGGCAGGTCCTTGAGCCTCAGGGGCTGTTCTCTTGCAGGTGGACATGGCAGGGTTCAGCAGTGAGCCAGCACCATTGCGGCACCTGTGCCTCGGCGCCCTGGTCCGTGACCGAGAGATAGCAGAGATAACAGGCACCGCCGCCCCACGGGACCAGTCAGGGGACAGCGCCGCCAAGGAACTCCCGTGTGTCACCGAGCCGTACTGTGTCCTCCTGTGCCATCTGGAGGAGCCTAGCATGGGCGGTGGGAACCCCATCCTCTGGGTGCAAGAGGGGGCAGGGCCCAGGGCAGGCTGAAAGCTCATCAACAACTCCTGGGGTGAGGGTGGGAATCGTAGCCAAGGATGGGTGTGGCGCCGTCTCTCTGTCCTCGCCACGGTCCAGGGACGCCCTGGAATCTGCCTCCCCTCCCCTCCCAGGTGCTGCCCCGCGCGCTGCAGCCTTCACACCCAGAAGCCCAGAGGTGCTGACGTTTTCCTTGGCAACGTTCTGACGCAGAAGCCAGCGGGTGGGACCAGATGAGGTCTTGGGAGCCAAGCGAGGAGGGAGAACCTCTGGAGAAGCCGTGTCCAGCCCTGGCACCGAGCCCCAAGGTTCATTCTGGCTTTTACAAAAATTAGCATGGCCTGTTCTTGGCCGACTCGCCTTTGACGGGGCTGGGAGGACAGTGCAGGGCATTCCAGGAGAAGGCAGACGGTGGCAGTGCTAGCCGAGTCCCCGGCCTGGCCGTCCTCACTGCTGGGGCCAGCCCCCGCCGGTGGAGGAGTCACGGGAGGGTACCGTCTCCCCCCGGCAGCCTGTTTATTTTGCATCCCCAGATATTACTGGTAGGAGCATGAAAGGTCAGAACCATCTGGAATCCAGTGAATTTCTAGCCTCACTCGAGTTTCGCATCAAGAATTTCCTTTTCTGGTGTAGGACGACTTCCTAGGCCTGCAGAGACTAGAGTGGTGGTGGCATTAGAAAGTGCCCTGGACGCCCTCGGAGCCCGGCTACCTCACAGAGATCCCCATGGCCAGGCCAGCAGCTGCCCACGAGGCTCCCCCAGGGATGGGGCTGGGAGAAGCCTCATCAGGGGCTCCAGTCCATCCAAGGCCTGCCCCCAGAGCACACTCACACCCCGCTGCAGTGAGCTCCTGCAGTGGGGGAGTGGGCAGGCGCCCAGCCGTGGTGGGTGAAGGCCTTCGAGGAGGTGTTGCTTAGGGAGACCTGAGGGACGCAGTTGGGGGCAGCGGGGACAGCTGGCAGGACGGTCACGAGCCTAAGGCTGGGCAGAGCAGTGCTGTGGGAGCAAAGCAATCTGACGATGGCCAGAGCAGCGAGAGGAGAGAGGCAGCAGGAGGCGGGCCAGGGCCAGGCAGAGCCGGAAGGGCCTCTCTGAAAACACCTGGGCTGCCTGGCCATTGACTGGTTCAGAACCCAGAAGTGACAGCCAGAAAACCTTCCAGGAAACACAGACCAACTCAGGACTGCCTGGGTCCTAGCACACCGGCAGGCACAGGCTTGGCAGGCTCAGCTTGCCAAAGATGAATCTGGGAGCCAGGCCTGGTGCCGGAGGAATTCGCCACACCCGCCCTGGCGAAGACGGATGAAGCAGCTCCCAGATCCGGCCGGAAGGCCTCAGCGCAGAGGTTCTCACCAGCCTCAGGGCACAGAAGTGGGCAGGGGCCCAGAGAGCAGAGGGGCAGCTGCAGGGTGAACAGTGGAACTGCCACGGCCCTGTCCAGGGGCCCAGAGAGCCAACTGCCCGAGCCTGCGTGAGGGGCAGCTGCAGGGTGAACAGTGGAACTGCCACAGCCCTGCCCAGGGACCCCGAGAGCTGACTGCCCCAGTGCCACGGCCCTGTCCAGGGGCCCAGAGAGCTGACTGCCCGAGCCTGTGTGACAGGCAGCTGCAGGGTGAACAGTGGAACTGCCACGGCCCTGTCTAGGAGCCTACACGGGGCATCCCGCTTTGCCTCCCAGCCTGGTCAGTTCCACGCCCTCTGCCCACAGAGGAGCCTGATCTCACTGGTCCGCTCACCTGCTATGACACAGCGTCCATCCAGAACCACACGTGGCGCTGACGGAGCAGCCAGAGCAGTAGTAGGTACTGGAACCCAGACAGCGCTGGGAGCAAGCCTGGTGCTGGAGGCCTGACTGTCCTGGGGACACGGCCTCTGCAGCCCACTGACCCTCCCACTCACGACCACTGACACCTGGGCACGGTTCCAGGGCGGCACCCCCAGATGCTTGAAGACACTGCCTCCTGCCTCCATGGCCGCCCGATGGGGGCCACAGACCTCCCCTGCCCAGAAGCACGTGCAGACTCCAGCACCGTGGCCACGGCCTGGAGCCGCCAGCTGCATCAGCACAGGCCTGGGGCTGCAGGCCCAGCTAGGCCCGAACGACAGTGCCGCCCCTGCCTCAGCAAGACCAGGTGAAGGAAGGAGGGCCACGCCTGCCTGGCCCTGCGGAGGCCAAGTCGGGAGGCTGGACCCTCATCCCCAAGAACGCTGAGTCTCCACGTTCAGGGTCCCCCTCATGGACATCATTATCATTCCCTGAGCCCCGAGACCCATGCCCCATCCACAGCTCTTCAGAAGACTCCATTTGCTGACACCCCGCCCCCCAACTCCCAGGGTCAAAAGCTTGTCTTTAAGGTCAGATTCTGGGTCTCTGCTCGGGCCTCCCGCCTGACACAAAGTGGGCTGAGCTGGACGACCTTGGCCTGGCCACCCAGGGAGAGCATGGGCACCGTGTGCCAAGCCTCCTGCCCTGGTGGGGTGTGTGCATGCTGCCCCACACTCTCCTAGCTGGGGGCCTGGCTCCCCATGGGACCCAGGTCTCCTTTGGCTGCCCCTGCTCCACTGGGTGCTTCTGAGCCCTCTTCCCCACACAGGGGCCCCCAGCCTGAGCTGAAGGTTCCAAAGAACCCCGACACCGTCCCAACCCCAGGCCTTTACCCCGTTCCCACTGTGGAGGCCTCAAGCCCAGGTCCAGGCATCCCTGGGATTAGACCTTCCGAGTGGTTCTTAACCCCACGGTTGCCACAGCCCTCGGATCACAACAGGGCTGCAGGAGTGGCTGCTGGTCCTGGGAGCTACAGCCCAGTGCTGACGGAGGTGCACGGGTTTGCCAAACTGCCACTTGGGCTAATGAGGAATGCCCGGCCTGACCGCATCCTCACTGCACTGAGTGGGCCACCGTGGGAACCCGGGCACCCAGCCCACAACACAGGGAGCACAGGGGAGAGCATCGTAGCCAATAGCGTGTCCTGCCTGTGGGCTGGGCCTCCCTCTGTGGGCTCAGGGTGTGGCATCTCCTGGACGGTCCAAAGCCTGTCGGGGCATGGTCGCCTGGGGTGGCCATGAAGAGCTGAACTTAAAGGGACCCTGTGTGGGTTGGGCATGGCCCTGCCTGCCGGGGGTCCCTCCTCTCGGGCCAAAGTCCTAGCGATGTTTATGAAGTTCTGCGGCGCTCAGGACACCTGCCACACTCCACTCTGCTCCCACTCTACCTCGCCAGGCCCCCTGTAGGCATCACGTGGCCGGGCCAAGCTTGCACCCCGCTCGCCTATGACCACAGCCTCTCCCGGCCTCAAGTCCGCCTGCTTCACTGAAGCCCACGAGAGCAAGGACAAGCGGAAGAAATCCCGGGCCCCACTCACCGTCTGGTTATCCTCATAGAGCTTCAGGTCGTAGCCACTGAGCTCCACGCAGAAGATGATGGCCGTGACGCCCTCGAAGCAGTGGATCCACTTTTTGCGCTCGGACCGCTGCCCGCCCACGTCCACCATCTTGAAGGTGAGCTCCTTGAAGGTGAACTTGTTCTCCACGATGCCCGTGGTCATGTCCCGGGAGCGCAGGATGTCCTCCACGGTGGGGACGTAGTCGGGCGCGGCGATGCGCTCCAGGTCGTTCAGGTAGTAGGCCGCGTTGTCCTCCAGGTGGTACTCGCTGGAGCGGCCGAAGCAGGCCTGCGCCCCGGGGTCGGCCCACAGCCGCCGCATGACGCCCAGCAGCTCGGGTGTGATCTCGCCCTTGCTCTCGGCCGGCCCCGTCAACGCGAAGAGCTGCACGGCGTCGTAGGCGCGGTCGGGGTTGTGGAAGTCGATCTTGAGGGCGGCCAGGGCCCGGATGATGCGGGTCAGCGAGTCGATGGCGTTGTAGATGATGAGGGGCTTGTACTCCTTGCAGGCCTCCAGGTTGAAGCCGCCGCTGTGGATGATCTTCATCTGCTTGACGATGGTGCTCTTGCCCGAGTTGCTGGTGCCCAGCAGGAGCAGCTTGATCTCACGGCGCTGCCGCTGGCTCTCCGAGCGCAGGTGGCGGTCGATTCTCCGGGACCGCCGCGCCGCCTCATTCTCCTCTGAGCTTTGCCGACATCCCATGGTCCGGCAGCGGCGGGCCCAGACGCGGAGCGGGGAAGGCGCCTCTCCCTCTCGCCGGCTCTGCACGTCACCGAGCGGGGAAGGCCAGGGCGGGAACTCTGAGAGGGTCTGAGCACCGGGCAGGGGAGGCCGGCCACCCGATGCGCTCAGTGCCGGTGGGCGGGCGCGGCCATGCCACGCTGCAGCCCCCCCGGCGCTCCTTCTCCAGCCGGCATGGCGCTCCGTGCAGGGGCAGCGGCTGCACCCTCCCTCTAGTGACACTCCACCTCCCCTGTGGGCAGAGTGGCCAGGTCAGCCGCAGTCATCCCCTGTCCTCGGCGATGGTGGGAAGCCTGTCCGCTTGCGGCTGCCCAGGCTGGGTGCCGCCTGGCCGCAAAAAAATGCTGCTAAGCGTGGCTGGAGGGCCAGCCGGTGCCGAGCACGCTGCCTGCGGCCCCCCTGCCTCGGGCTGCCCCGGCTCCCAGCAGCACATCCGGCCCTTCACCTGCCAAACAGAGAACAGTGTGAGCCACCGGCCTCCCCTCAGGCGGGACGGGGAGGGGGGCCCTTCGACACAGCGGAAAGCAGGGCAGCGGAGGCCTCCATAGTGGCCAGGAACGACCATCGGCTCCCTTCTGCACGGAGCGCTGCAGGCTGAGCGTCCAAACCACAGCCAAACAAACACACCCGGCTGCCACTGTGCCTACTTCTCCGGGGACTAGGCCTGGCCCCACCCTGCCTGGCCAGTTTGCCTGAAGCCAGGCCCACCAGGCCTCGGCTCATCTACGCCCAGCTCTGGACTCACCTCTGGGCTGAGGTCGGTTGGCCTCATTCTCCCCAAGAGCACCTGGTTAGGATTCAATAAGGCAATGCCACTGAGATGCCCCCTGGCCTGACCCTGCTTCACAGTGGGCCTCTGGCCTTGGCCCTGCCTGGAGCCCCAGCCCCCTCAGGGCCCAAGCCTGGATAACTGAGCCTCGGGTCTCGGTGTCCCCAGGGCTGGAGGGAGGCCTAGCCCTGTTGGCAAGTGCTGATGGGACAGTCCTTGGGACAGGCAGGCAGGCAGGGATCAAAGCAAGGTGGGAGCCACAGGCTGTGGGAGTGCCACGGGGGGCCCACGGATGGCTGCTTGGGGTTTGGCGTGGCAGAGTGAGCAGGGAAAGCCTCGCTCTTGCTGGGGTGAGGTGGAGGAGGGCTCAGACCGAAGGGCATGGTGGTGAAGGCCATCCAGGGAAGTGGGAGAGGCCGGAGCAGCTCCCAAGGGCATCGATAATCAGTGAGTCCCAGGCTGAATCTCTCCTCCGCCCACCCCAGCTGGTCGTCAGTGAGGGAGGGCTGTGCCCACACGGGGACAGGGCCTTAGCAGTCACACACTGCTCCCGGCAGGTCGCCTGCTGAGCAGCAGGGTAAGGGGGTATGCCAGAATGCCCCCTGTGATCGGCTGGTGGCTAGGCTCCCCCCTGCTAGGGACGGCCCTGAAGCCCAGGCTTCTGCCCCCACCTTGCCCACAGGCATGACTCCTGGCTTCTTCACTGTGAGTCCCTCTGTCCCTGTCCTACCACACGCAGCACTCACTCCCCTAACGTCCCCCTGTCCCCACGGCAGGCCCTGGGGTGGGGAGGCCCAAGGCAGAGAGACCTGATGTCCCAGTCAGGGGCATCTACCCTGTCCCCTCTCAGCGTGACCAATACTTCGAACCACCTGCCCACATGGGCCTCTGTTCTCCCCTCCCGTCCCACTCCAGATCTCTCAGGACCCGGCACCTCGTCCCCCTAGCTGTCATCCCTGCCCCTCACAGACTTTCAGCTCCTAGTCCTAGCGATTCTGCTGTGAATCAGCGTGGGGGTCCTCCCCACCCCGAAACCACTGCCCTCGGGGTGCTAAGTCTTCCCCCACACCTCACGTGGCAGTGCGACCTGGGCTCATTGCTCCACGTCTTGGCACCTGTCCCTCACTGGCCACAGGTAACTGGGGCAGATCTGGGTAGGCAGCTGGGCCAGCCAGTGGCAGTCACTACCCAGCTGTCCCTGTCGTTGCAAACGTCACCTTGCACCCCTTCCCGCCTCTCTGGCTCCACCCCCTGCCTGCCCGCTCCCTCTCCTTACGTGTGACTGACGTGATCTTGTGTGCTTCCCTGTCAGCTGGGCGTGCTGGGCGAGCAGGGCCTGTCCTGGCCTCGCTCCCTGTGGGGGCAGTGCGGGGCCACTGCAGGTGCTCAGTACACCCTAGCGGGTGGAAAGAGGGACTCAGATCTGGGGAGGCTGAGGAACCTCCCTGCTTCTTCGCAGTCCACCCACAGGCGGCTAAGGATCAGAGGTCACAGAGAACACCCCAGAAATGTCTTTGCTGAGATCAGTGACTGGTGGTCACTCAGCCTGGTTCTGGTGAGGCTGAAAATTAGGCCCGAGGATGGACACCTCGAGCTGACCCTCCACCCCGGCCCAGATCAAGTGGCTCCAAGAACATCTGCTCCAGGAGGACACAAATGTGACACACGGGGTCTTCGAACAGTTCACAGGAAATACGTATTATCATAAAAGTGCACGATGTCATGTTTCTTCTGCACCAAAACAAATGCACTTCGAGTCCATTTTCCCATGAGCTTTCTGAAGGCCCTGCACATGTAGTACGCACATTGCACACGCATGCGCATGCTGCACACAGGTGCAGAGGCCTGGAGAGGGACACCCCAGCGGCAATGAGTTGCGTGTTGCGAAATCTCAGGGGATTTTTCTCCTCCTCTGCCTTTTCCTGTACCGTGTATTTCCCTGAATAAACACTTTTCTCTAGAAGAAGGTCTATAATAAACGTGGCATGGACAGACCGGGTCTCTCATCACATCTGGGACTTGCCTGTCTTCCCATGGACTGTGGACTGGAGGGCAGGGACCCTGTGCCTGCACCCGTGTCCCTGCCGATGACCTGACAGTCCCCTGGCGTGGAAAGGCATCAAAGCCCTCAGCCAGCTGTCTGCGAGGTCTTCCTGCACGCGGAGGCCACCTGGGGCTCCGGGGACCGTCCCTGCCTGTGCCATAAAGCCAGTGTCCAGCCCTGCTGTGGGTGTCCCTGTTGTTCTAAGTTTAGTACTTTACTATCTGGGCTACGGGCACCAGCAGGTGGCGTGGTGGTTAAGGCACTGGACTCTCACATGGCTGTCTGCAGTTCAAGTCCCAGACCTCATGGCTTGCTTTATCACTCTCTCTCACTCTGATGAGCCCTATAGCAAGTTAAAAACTAGTAAAGAAAGTCAAACAATTCTTTCTTTTCTTTTTTTTTTAGAGGTTTTTGCTCGCCAGAGAGAGAGAGAGAGACAGAGAGATAGAAAGCGAGAAATCACCCCCCAGGGGTATGGCCACGCCATAGTCCCTTCTCCATTCTCCTCTCGGGATCTTGGGCATGCACGCACACGCGCCCGGCATGAATTTAAGCCACCAGGTCCGGGACGCGAACCGTGGTCGAGTACTTGGGAGTCCAGCGACATAGCCATTACGCTAACTGCTGGTTCCCAAGAAAGTCAAATAATTCTTGAAAAAATATCTGGGGAACAGTCAGGTCCCAAGGTCTGAATCTCCTTCAGCTGGTCAGGGACAACACTTACCTAATATGCCTCCCAAGCCGTTTGCTGCCACCTATGTAAAGCGGGCTCCTGGCTGTCCTGGGAACACCCTGCAGTGACCCTGCTCTGGGGACGTGCGTGTCTAGCCCTGGCACGTGACACGGGAGCTGCGCCTGAACACACTGAGACATCCCGGCGGCACAGGGCATGACCGCCCCTGCTCCGGATCCCTCAGCCCCTCGGGGACCTCGCCAGGCCCAGCACTGGCTGTTCTCCGCAGGGCTCGCTCTGTCACCCCCAGACCTCTCCTTGGGCTGCTCCCGTCTGTGGCGCCTCTCGCCTGGTTTCTGTACCGGAACCTGCCTGTTCTTCACAGGTCAGCTCACACAGCTGCCTCTGCCAGCGGGGCGTCCTCTCCCCTCTCCCGCCCGCCTGCGACGCTCTGCTCCACACCCTCCCTCTCTCCCCCTCTTCTGCCGGACTGGGATTTCCTTAAAAGCAGGGAGGCCGGGTGGTGTGGGAGCAAGAGGCAGGCCCATGCCCGATGCTGGCTTCACCGGTGCTGGCAGAGGGCACCCCAGGCTGGGCTCCAGCTCCATGTACCAGGCAGGTCTGTGTGGGCAGGACATCCAGAGGGGCGACACCCCCTCTACCTCCTTCTGTCACCAACGCAGTCCAAACCGGGAACTGGTGAGCCCCGTTCTGGTGGCCACTAGCCCGGCACTGTCTTAAGGAGGGAGACCTGTGCCCACCCTGCCTTCGGTCCCGAGTGGCGGCACAGAAGCTGCTCTAAGGACATGTGATTTGTGCTTCAGGATGTCTGTGCTCCCTCACAGCTGAGGGACGAGGCTCTGGGGCATCTGGAGGGAAGGTTAGGGGCAGGGGCTGGTCGTGTGAAGTCCTGGATCAGTGGACGCGAGCAACCACGGGCAATGTGTGTACCGGGCCAGCAGGGCAGTGACCGGCAGTGCCTCCCAAGGGAGAGTCACCTGCTGGAGGCCCCCTCCTTCACATCACCAGAACCACATGAGCTGAAGGCCCACCCAGAACTCTCCCCGCGGTGCTGGGGTCCAGTCCAGAGGTGTGAGTACTCTGTCAGTGGAACAGCCAAGGGATGGGGCTGTGCTCCGATGCAGGGAGGCCTCGGGGCAGCAGCCCGGCCTGGGGGCAGTGCCACCACCCCCCATGCTTTGTTTTCATAAGGCTCCTGCCAGTAAGCTCTCTGAGTCTCACCCAGGCCTCCAAACGCTTCCAGGGATTCCCCAAGATGGAGCCTGATGACAGTCACCCTAGAGGCAAGGGCCAAGAGTTGGATAATCACAGTTTCCTGGCTCAGAAACTGCTCATGGGTGTCAGGGGCCCCAACACCCAGGCCCCCCACCACAGTGCTCCTGGGCATGGCTGGAAATGCCAGAGTAATGGGGGAAGAGTGTTCCAGGCAGAGGAGGACCTGTAGGGCCTGCGGGGTGTGTGTGTCACAGGAGAGACGCCGTCCTGTGACCAGGGAACTGAAGGAAGCTCAGAGTAGGGGCGGTGGGGAAGGAGGGATAAAGAGACAGGGCAGATCAGGAGAAGCCAAACTAGGGCTATAGTCTTCATCGAAGAGAACACAGGAAGCCACCGTGAAGCTGGGTTCTGGGTTCTGTTTGTTTCTGCCATGGGGCACATGCGTTCCCAGCAAGGAGACAGAGACAGTGAGAGGGAAAGGAGAGGAATCACCACCCGTGGGGTGAGCGGCCACTCTACAATCCCTTCTCCTCCATTCTCGTGAGATTTTGGGCACAAACACACATGCACCTGGCATGAATTTTTTTTTTTTTTTGAGAGGTTTTTGCTATAGGGCGTGTGTGCTCACCAGAAAGACAGAGAGAGACAGAGATAGAAAGCGAGAAATCCCCGCCCGGGGGGATGGCCATGTTGCAATCCCTTCTCCTCCATTCTCCTCTCGGGATCTTGGGCACACATACACACACACCCGGCATGAGTTTAAGCCCCCGGGTCTGGGACTCGAACCACGATCGACTACATGGGAGTCCACCTCCGGTGGTGGTGGGGATCTACATGATAAACCATCACTCCACCCTGGCTCGCTCTTTCTAGTGGCCCAGACTCCTGGGAGGTTGGAGAGTGAGGGGCTGGGCCGCTCGTCTGAAGAAGGGGGGCACGGTGAGGGGGAGCCTGTCCAGTAAGCTGATAAGTCTTTCCATCCATAGCTGTTACGCCAACTGCTGGTCCCCCCTCCCCCGGCATAAGTTTCACGCCACTGGGCCCAGGACTCAAACTATGGTCAACTACATGGGAATCCAGCGATGTAACCATTATACTATTTGCTGGTCCCAACACAGCATGATTTTTAAGCCACCAAGTCTGGGATTCAAACTGTGGTCGGCCATGTGGGAGTCTGGTGCTTTAACCACCATGCCCCCTGCTGGTCCATCCTCTGCAGGGCTTTAAGCTGTGTGTTTAGATGTGCGTTATGACTGTATGCAGTTGCCCGTGTGTGGGTCCCTGTCCACAGCGGCAAGGCTGGGCGGGCGCATGTGTGTTCGTGTGCGTGCACGGCTCTGTACATCTGTGAGCAGGTCTGAGTGCATGTGCAGTTCCACGGCTGCATCTTTATGTGGCTGTGCTTGCCCGTATAGGCACATGCTAACGTGTCGGCGTGCACCTGCACCATGCCCAAAGGTGCTGGTGCGTGTGCGTGTCTGTGTGCAGTTGCGGGTGGTGTCTGGGAGCACAGGTGCCTGTGGAGGGGGAACCAGCTGTGGTGTGGGGCTGCGCCAGGTGAGTGGGGCCGAGGAGCTTGAGTCCCACGTGTCACTGGGCCGTGGCTCTGTGCTGGACACCCGGTGGGGGTGCTGGACACCTGTTCCTGCACTTGCTCAGGCCGGGAGGGCCAGGGTCAGACCAAACAGCAAATGAACGGAAGGTACTGAGTTCTGCGGCAGAGGTGGAGCGCTAGACATGCAGTGGTGGGAGTGGGAGGGCAGGCTGCAGACCCGCAGAGGCTGCGAACAGGTGGTGAAGAGGGAAACAAGGGCACCTGGGGATGAGGACACTGCGGTGCAGAGGCCGAGGTGGGAGTGTGCGTGGCCAGGCCGAGGCCCGGAGAGGAAGCCGTGCGGTTCCTGTGGAGTGAGGGTCGGGGTCACTGTGAGGGTGAGTCAGGAGCCAGCCAGGGTTGGACGTGCAGTATGCTAAGCGTGATCAGCATCCCCCGGTCGGGCTGAGACGAGATCGGGAGAGGCTCCGTGTGCAGATGTCCAGGCGACAGGGTAGCCACGTGGGTGGCAGCTGGGGGAGCGGATGCAGCAGGTGGCTCCACGAGGGACAGTGTCTGGTGATGGCGTGTTGGTTACGAGGCAGAGGCAGGTGCGTGTGTGTGTGGTGGGGTAGGGGGTGTTGTCGGCTGTCCCTGAAGGACAAGACTCTGCTGTGTTGCTTATGACTCTCTAACACAGAGCCAGGCACCAGGCCTGACCGTGCAGGTGGCCAGAGGCCGGGGCCCAGATGCTGCCCAGCATCTGCCTGGAAACTTAGGTCATTAGGAAAGTCATGATGTATTTTTCTTGGGTTTTTTTTTTTTTAGAGGTTTTTGCTATAGGGCGTGTGCGCTTGTCAGACAGACAAGAGACAGACAGAGAGACAGAAAGCGAGAAATCACCCCCCAGGGGGATGGTCACGCCGCAATCCCTTCTCCTCCGTTCTTTCAGGATCTTGGGCACGCATGCACACGCGCCCGGCGTGAGTTTAAGCCACCGGGTCCGGGACGCGAACCGCGGTCGACCACATGGGAGTCCAGCGACATAGCCATTACATCAACTGCTGGTCCCCCACATGATGTATTTTCCTATGCAAAGAATGCTTTATGACTTTCCTGATGACCCGACAGCTCCTCTTGGCCACTGGCTCTTGACAAACTCCATCTGGCCCCAACAGAACTCACCTACACGGGCTCCAGGGTGGGATCCTCAAACCTGCAGCTCTCTCTGAGACCACTCGGCGACAAGCTGTTCACTTCCGCTGGTCTCAGGCCAGACCCCTTGGCACATGTGTGGACTATGCCCTTTAACTCTCCCTCCCCACCCCTGGGACGGCCCCGCTGGTTCCTGCTCACCATCTGGAAGGCCCAGCCTGCCCTCAGGACATGCCCTTCCAAGTCTGTTCCTGTAACAGATGTCGGGGGACGGCCCTGAGCCATGGAGGGACGGTGTCGCCGTTTCTCCTGAGGCCTTTGTATCCGGGGTGCTCTTCCCACCAGGAGCCGCTGCTCTTCCCAGCCACGGCCCCACGGCCGCAGAGAGCTTGGCTATTGCAATGGCCACTGCTGTCCAAGCTCACCTGCCCCTAACCTGCCCCCTATGCCTCTGCCCAGGGCCTCCCCCACAACAGCCAGTGCAGCCAGCCATGTGAGGCAGGGGACGGCAGCCCACAGCCAAGGTCACCAGGGGTGTCCCTGCCCAAGCCGGGCTAAGCCAAGGGAACTCTAGGGTGGAAAGACTTATCAGCTTACCGGCTGGGCTCCCCCTCACCGTGCCCCCCTTCCTCAGATGAGCGGCCCGGCCCCTCACTCTCCAGCCTCCCAGGAGTCTGGGCCACCAGGAAGAGCGAGCCGGGACGGAGTGATGGTTTAGCACGTAGACCCCACCCTGGGAGTGGGCTTAGGCTCCTGGAGGCACTGTCTCGTCTGAGGCCCAGGCAGAGGCCACAGAAATAGCCACCCTGCTGGAGGCAGAGAGTAGGGCCAGGCCAGCCCGGGCCACAGGGCCAGTGAGGCAACTACGACAGTGTGCTGACAGGTCTCTAGTTCTCCCCTGAATTCGACAGCCCCTGAAACCTCGAGATGCCTCACAGTCCTGCACCCCGAGCCTGGCACATGCCCAGTCCCCGGCGTGGGTGTCAACAGTGTCTGCAGCCCCAGGCTGGGGTGGCGTCAGGCGTCACCCACGCTGGTCATGGACCACTGAGCCCTTTCCCCCCCACCAGGGCTGCCTTGGGGCTGCCTGTGCCTACCTGCCCTGGCCCTGCCCTGGAGTCCCCCGAGGAGGCCGAGCTGCTCAGTGCGCCCCGAGCAGGGCTGTGACTCAGCACTGCCCCCACCCCCCCCCCCGCCCCAAGTTCCCCGCCCGCCTCCCTCCCGGCCCGCA
>NW_006160044.1:979377-980678 GCF_000334495.1 Tupaia belangeri chinensis
CTGGGGGGGGACCGGGAGGGGGTGGGGGGAGGAGCCGCCAGGCACGGATGACCGTGTTCCTCGGTGCCTGTAACCACGGGCGCTCCCTCACACAGGTTGCCGGGCCGGCAGGGACAGCCCCAGCCCCTGCCAGCCCATGTCTCGGTCTGCTGGGACTAGCAGGAGGAAATGTATTTGGGGTACCCTGAACCTACAACCGGGGCACGTGATAGGTCACCCAGCTGCTGGCCTCGGGCTGCCTGACTCGCTGGCCTGGAGATGCTTCTCCATGACCATGGCTCTTCTCTTAAACAGTGGGCCCTCCCCCTGCCCTCTAGAGCCGCCATCCCTATTTAGAGACCGAGGGTCCGGAAAAGCCTGTGCCCGTGGCCAACACACGTTATCAGCTTCCCTCCCCTCTTAACACGGACCCATCTCCACGGGCTCTGGCAGGAGCACTGTACCCCCTCGCTGGGTTTCCTGGAACCCGCTGGGCCTCCTGCGGGTGGCGACAGCTTCTCTGGTCTCTGAGGAGCTGGGTGTCCTTCTTGCTGCCTGTTCTGAACAACTTCCCTCTCCGGTCCCCTCCTGCCTCTAGTTGGTATGGAACGGACTCCATGGCCACTGTGGCCCCGTGACTGCATTTCACCTCCCCATCAGAGCCCTACCTATGGTGGTCTCGTCCTACACACGTCACCCTGAAGGTCCCAGCAGAATCTCCGTGTTTCTGGATGACCAGGGACAGCTGTGAGCTGGGCTCCAGGGAGGGTCTGCTCCAGGAAGCTGGCGTGGCAGGGTCGGTGACAGGGTCTGAATCACAGAGTGGCTCAGTTGTCTCCCCTCCTCTATTGTCCACCTACTTGGGCCGCTGGGTTCCCCAGGAGGAGAGGATGGTGGCCAGGGAGCCAGGGCCCAGAGGCCTGCGGTGGGAGACAGTTAGAGGACAGCCAACCCCTCGTCCACCTGTTCCTGCCACATGGGCTCACACACACGTGTCACCTCACCTGGGAGGTGGCCAAGACTTCACGGGTGTAGTCTTGAAGCCAGGAGGCAATTCCATCAGGGTCACCCAACTGGAAATCTATAAGGCTTACCTTCCACCAAGTCCTCCAACCCCCAGGACCCCCATCCTGCAGCCTCACCTGGCCCCGCTGGGGATCACCTGTTATTTATTCAATGTTTTTCTTTAAATACGCTCGTTGTTTTTACTTAAACCAACGTGTTTTTAAAAAGAACTTCATGGTCCCGCTTTAAAGTGCAAAGGCAAGTTGCTCACCACAGACAGAGGTACTCTAAAATATAAAACAGTGTCGGGGAACCGC
>NW_006160044.1:981084-981680 GCF_000334495.1 Tupaia belangeri chinensis
TGCTCGCAGGCCTGCGCAAGGGGCCAGGCCAGGCCGAGGGCGCTGTTTGTTAAACAACGGGGATTAGCGCCTGCCGCAGAGTGTGAGCGCCACGCTGGCACCAAACTGGGATTTTCTCCTTGAAGGAAAAGGATTGTGAGAGAAATAAAAAAGGATTACCTTCCTCACGGGAAGGGTTAGCGCTGCTCACAGCTGTGACCTCGGGCTACCTTCCATAGTCTGGTGGCCACCTGGTTCCCCTACTTGGTCCCTGCTAACTCCTGGGGTGCAGACAGGTTATACAGGGAGCCGGATCTGGTGGGCCTCCCCTGCTGGGGCAACCCCTCCCCTGCTCTTTCCGTTTGCATGTCCAGCAGACTACACTCTACGGCTTCTCCCCTCTCCTAAATAACCAGCCCCAGGACTGCCAGTTGGCGTAATGGCTGTGTCGCTGGGCTCCCATGTAGTCGACCGTGGATCGAGTCCCGGACCTGGTGGCTTAAACTCACGCCGGGTGCGTGTGTGTGCGTGCCCAAGATCCTGGGAGGAGAATGGAGGAGAAGGGATTGTTGTGTGGCCATTCCCCTGAGGGGTGATTTCTCGCTTTCTGTCTCTCT
>NW_006160044.1:981711-983665 GCF_000334495.1 Tupaia belangeri chinensis
CGCGTCCCCCCCCCCCAAAAAAAAAAACCCCCCAAAAAAAAAAAAAAAAAAAAAACAGCTCCTACCCTCAAGTCCACACTTGCTACCTGATCAGTCAACTGCTATTACTAACACGATGCCCTCCTGGCCTCCAGCCCGAGGTGGGCCCTGCTGGAGGCCAGGGGTATGTGGCGGGGGATAGGCCGTGTCTATGTGTCAAAGAGCCTGCATGCTGGTCAGGGAGACTGAGCAAATAAAGCACGCAGGCCATTTGAGGGAGGCCAGTGCCTGGAGAGGAGGCTATAGCAGAAGGTGTTGACTGGTCCCAGGAAGGAACCTGACCCCACAGAGGGGTAGGCAGGCGTTCATCAAGCTTCCACCAGGCTCGGTTGCAGCCACGTCTGCCCCAAGGAGGGGACTCCAGCCTGGGAGCAGTGTCTTGAGAACGTGGGGGGCTCTGGACGAGGCTCTCCACCTGGGGGTAGGCAGCTGAGGGGTCTGGGTTGAGGAGGCCTCTGGTCAGGGGATGGAGGACACGCTGGGGAGCCTACGACAGTTATAGACTTCCATGTCACGACTCCGCCGTGTGACAGTGTGCGATGTGACCTGGATGGAGCAGGAACGCACAGGTGGCATGTGCTGGAGTGAGTGAGGCAGTGGGGCTGGGGTCCACACTCATCTGGGAGGTGGGGACCTGCACGCCCCACTCCCTGCAGGCCATCATCGGAAACCTCCTCACCCTGTGGCTTCCCACGGGGCCTTGGGGCAGCGAGGGCAGCGCTGCACTGAGCGGGTGCTGGGTGACGAGGGAGTGAGTGCATGAGGACACACCTGCACCCACACGCCCCCCCGTACTCCCCAGTGTGGCTGCCTACAGGAAGGGCCTGATGGTTGTAGGCTTCTGCTTCGTTGGCACATATGTCTGAACTGAAAAGCTACGTCTTCCCGAGGAGATAAAAAGCTTCTGCGGCCTTGATGCAACTGCGACAGACCACTCCCAGCAGCTGCCCTCTGGGGACAGACGGCCATGACCCCACAGGAATCCAGGCTCCACCTCCCTGTCTGCACCTGCTGCCCTCATCACCCACAGTGGCCTGCCCCAACCCACCTGGCTGGCATGTCCCCCTTTGAGGCCCTGGAAGAGCCTCCTTCCCTGCGAGGGCACCCGACCACTCCAGGCCCCCTCTGAGTCCAGCGGACCCAACCCCCTTGAACAAGGGAGGTTGCTGCTGGCTCAGCAGGACACTGGGCCTCACCCAGGAGGAGCGGGCAGGGATGCTGCAGACGGGCCCTTCCTTGGCCTTGGGGCGGCCGGCTCCTCCGCAGGCGCCTTCCGTGACCACACTGGGTCCACACCACCTCCTCCCACCTTCGAGCTTTGTGTGTGGTTTCCCAGGGTCCCCACCGCAGGTCGGCCTGGCTCGTGCTCCCGGTCCCCCACCCCCCACCACGGTCACCAGCTCTACTTCCCTCGCAGCAGGTGCTGGGAAAGATTTGCAGAACAGATGGATGGGGAGATGGAGGAACACCAACAAATATGTGTACAGAGCTCGCAGGCGCTCCCTGTCCTCCCTCTCCGGCACGTTACCCAGTGCGACCTTTCCCAGGAGCCGGGGAGGGCGGGGCTGGGGCCTGTGGTCAAGGCTTCGCACTGCAGTGGGACCAGCACGCTGGGGTGGGACCCGAGGTCTCTGCTGGCCCATGGGTGCTTCTGGGTTTCCCCTCGGTTGCCTCTGTTTTCACCCACTCTTCCCCCACCCCCATCCCTCCAAACCCCACGCTTCTCTCCCGGCCTTGTTATCTATGCCCCTTCCCAAACTGTAGGCATATCCCTAGGCCTCCCACCCAAGCAGGTTTCCAGCTCTCTCTCTGTGTGCCGGAGTCCTTCTGAGGCTTCTCCTGCCCATCCCCTACTACCTCCCTCCTTGCAGTAGCCTGCCTGCTTCCTCCTGAGCCAGCCTCCCTCTCCCCCCAG
>NW_006160044.1:985351-998351 GCF_000334495.1 Tupaia belangeri chinensis
CCCACCCTGCCAGCTCCCCCCAACCCCCACCCCTACCCCTGCTCCGGCCAGCTCCCACTCCAGCTAGCTCCCACCCCCAGCCAGCTCCACCTACTGGCAGCTCTCCCCCTGGGCTGCTCCCCTCTTGGCCTGCTCCCACTGGGTCTACTCTCACCTCAGCCTGCTTCCACTGGTCCCCCACCCCTGAACTATACCTGCACTGTGATCTTCACCACTTCACACCTTGCTGAAACCAGGTGTGAGGGGAGGGTGAGAGTGAGGCAGAGAGATCTCAGGGAGTCTGCCAGCAGCAGCCCTCTGAGGGCCTGCCAGCCCCCGCTTCAGCGCCTCCAGCCCTCTAGTGCTGGAAACCCCACGCTTCCTTCCCTGCACATCGCCCCGGACTCCCCCAAGGTGGTCTGCGGCTCCAAGGCCTCTGTCTCCCTAGTCCTGGAAAGAAGGTTCCAGACTGGCCTGTCCAGGAGTCTAGCAGACCCCTCCCTACAACCTCCATATGTTGTCTGCTGTAGACCCGCGGTTTACGAGTAGAATGACCCCCACCATGCAAAATCCCCCAAACTACCACTGCGGCACAAAACCCAACCTGCAGATTCCAACATTATTATGGATATATTATTATTAATTTTTTTTTTTTTTGCAGAGGGTTTTGCTATAGGGGGCGTGCGCTTGCCCGACAGAGAGAGAGACAGAAAGTGAGAAATTATCCCCCAGGGGGATGGCCACACCACAATCCCTTCTCCTCCATTCTCCTCTCGGGATCTTGGGCACGCATGCACACGTGCCTGGTGTGAGTTTAAGCCACCGGGTCTGGGACTCGAACCACGAACCACGGTCAACTACATGGGAGTCCAGCGACATAGCCATTACGCTAACTGCTGGTCCCTGGATATATGATTTCTAAAGTCCATTAATGACCAAAACTGGCCATCAAATTTGTGATTGCTACTGAAAAGCGAATTAAAGTAGAGAGTCCTGAGAAGCAGTACAAATGTCCTTGAAATGTTCTATTTTCACGTAAGTCAGATAAACGCACACTCAGGCGCCAGCTTTTGGAGAGGGCCCAGACCTCTTCCTGGAGCCCGGGTTTGGGGTCTGGAGTTGCCGTCCCTGCTCTGTTGAAGCCACTGTGCACCTTGCGAGATGCCCAGATGGCTTTCTCCATCACCAGGGGGTGGCAAAGTAACAGGAATCTGAACCCTCAGCCCTCGCCAGTCCTGTCGCCACACTTCTAGTTGTCTTGCCCACCCCAAACCTAACCACGACGTCAACGGGCGGTTTCCAAAGCATCCACTTCCACTTCTTGCCACCTGCATCCCACCAGCTCCTACGACACTCAAGGACCTAATTACCATAAGCACAATGGACGCAGCAGGTTTGGGACAGGCAGAAGTGGCTCAGGGGGTGTGAGGAGTGCCCACGGTCCTGCCGAGGGCACAAGCAGTGTGTTTTACAGGGAGAAGGGAAGGTGTCTGCTAATCTTTTTTTTTTCCTTTCTTTTTTTTGGAGAGGTTTTTGCTATAGGGTGTGTGCGCTCGCCAGAAAGACAGAGAGAGACAGAGAGACAGAAAATGAGAAATCACCCCCCAGGGGGATGGCCACGCCGCAATCCCTTCTCCTCCATTCTCCTCTTGGGATCTTGGGCACGCACGCACACGCGCCCGGTGTGAGTTTAAGCCACCGGGTCCGGGACTTGAACTGCGGTCGACTACACGGGAGTCCAGCGACATAGCCATTACGCTAAGTGCTGGTCCCACGCTGTCTGCTAATCTGATGAGCATTAATGATAGTGGTAAAAAGGGTTTCTGTGCACTGAAGTTTCTGGAAGGCTGATCACAACAGCTTCTGAGAGCTGAAAAAAGGCCACTGGCAGGCTTGTGGCCCAGTGATTAAGGGAGCCAGATCCCACATGGCCAATCCTGTGGTTTAAATCCTGGCCCTGGTGGCTTGAAAAACAGAGTGGGGCTGGTGGGTGGCATAATGGTTAAGGAGCTGGATTCCCACTTGGCAGACTGTGGTTCGAGTCCCAGACTCAGTGGCTTGAAACTCAGGCCAGGCATGTGAGTGTGCATACCTAAAATCCCAAGAGAAGAATGGAGGAGAAGGGATTATAATAGTGTGGCTATCGCGCCTTGGGGACGATTTCTCGTTTTCTCTCTCAGCGCATGTGCCCTGTTCCAAAAATCTCTCTCTAAAAACAAGAAAAAAAGGGACCAGCAGTTAGTGTCATGGCTATGTCGTGGACTCCCATGTAGTCGACCACGGTTTGCATCCTGGACCTGATGGCTTAAAACTCACGCCGGGCGCGTGTGCATGCGTGCCCAAGATCCCGAGAGGAGAATGGAGGAGAAGGGATTGTGGCGTGGCTGTCCCCCCTGGGGGATGATTTCTCGCTTTCTATCTCTCTGTCTCTCTCTGTCTGTCTAGTGAGCGCACGCGCCCTATAGCAAAAACCTCTCCCCCCCCCCAAAAAAAAAAGAGAAAAACCCACTGGTTGTACGTGCATGCATGTGTGCTCCAGATCTTGACAGGATGGAAGAGGGACTGTGGTGTGACTACGTCCCGTGGGGGTGCTTCCTCCTTCTCCCTGTCTCTCTCTGGCAGCACACATGTCCTCTGGTAAATTAAAAAAAAAAAAAAAAAAAAAACCTAGCACGTGTGTCTAAGAGACATTGCCGACTCGCTAGCTTGGGCTTCCTATGACTCAGGGTTCCCTGCAGTCACCAGGGCTCAGGCCAGTGGGTTCATTTCTCCACGCTCCCCCTGTAACCTGCCTGCCTGGCCTGACACCCACAGATTCACGGCAAGTCTCCCCTTAAAAGCAGACGCCCCTTTCTCTGTCTCCTCCAAGCTCTCTGCTTCTCCTGACGGACAGGAACAAGGACCAGGGCTAGCGTGCAGTGTCCCCGCATCTGCAGAGAGGCCGCGACCCGCCAGAGGCTCTGCCCTGGTCTGGCTTCTCATTGAGCTTTTGCTAAAGGAGGGGACCCAAGATGGCCCCAGGGAGGTCCTTCCTTGTGGCCCTGTGGTGTCTTGGCTCTAAACGCCCTGAGCCACACGTCCAGTCTTTGGGCCCACAGCCACCAAAGCTGACCAGATGAGAGGCAATGGTACCGGCTGAGGAACGCTGACTCAGGAGGAAATCGAGCCAGAGAATGGTTCTCTGGGCCAGGAGTAAATCCATAAATAAATAAAACCGGGAAGGTCTCACCTATGCAGGGAAAGGGGGACAGGGCAGCAGAGGAGACATGGACCTGCTGCCTCAGGCCAGTTCCCCAGGAGGTCATTGCTGACTTATCTCCAGGGGGTCCTGCAGAAGCTGCGGCTGGGCCGTGGCCCAGGGGGGGGGGCCCCTTCGGGCTCGGGACCCAAGATGGCCCCAGGGAGGTCCTTCCTTGTGGCCCTGTGGTGTCTTGGCTCTAAACGCCCTGAGCCACACGTCCAGTCTTTGGGCCCACAGCCACCAAAGCTGACCAGATGAGAGGCAATGGTACCGGCTGAGGAACGCTGACTCAGGAGGAAATCGAGCCAGAGAATGGTTCTCTGGGCCAGGAGTAAATCCATAAATAAATAAAACCGGGAAGGTCTCACCTATGCAGGGAAAGGGGGACAGGGCAGCAGAGGAGACATGGACCTGCTGCCTCAGGCCAGTTCCCCAGTTCCCCAGGAGGTCATTGCTGACTTATCTCCAGGGGGTCCTGCAGAAGCTGCGGCTGCTCTGTGGCCAGTGGAGGGAGCCCATTCGGACTTCTGCAGGGGAGCGAGGATGGCAGGGCAGGGCCAGGAAAGGACCTGGGCACACACGTGTCTCCTCGATCTGACCCATGGGGGCTTTGGCAGCAAGCAGGACGTTGTGGCTACCCCACGTCAAAGAAGGGAACAGAACCTCCCAGGAGAGGGGCTCCTGCAGCCCAGGGCGGATCGCCGGTGAGGGGCATGACCATGAGCTGCTGACTAGCTGGGCAGTGCACCGACAGGAAAGGGGTCCTTGGGCTCGGCAGCTCCCTCTGTCCCTTCCTCCCTAACAGGGTCTGGCGTCTCAGGGCAGGGCTGGGCTGGGGCTTGGGCTTAGTTGGCCTCAGGGGTGCCCTCGGTTGACCTTCTGACTGACTATCCACGTCCTCTTGCTCCTTACCCGCACCACACCTGGGCTGGGCCTCCCCTCTGGGTTGGCGCAGTGGCCTTGCCAGTCCTCTGAGCCCTGTTCCACCAGCAGCCAGGGCAGCCCTCTTAAAATAGGGCACGGGGTGGCTCTTGTGTGTGCGAAACCTTCTCACACTCGCCATCTCAGTTGAGAGTGGGCAGAACTCCTTCCCAGGCTGGCCCCTGCGCTCCGTGGTCACCCCAATCTCAATCCTCCCCCTTGTCCTTCCTGCCACCCCGCCCTCGGGCTCTCATGCAGTGCCTCTGCACCAGCCATTCCTTCCCCTGGAAAGCTCTGGTTTCAGGAGGTGAACGGCTTGCTCCGTGCCCCCATCCGATGCCCATGCATCCACCATGCAGGTGCAGAGAAATCAACCTCAGCCCACTGCAATGACTGAGTAACGGTGGTCAGAGGTGGATATGCAGCCGGCTCCTGCCTGGCCTCGGTGGTCACTGCTGCTGCCCTTCCCCTGCCGCTGAGCCCCAGCCCAGGGCCCAAACTGTGCCCTCATCCTGCAAGCCCTTGAGGCAGAGCTTCTGTTGCTGTCACTCCAAGTGTGCTGCCCCTGACCCCCACACACACCATGTGACCTCTCAGCCCTTATAAACCTGGAGTCTACCCGGCCCTGGCTTTCTTCCTGTGCCAGTGATGGGGACATCTCCCAAATCCTAGCCTGTCCAGAGCCAGGGGCTGCAGCCCACCCTTCCACCCCAGTCCCTCAGCAGCCACAGGGGCCGCACCCTCCAAACCTCCTCCACCTGCTCCACACCAGTCCCGGGGCAGGTAGGAGAGCTGGGGAACAGCCAGAGAGATAAGACTCCCACTCTGGAGACCGGAACCAAATAGAAGGTCCAAGCTGGCCCAGGGATTCTAGGAGCTGGGGACAATGGAGGGGGGTGCCAGCTTGGCCGGGATGCTCCCTGTTGGGGAAGACAAGAGCAGCCTGGTCACGGCCTCTGTGGCATCCCAGCCACCGGGCAGGGGCAGAGCTGGGAATGTGCGTGTGTGCGTGGCGTTATCGTAGAGGAAATCGATGCCTGGCACTGGCCCAGTGTTGAAGGGAAATGAATAGATTTTGGCCGAAGACAAAGAGAGTTTGATTAATCAGAAATTGGATAATGGAGGCAACACTCTAATTATTTTTCTTCCCAGCATTTTATCGAGAAATATGTTTGCACAGCATATCAGAGGTAACAGAGCGGGTGAGGGGGGCAACCAGGCTGGAAGAAAGCCCAGCTCAGGGACAGGCCGCCGCGCCCACATTCACCAGCAGGGGCTGGATGGCAGGCATTGGCAGGGATCTTGATGGCCACTCCACAGGGCCAGAGGAAGCAAGAGGCGCAGGTGGGACAGGCCTGGGGCCATACACAGCTCCAGCAGCTAAGGTGAGGACAGGCCATGCAGAGTTGGGCAGGGGAAAGGAAGGCCCTGCCCCCACATGGAGGTGGCTCCTTCTCTGGCCTGCCCACAGTCACCCCAGCATGAGGCCAGGAGGGATGGGGTACTACCAGCTCAGGTCAAGTTGCCCTCCTATGGGGGTCCTGGGCCTGCTGGAGCCAGGATGAAGGCTGGAGGTGTCCAGTTCTCTGGCCCTTGGCCAGGAAAGGTCTTCATAGGGTCTCTCAACTTGGAGAGATTTCCCATCTTCACTCTGGTGAAGCCAGATGAGCCGCTCCATGGCCAAGGTCAGCCATGGCCAAGGTCAGCCAAGGCCAAGGTCAGACAGGCACAGGGGCCTGCAGGACCTAGAGCTGGGATTCACAGCCTCCCTGGTCATTCTGCCCCCTCCTCCTGTGCTGTTTCAACCCCTGCAACACCCAGAGTGGAAACCACGGTTTAGCACCTGTTTCTGTGGTCATCTGGTCTCCCAACCCCAGGCAGGCTTCGTGCTGGCACAGAGCTCGGTGCAAGGTGTCTACCCAGAAGGAGATTCCCAGCTTTGCTAAGCAGTGGAGCCTGTGCCTCACTCATTTACATCCTCATTCATTCATTCATTCATTCAGTGTACTGAGAAAGGCTGGACCCTGGGGTTATTGCAGGGAGCAGAAGGGAAGAACCATTCACAAAAGAGTGACCTGGACTTGCCCATGACAGGACTCTGGCTAGGGAAGCCCTGGAGAGAAAGGCGAGTCCCTACCTAAGAGGGGTTCAGGGTCAGTGTCCTGAAGGGAGGGACACGTAAGAAGAGATCAGGATGGAGTGAAGCTGCAGACAAGAGGAAGGGCACATGGCATAGTGGTGGGGTTGGCCGGTTGCCAGCAAGCATGGCCATATCCTGCCTCCTGCAGGCGCTGCAGGCATCACTAATCGAACATGACTGCTTTCCCTCTGGGCTACTACACAGCCTCAGGATCCTCACTACATCGGGCATAATAAGGAACGAGAACCTCTGGCTCAGTGGCAGTGGCACACGCTACTAAGGTGCTGTCCTCTGTGGGCCGGGACTACACAGGAGGCCAGGTTCGATTCCTGGTCCATCCTAAATGCTGGATGTGGTAGCATGCGTCTGTAATCCTAGTGACTCAAGGTAGAGACAGGAGGATCTCAAGTTTAGGCTCGCCTGGGCAACATAGCAAGACTCTGTCT
Organism: Tupaia belangeri chinensis; assembly: GCF_000334495.1. Classification (NCBI taxonomy): domain Eukaryota; kingdom Metazoa; phylum Chordata; class Mammalia; order Scandentia; family Tupaiidae; genus Tupaia; species Tupaia belangeri. The sequence continues at coordinate 992,079 of NW_006160044.1, forward strand.
GAAAAAAAAACAAAGTGGGCCATCCAGTGGTGTGCAGGTTAAGGTGGCTGGATTGCACGTGGCTGACTGCATGGTTCGAGTCCCAGTCCTGGTGGCTTAAGAAATACTCCCAGAGCGTGAGTGTGCACAAAATCCCGAAAGGAGGGAGAAACGGAGTAGGGACTTTAGTGTGACCATCCTCCTTCGGGGTGCTTTCTTACCTTCCCTCTCTTTTCACTTTTCCTCTCTCTGTCTCTAGCCAGCAAGTGCACATGCCTTTTGGCAAAAATTAAAAACAAAATAAAAAAAAACAGAGTGTCCAGATGGTGGTAGAGGGGTACATTAGGAGGCTCTGGGAGGCTGACTCACGTGGGAAGGTCACAGGTTCACATCTGAAGACCTCCCTGAATATGCTGGACACATGCATGGCCACTGTGGCTGAGGCTGGGAGTAGGCTGTGATGTAAGGCCTTGTTGGGGTGTTGGCTCTCTCTCTTTCTCTTTCTCACTCACAGAAGAAATAACAAATAAACTTTTTTTTTTTTTTAATAATAAAAAAAGAACGGCCAGGCCCAGGCATAGTGGTAGAGCTTGTCGTCCCTACTATCTGAGAAGCTCAAGTAGGACGATGCTGACACAGTAAGATCTTGGTTTTTTTTTTTTTGTTTTAAGAGAGATTTTTGCTATAGGGCATGTGCGCTTGCTGGAGAGACAGAGAGACAGCGAGAAATCACCTCCCAGGGAGGATGGCCACGCCGCAATCCTTTCTCCATTCTCTTGGGATCTTGGGCACACACGCACATGCACACAGTGTCAGTTGTAAGTCATCAAGTCTCGGACTTGAACCATGGTCAACTACGTGGGAGTCCAGTGACGTAACTATTAATGCCAAATGCTGGTCCCCAAACCCCGTTTCTTAAAAAAGGAAAAAGAAAAAAGAAGGAAATATTAAGCACAGTTTTGCCCAGTCCAGAGTGCAGAAATCGAGGCTCTGAGGGTGGAAAGGCCTCGGCAGGGTCACTGCTGTAGGCAGAGCCAGGATTTCAGCCCAGGTCTGGCGCCTTACCCTGAGCGAGCCTGCTCTGCTGTCCAAATGAGGGGCTCCTCCCTCATCTTGGGCCATCTGGAAAGGCCACTCAGCCATTGTCGTGTTCCCTGACTACTACGGGATCTAGGCTCACCCTTGTGGGACAGTTCCCCACAGACACACCTCTGCGTATCAGGACTATGAAACCCCCACATCGGACTACACCCCGCTAAGCTGCGCCATGTCACCGAGGGGCCCGTGTCAGCCCGCAGGTTCAATCCCTGTGAGAAGCTAGGCCGTCAGTCCACTCACTCCGGCTCAAGAGTAAACCACAGCCTGGTCTGCCCACTGTGCGTGGTTTGTGGTTGGTGGCCACATGAAGGCCCTAGACACATCTCTTGGGGCCCAAAGGTTCAACCTCTTAGAGCAAAGGGTTGAGCCAGGACAGTGGTTCTCGTGAGAGTGCACAGCCCGCTATCCGCATGAGGTGGGCGTAGCGGGATGACATTAGGCTGTCACCTGCCAGTTGTCACCCCCCCAATGGCAACCCCTGGGGTGCAGCAGAGTCCTGGCTCTCGCAGAGCATATGTTCAGTGAACATACGTGGCAGAAATAAAACGGGAGTAGGGTACAGTGCGGCAAGTACTGCAGGGACAGCTGTGTGGACAGGCACAGGAACATCGGGGTGGAACGCGGCCGGCCTCGAGTGAGCACCCAGTTAGAGGGTTGGAGGCCCAAGAACCCCGGGGAGAGCGAGGGCAGCTGCGAGGCCCAGTTGGACCTTCAATCTCACCGGGCTTTCGACATTGACCCTCGGAGACAAGTGACCCAGCAGCCACAGGACAGTGATTCCAAGCAAAAACCCAGGGAGTGCCAAGCCGGCCGGGGATAAGCCAAGCTCTCATGCCCATCCCCACTGGGAGAACCCTGGCATCAGTGTGGCCCCTCACTTTGGCGGAAAAGGAAACTGAGGCCCGAAGAGGTGACGTGTTGGTCTGAGGATACACGCGATGACAGCTGAACTCAGCCCCCGCATGCCGCTTGCCCACGGGGTGGAGAAAAGGCTAGACGCGAAAGGGTGAGGGCAGCCCACCACCACGCCCAGGGCAGGGGCCAGCACGAGAGCTGGCAGGCCCAGCCAGTCTTCCTGGACACCCTTTCTGTAACCAACCGGTGGTGGAAGCAGGCCACTGCGGGTGAGGGGGAAGCTGGGCCACCCCAGGGCATGGTGAGTGGCCGACTTACTGGGAGGCACTGGAGAAAGCCACCTCTCTGGGTCTGTCATTGCAATGTAAAACAGAGAGCACCTTCTCTGATTTTTTTTTGTAGAGGTTTTTGCTATAGGGCACGTTGGCTCGCCAGAAAGAGAGACAAAAAGCAAGAAATCACCCCTGGGGGGGGGATGGCCACACCGCAATCCCTTCTCCTCCATTCTCCTCTCGGGATCTTGGGCACGCACGCACACACGCCCGGCGTGAGTTTAAGCCACCGGGTTCGGGACTCAAACTGCGGTCGACTACATGGCAGTCCAGCGACATAGCCATTACGCCAACTGCTGGTCTCCAGAAAGCCCCTTCTCCGCGGTACTGGTTGTGGAGCCTTCACCCACTGCAGGCACCTGGTCATGTAATCCAGAGTGGATTCACATGCCCTCTTGGAAAAAAATGTCTGGCCCTGGTCCTGGGGGAAACACGTGCATTAGGTCCATGCTCCTCCGGTCCAGCTCCCAGAAAACCATGGCTTCCGTGACTCACAGGACCCTTGCTGAGGGGTCAGGGTGCAGGCCAGGCCCCACCCCGGCAGTCCTATCCTGGTGGCTTCCTATCCTAAGGGCCAGGGGAGGCATGCCCAGTGGGACGGGGTCCCTTTCTGACCACCGCCCGCATGGCCATGGGCCAGCCGGCTGAGCCCCCCCGGGACTGAGCGTGTTAGTCTGAGGCTGCTGAAGGAACACCAGGTTTGACGCTATTTGTAAAGCCCCTCCCTGTACTGTGGCTTTTAACAGTCTAGCTTCTTAGCACTTTTTGATGGATTCTCCAGGGACGTCTCTAAAGAGAGTTATACCTTAATTTAGAAGCAAATAACTCAAAACTCTGTGATGCAGCTGGCTCATTTGGAAAAGAGATGATCTCAAGGAAGCCATTGTTGTGTGGCATGCTGGCCACTGTCACCCGGGGCCTGCAGACGGGACTCCCTAGCTCTGAACTTCCAGACAGGGGCTCCTGCCCCAGGGTCCCACAGTCACTGGGGCCCATGAGCAGATGGGGGCATGGGAGGAGCAGCAGGCAATTTTTTTTTTTTTTTGGAGAGGTTTTTGCTATAGGGCGCATGCGCTCACCAGAAAGACAGAGAGAGACAGAGAGAACTTACTCCCTAGAGGGGATGGCCACGCTGCAATCCCTTCTCCTCTAGGGCACTCATGCACACGCGCCCGGTGTGAGTTTAAGCCACCGGATCCGGGACTCGAACTGCGGTCGACTAGATGCAAGTCTAGCAACACAGCCATTATGCCAACTGCTAGTCCTACAGCAGGCAATTCTAACAGGTGACTTTGGGCTCTTTGGACCAGGAAGCCAGGGTGAGGCCGGCAGGCCAGATCTGACCCCAGTGGTCCTGAGGACCACTCAGGGAAGGGAGGAGAAACTGGGTGGAGAGAGCATGAGAGTCAGGTATGGGCCCCCTTATCCAAGCCCACCACAACCCCAGCACTGTACCTGAACTCCCCACAACCAGGTCAGCCTCGTGGGTGCCCACCTAATCAGTCACACAGAGCCCCCTATCTGGTTTAACGTTCAGCTATTGCTCTCTGGAAACGCTTAACGATTCTTTAATAAGGGGCCTACAAATGGTATAGCCAGTCCTGTCCACGTGGCTCAGTCCCTAGGCAGCCTCTGTCCACTGTGGTGTTTGACATGTGACCCACCCTCCTGGGACACCCTCATGAATCTGCTCCCCTCTTACTCATTGGCTGTCTTCGATCTTTCTCTGGACGCTCCTTTTTTTTCTTTCTTTTTTTGGAGAGGTTTTGGCTATAGGGTGCATGTGCTCATCAGACAGACAGAGACAGAGAGACAGAAAGTGAGAAATCACCACCACCACCACCCCGGGGCGGGGGGTGGGGATGGCCATGCCACAATCCCTTCTCCTCCATTCTCCTCTCGGGATCTTGGGCATGCACGCACACGCGCCTGGTGTGAGTTTAAGCCACCGAGTCCGGGACTCGAACCGCGGTCGACTATATGGGAGTCCAGTGACATAGCCATTACGCTAACTGCTGGTCCTGCTGGACACTCCTTCTCAACTCATGCTCTAGGTAGTGGCGGCCCGGGGCCAGCCTGGCTTCTTCTGATCCCTAGGTGACCTCAGCTGGTCCCTGACTTTCCACACATGCAAGTGTACGGACTCCAGGTTGCAACCACCAGAGGCTCACGCTCCCCCCGACCACCACATGCACTGCCAGCTCCAGCCCAGCTCCCAGGTCCCTGCCTCTTTTGCCTCTTAAATCTCTTCCCTTCCTTCCTTCTATTTATTTATTTATTTATTTATTTATTTGCTATAAAGTACATGCACTCACAGATGAGAAGTAGGGGTATAGGGAATGGGGATGGAGAATGAGAAATCACCCCATGGGGGGTCACGCTGTAATCCCTTCTCCTCTCAGGATTTTGGACACACACACATACATGCCCAGTGTGGTTTTTGTTTGTTTGTTTGCTTTTCTAAGACTTTTGCCATACGGCACATGTGTGTACCAGAGAGAGACAGAGACAGAGAGAGGGAAAGTGATAAATCACCCTCTCCCCCCCAGGAAGATGGCCATGCCACAATCCCTTCTCTTCCATTCGCCTCTTGGGATTTGGGGTACGTGTGCACATGTGCCTGGTGTGATTTTTAAGCGACTGGGTCTGGGACTCGAAACGAACTGCAGTCAGTCATGTGGGAGTCCAGTGACTGAACCACCATGCCACCTGCTGTCCCCACCCAGCGCGCTTTTGGAGCTGCTGGGTCGAGGACTCAAACCGTGGAGTCAGCCCAGTGGGATGCAGCCGTCTTCACTACCACACCACGGGCTGGGTCCACGCGTCTCTTTCCTCGGCCGGCGCCGGCTCTGTCTTTCCGCTGGCTCAGACTATCCTTGCGTTTTCTCCGTCAGTCAGTCCACCTGGCCACGTCTCTGACCTCTCCTGCTCCCACCTCGTCAGAGGACCAGCCTCCTCACCTACGACGTCGCAGGGGCACGGAGGGTGGACGCTGCATCCCTGCCCCACCCTGTGCCTGGCACGCCAGTAAAGTCAGCTGAAGAAGGAGCAGATCACATGCAGTCCTGCTCCGCGGGCCCTCCACAGAAGGCTGGCGTCTCCCCCTTCGTGCTCCAGGGTCCATCAATGGTCCCCGTGGGTTCACACGACAGGGCGGCCTGATGAGTGGTGAGGGCCGGTGCAGGGATCAGGCAGGGCTTTCTTCGCTGTTTACAAACGAGGACAAGGAGGCTCACAGAAGACGGATGATGAAAGGGCCTGGGCCTGACCCCAGGACTTCTGATGTCCAGACTGGAGTTCTCACCTCACTACCCCGGGGGCTGCAAGTCTGGGCGCTCTCAGGCCCCTCCCCAGTCTGCAAAGCTAAGGTGTGGCCTCTGCTCTGGGTGCTGGCCTAGGGCTGCCCCTGAGCGCCTGCCCTGGCACTTCTGTCCCTTTCCAGCCAAGTGCAGAGCTCGCAGGCTGTCCGAGGAGGCTCAGTTACCCCAGGCTTCCTTCCTGGGGGCTTCGGGAGAGCAGCGTGCTAATCTGCCTCGTCCAGAGTTCCTGTGGGCTGGCCGTGGTCAGTGGACAGGACAGTGCCTTCACAGCTGCCCGGCGTGTGGTCTGAGGCTGGGGTGGGATGGCACAGGGCTACCTGTCCTCACCTCCAGGGAAGACAGACACATACCGCCACCCATGCTCACACACCGGATGGCTGAGCTGAGGCCACACCTTGAGTTCAAGGCCAGCCTGTGCACCATTCGACATTCCTTATGCGGGAAGGCACTCTGTCTAGTGGTGTTTGCGGGGACCCCGGACGGCCTTGCCAAGTCAGTCCAGAAGTTCCTGGAATTGCTCTAGAAGCTCCTGAGGTTCAAACCGAGGCATGTTTCTTCCAGGGACTTCAGGACACAGAAGGGCTGAGAAGCCAAGACAAGGAGGAATTCAATCCCCGTGTCCCAAACCCAGGTCTCGAAACGTGATGCGAGAAGCCTGGACCGCACACGTGGGGGGGGGGGCAGACTGG
>NW_006160044.1:999176-1001265 GCF_000334495.1 Tupaia belangeri chinensis
CTGGGACCCCCAGGTGGGGGGGGGGGCAGACTGGCCCTGTTCTGGCTGTGGCCACCCGGGCCTTGGCCAACGCCTGGGACATGTGCGTGCTTAGGGGTGGGTGCACTACGACGATGAGTAACCAGCGGGCCCCCAGGGGGAGAACAAAAACTCCCCGGAGTGAGCCCAGGCAGGACAGACGGTGGTGCCGGCCTTCCGAGGGGGAGGAACTATGTCTCATTCACCTCCTGTCTCAGAAAATCGTCTGGGAGAGGAAGGCACAGGAGGAGTTGGGAACCAAATGCCAGCATCGCATCATCCCTGGAGGAGGAAGAGCCAGAAGGCCGACCCGACTCCCCAAGCATGGCTGGGCCCTCTGCACCTGCATGGGCCTCCGAATGGATACTCCCAGACCTCCGCGGTTACTGCTCTCAAATGTCCACGCCCCAAAGCACAGCGGCCAGTTAAACGTCGTCTCCCACACAGCGCTTCATCCTGGCTAAGAAGGGGCCCCAGTGGCTGATCACACAGTGCCCTGGCCCTGCCCAAGGGATAAAGGACGGTCTTAGGATGCAAGACACCCTCCCTGCTCTTTATGGCTCTTCTCCAGGCTCCCTGGGGTTCCCCCAGGTCAAAGAACTGTTCCCTTTTTACAGATGAGGAAGCCGTGGTCTCCATAGAGACAGCCTCAGCTAAAAAGCCTTGGGGTCATTCCCCAGTTCCTTGGCCCAAGCTGCCTCCACTTGCCTTTCCTGTTGTACCCCCTACTTCTGCCCAAGTATACCCCGTGCTCCCACCAGACCCAAGTGCCAGGGCACCTCTCTGTGCCTGCCTGTCCTCTGCCCACAATGCCCACCCCAACTAGGCCATGTCCTTCAAGCTCCAGTTCAAATGTCATGCTGATCACAGCCGTTATGAACCCCAGCCTCAGGCCCCTTTCCGAGGTCTCTCCCAACCTCCCTACCCTGCCTGGAGGTTATCTGAGCTGAGATGTTTCTCCCCTCTGGGGCAGCGAGTCAATCATGGGAGGGCAGGTCCAGTCCACTCCCACCCAGTCCACCCCAGCACCAGGCCCTGGGGGAGCAGGCACTCAGTAAATATTTGCTTACTTGAATTTGGCCAAGAAGCCTCCTCCAGACAGGGACTAGGGACTCCATACCCAGGGCAGGAAAATCACTTGGGCAGAAAGAAGCCAGCTGGGGGCTCAAACCAGCCTCCCGGCTGCAGGCAGACCAGTCTACCAGGCGGATCCCTGCTCCCTGAAACACGGACTCCAGGGAACACAGGTCTCCCTCGGCACCGCCTTCCCATCTTCCTCTCTGTAACAGAAGCTCCGGTTCTCGGCCTAAGCGGATTCTTGCCACCATCACCCAGAAAGGCTCAGCACCGCACTGAAGGCAGAGCCCCCCTCGATCTCCAGCAGACAGGATACGGAGCGAGCCCCAGCTCCCAGGCCCTCACACCCCTCCCCCAAGCACCCCACCGCCTTTTAAGGGAAAAAATACAGAGCCGGGAACATATTACAATCGCAGCGGGTCGATACTCATCTTGTGCTCCAAATGCCTCCAAGGAACCTGCTCGCTGCAAGCGCAATGACCGAAAACTGCAAGCCGTCCGTACCCGGGCCCAGGCCTCCGGGGCCCTCTTCACCGTCTCAGCCCAGACCACGCGTTCGTGCTCAGGCCGCCCGGGGTAGCCCCCTTCCTGATCCCCCTCGTAGAGAGACTGCCTCAGCAACGCTCCCGCAAGTCGCCCAGTCCGGGCTCCGTACCAGTGCCTGCTCGGGGACGCCTGGCGGCCCAGCGCTGCAAGCCGGGGCGCCCCCTGCCCACCCGCCGGATTCCGCAGACACCCCCTCCAGCGGGCCCTCCTGCAGCGCGCCTCCCTCCCTTAGCACCTGCTGGGCCTGCGGCCGCTCCTGCCCACCTCCAGGCACGCCTGCCCTCGCCACCCCCAACCCGGGCTGGGCATCCCTGACACCACGCCAGGGTGCCCCCAGCCTGGCAGATCCCCAGCACAAAGGCCCTGGCAAGGCCCCAGGTGGGGATGGGGTGGACCCCCCCATGCCGCGCCCCCACCGGGGAGGCTCAGCCGCGCTCGCCCCCCGGTC
>NW_006160044.1:1001529-1006821 GCF_000334495.1 Tupaia belangeri chinensis
ACCACGCGCTGGGCGCTGCCGCCCCGCCACAAGCGCCGGCTCGTCGCCCATTGGGTTTGGACATCTGACGGACGCACCAAAGGGCCAATGGTGACGGGCAGGGGCGGGGCCACGGCTCCCCCGGCCCCCACGCGCTGGCCGCGCCAGAGTCCAGGGACTGCGCTACACCGAGGACCTCGGGGTCTCTCCTTGGAAGACCCGAGACATCCTGACAGGTGTGATGCTTCCTAGCCTCTCCACCGCGGCCGCCCCGGGTTCAGTCCCTTCTCAGCTCAGCTTCTCTGAGCTCTTCGACCTTGAGCAACCGACAAACCTTTTCCAGCCTTTCTGTTTGCAAAGTGGGACTAGTGGCACCTGCTCCCCTGGCTTGTTGCGACAATCTGCGAAAGGCCTATGCAGACCCTAAAGGGTTACACGGATGAGGTTCGTGAAGGGATGGGAGGGGGCATTAGTCATCTCTGTTCCTCTCACCCCCGGCATGGCAGGTCTCTGGCAACCTTGGCCCAAGAAAAGGTTGCTTTGGAAGGGAGAGGAGGGAGCAGGGTCCAGGAGGTGGCCCCAGCCCAGGGAAGCTGGAGGGAGCCAGATCAGGTACGTCTAGACCCCCACTGATACCTGTGGGAAGTTCAAAGAAGGCATGAACCCCTAGTCAAATGCTCCTGAGGGCAGGCTATGAAATTTTGCTTTCGGTTATAAGGGGAGCCTCTTGTCTCCAGGCTTAGAAGATTCAGGCCAAGACATTCATGTTACTGTCCATCCTGATGTCATTGCGGCCTGAACGTTGTGCAAGACACCTAGAGTGTCTCTAGTAAAATGCAGATACGTTCCCAGCTAATACCTTCCTTATCACTTTACACCTTCATGATCGATTTACCCCGGTCACTGGGCAGAAGCACTGGCACTGACCATCTGCAGATGCCGATGGCAGCCCCAGCCCAGGTCTGTGCTCAGAAGGCAGGGGTGCAGATCTGGCTTTGCCCACTGGACGTTGTGGCATGTAGACAATCCTCTCATGGCCTCCCTGGGCAGGCTTCCTCTGCTGTGAAATGACCATCGCATGACATACCAATGTAGGGCTGCCTAAATCGGCAGGGACAGGACAGATACTGGTTATGGGCATCGCTGAGTGGAACCTGGCACAGGGCTTGCTAGAGGTGGCGAATGAGGACTCAAGGGATCTGGCCAGTCATTGGAGGGCTGCTCTGTGTGCATGCCCGCCATGCCTCCAGACAGCCAGCAGGACCACACAGAAGCCAGCACTGTGCCACCTGGCCAAGCCTCAGTTTCTTCTTCTGTCAGAAGGGGACAGGTTGCCCACAGGGTGCGATTCTGAGGGTTCACGTATATAGGAACTGCACAGTGGCACATGTTCGGAGATGGGCAGAGGCGGTTTCCCCTGCAGATCAGGGGTCAGAGTTGATCTCTTTGCAGGGACAACCCAGATACAAGAGTGGGATGACACACTTGTATGACCACTGCCAAGTGAGAGAAGGGTAAAGTTCTGCCAGGCATCCAACCAACGATCGTATTCGTATAGCAGTCATTTACTGGCAGCCTCTGCCATGCCGGGTGTTGTTCTAGACACAGTTTTAGGAGTCCAACCTGGCTGCTTCCTGGTAGACCCTCCTGGATACAGGGTTGAGCAGAAAACACAACAAGGGGACAGCAGATGGTGTAGTGGTTAAGGCACTGGACGCCCATATAGCCAACTGTGGTTCGAGTCTCAGATCCAGTGGTTTGAAACTCATGCCGGGCGTGTGTGCATGTGGGCCCAAAATCCCAAGAGAAAAATAGAGAAGAAGGGATTGCAGTATGGCTATCCCCCCAATGGGTGATTTCTCACTTTCTGTTTCTCTGTTTCTTTCTGTCTCTCTAGCAAGCGCACCCGCCCTATAGCAAAAATCTCTCTCTCTCAAAAAAAGACATTACTTACAGTGTCTGAGGTTAACAGCAGATTGCGTGAAGTTAACAGCATATTAAATACTGAAGAAGAAAACATTAGCAAACCTGAAGACACAGTTGTAGAAACTATCCAAAATGAACAGAGAGAAAAAAGCATAAAAGAAAAAAATAAACAGAGTATCAGGGAAGCTTGTAACACAACTTCACACAACCTAGTATACATGTAATTGGAGTCTCTGAAGGAGGTTTGAAAGACAGAAAAAAATACTTGAAGATCTAATAGCTGAAAATTTGCAAAGTAGATAAAAATTGCAAACCCATAAATTAAAGAAGCTCAGTGAACCCCAAGTGTAAGAAATGTGAATAAAAATATACCAATGCCAATGAATGTGATACTCCAATTGCTTAAAACTAGTGATATGTTTTTGGATATGATTGACCTGTCGGTCTGTTCTATAACTTTTCTTTTGACAAGAACTGTCTAAACTAAAGATAAGACTAAACCTGTTATGTGATATGGTCATTTGAGACTGTTACGGGAGACTGGGGCTGGGGCACTGAGCCAGCTTCTGGAAGGAAGCGTGCTTGGGCTCAGGCCACAGCAGGAGTGGAGCTGGCTGGTGACATGGGATGAGAGAGACTGAGCTCCATGGTTGGGCGAGTGCTGGGTGCTGGAACGTGAGCTGAGACTGGTGTGCCCAGAGCCCATGAGCGTGCGAGGACATGGGGAACAATTGTGCTGAGTTTCTGGCCCTTGATAGAAATGGGAAGGTTGGCCTAAAGAACCACTGAAGAATTTTTTATCTCTTAAGAGAAATTTTTGCTGGGGCCGGCAGGTGGCGTGGTGGTTAAGAACGCTGGACTCCCACATGGCCAACAGGGTTCGAGTCCCAGACCTGATGGCCTGCTTTCTCACTTTCTCTCTCTTTCTGTCCCTTCCTCAAATTAAAAATAAATAAATAAAAGTTAAATAAAATAATTCTTTAAAAAATTTTTTTTAAAAAGGAGAAATTTGTGCTCTAGGGCATGATTACGCTCCAGAGAGACAGAGAGAAAGCGAGAAATCACCCTCTGGTGGGACAATGGCCATGCCACAATCCCTTCTCCATTTTCCTCTTGGGATTTTGGGTGCGCGTGTATATATGCCTGGTGTGAGTTTTTAAGCCGCTGGGTCCAAGACTCGAACCACTGTCGACTATGTGGGAGTCCAGCAACAGAACCATTATGCCATCTGCCAATCCCTTTAAGAGAGATTTTTGCCATACAGTGTATGTGTGTTCACTGGAGAGACAGAGAGACAGAAAGTGAGAAATCACCCCCCAGGGGGATGGCCACACTACAATCCCTTCTCCTCCATTCTCTTGGGATTTTGGGCATGCACGCACATGTGCTCAGCATGTTTCAAGCCTCTGGATCCAGGACTCGAACCGCAATCGACCATGTGGGAGTCCAGCAATGTAACTATTACACCATCTGCTGGTCCCACCACTGAAGAATTTTAAAAATAGAAAAAAAAAGAAAGCGAGAGAAAGAGGTACTTCCGATAGGGCCTCTCGATGTCATAGTCCTCCTGTCTCCACCTTGGGTCGCAAGTTCTGTAACTGGCCTGGTGTGTACAGGTTGACCTGGGAACTGAACCTCGGCCTTCCAGCCTCCCAAGCAGTGCCGCTACGTATGCACCACTGTGGCTGGGCCGAAATTAGCCTTTTACATGTGAGAAGGAGGATGGCAAGCTTCTGTTCCATATTTATTTACAGTAGGCATGGTTCCCAGACAATGTGAGTTATCCTACGGGGTATAATCAAGTAACAGAAATATCAACTACTTGGTCCAGAGAAAATAAGAAAGAGCAGAGAAGTCAGTCCACAAGGCCAAGTTCACTGTAGGGCCTGGCCGTGGGAGCATGGGGAGACCGAGTGTTGGGATAGCGACTGGGCAGTTACTAGGGTACGTGTGGCCCAGGGAGATGAGGGGAGCCAGAGCGGGGACCGAGGAGGGGTCCGTTGTGAGTGAAGTCACTGGAAGAAGGGATGGCACTTGTCAGAAAGACGGAGGTGCGTTTGGAGAGGTGGCCAAGACCCAAGGCCTAGAAGATCTCAGAGCTGCAGAGCAGTTTCGCTGTGGGGCATGCTTACTGCAAGGCCCAGTAAGCTGAGGATAGAGAAGGTCCCCAGGAGCAAAAGCAGGCACGGGGAGCGTCAATGTGCCCAGAGTTCAGGGAGGGCCCACGCAAGGCTCAAGCTGGACAGGTGGGTCTCTGAGGCATGGTGGGCCCAGGGTGCCAGATGTGGGTACAGAGTTCCCAGGTGAGGAGGTAAGGACAAAACCTGGGGACCGTTGCTCTGTCCTCAGTGGCCAGGAGGCTAAGATGGAGAGACAACTGCTATAGCAAGAGGAAGGGGGCCTTGGGGACAGAGCCTGGCAATACCCCAACTCAGCAGGGACACTGGCCAAGGAATGGCCCCCTGGGGTGGTGTCGCCCTCTCCCCCTCCAGGTGGCTCCATACCATGGGCATCCATGACTCCTCAATCCCAGTGACCTTATTTTGTTTATTTATATATTTTTAGAGGTTTTTACCTTAGGGAGTGTGTTCTTGTGGAGAGAGACAGAGACATTGAAAGGGAAAGTGAGAGATCACCCCCCGCAGAGGGGAGAGCCATGCACAATCCTTTCTCCTCCCCGGATCTTGGCACATATGCATGCATGTCCAGAGTGAGTTGTAAGCCACTGGATCTGGGACTCGAACCACTCCTACACTGGCCATGTAGGAGTCCAGCAACATAACTGTTACACCATCTGCTGCCCCCCACCCCCAGTGGATCTTTTTGGCTCATCAACTGACAACCCAGTCCAGGCTCCAACACACCAGCCAGGCCAGCAACGTGGTACCCAGACCCCCACCCCAAACACACAGCTTTGTCCGTCTGCCCATTGGGACTTTTCCTCCATCTCTGTAGAGCCTGTTTTCCCTGGCTTCTTTTGGTTTCTTTTTATTTTTTAAAAAAATTTATTTTTTTTTTTGAGAGGTTTTTGCTGTAGGGTGCGTGTGCTCACCAGAAAGACAGAGAGAGAGAGAGAGAGACAGAGAGACAGAAAGTGAAAAACACCCCCCCATGGGGGATGGCCATGCCTCAATCCCTTCTCCTCCATTCTCCTCTCGGGATCTTGGGCACGCACGCACATACTACATGGGAGTCCAGCGACGTAGCCATTACGCCAACTGCTGGTCCTGCCTGGCCTCCCTTTCTATAATCAATGTACTTCTAGAACATCTAGGACCTTAGAATCCCTTGTCTACATACCTGCCAACCCACTGTGTAAGACCTGTCTGCTAATGGCTCTCCCATGGGTCCTTCCACTTCCTAGTGGGTGGGGGAGGGTCGCGTTCC
>NW_006160044.1:1007401-1011996 GCF_000334495.1 Tupaia belangeri chinensis
ACAGAGAGACAGAAAGTGAGAAATCACCCCCCAGGGGGATGGCCACACTACAATCCCTTCTCCTCCATTCTCTTGGGATTTTGGGCATGCACGCACATGTGCTCAGCATGTTTCAAGCCTCTGGATCCAGGACTCGAACCGCAATCGACCATGTGGGAGTCCAGCAATGTAACTATTACACCATCTGCTGGTCCCACCACTGAAGAATTTTAAAAATAGAAAAAAAAAGAAAGCGAGAGAAAGAGGTACTTCCGATAGGGCCTCTCGATGTCATAGTCCTCCTGTCTCCACCTTGGGTCGCAAGTTCTGTAACTGGCCTGGTGTGTACAGGTTGACCTGGGAACTGAACCTCGGCCTTCCAGCCTCCCAAGCAGTGCCGCTACGTATGCACCACTGTGGCTGGGCCGAAATTAGCCTTTTACATGTGAGAAGGAGGATGGCAAGCTTCTGTTCCATATTTATTTACAGTAGGCATGGTTCCCAGACAATGTGAGTTATCCTACGGGGTATAATCAAGTAACAGAAATATCAACTACTTGGTCCAGAGAAAATAAGAAAGAGCAGAGAAGTCAGTCCACAAGGCCAAGTTCACTGTAGGGCCTGGCCGTGGGAGCATGGGGAGACCGAGTGTTGGGATAGCGACTGGGCAGTTACTAGGGTACGTGTGGCCCAGGGAGATGAGGGGAGCCAGAGCGGGGACCGAGGAGGGGTCCGTTGTGAGTGAAGTCACTGGAAGAAGGGATGGCACTTGTCAGAAAGACGGAGGTGCGTTTGGAGAGGTGGCCAAGACCCAAGGCCTAGAAGATCTCAGAGCTGCAGAGCAGTTTCGCTGTGGGGCATGCTTACTGCAAGGCCCAGTAAGCTGAGGATAGAGAAGGTCCCCAGGAGCAAAAGCAGGCACGGGGAGCGTCAATGTGCCCAGAGTTCAGGGAGGGCCCACGCAAGGCTCAAGCTGGACAGGTGGGTCTCTGAGGCATGGTGGGCCCAGGGTGCCAGATGTGGGTACAGAGTTCCCAGGTGAGGAGGTAAGGACAAAACCTGGGGACCGTTGCTCTGTCCTCAGTGGCCAGGAGGCTAAGATGGAGAGACAACTGCTATAGCAAGAGGAAGGGGGCCTTGGGGACAGAGCCTGGCAATACCCCAACTCAGCAGGGACACTGGCCAAGGAATGGCCCCCTGGGGTGGTGTCGCCCTCTCCCCCTCCAGGTGGCTCCATACCATGGGCATCCATGACTCCTCAATCCCAGTGACCTTATTTTGTTTATTTATATATTTTTAGAGGTTTTTACCTTAGGGAGTGTGTTCTTGTGGAGAGAGACAGAGACATTGAAAGGGAAAGTGAGAGATCACCCCCCGCAGAGGGGAGAGCCATGCACAATCCTTTCTCCTCCCCGGATCTTGGCACATATGCATGCATGTCCAGAGTGAGTTGTAAGCCACTGGATCTGGGACTCGAACCACTCCTACACTGGCCATGTAGGAGTCCAGCAACATAACTGTTACACCATCTGCTGCCCCCCACCCCCAGTGGATCTTTTTGGCTCATCAACTGACAACCCAGTCCAGGCTCCAACACACCAGCCAGGCCAGCAACGTGGTACCCAGACCCCCACCCCAAACACACAGCTTTGTCCGTCTGCCCATTGGGACTTTTCCTCCATCTCTGTAGAGCCTGTTTTCCCTGGCTTCTTTTGGTTTCTTTTTATTTTTTAAAAAAATTTATTTTTTTTTTTGAGAGGTTTTTGCTGTAGGGTGCGTGTGCTCACCAGAAAGACAGAGAGAGAGAGAGAGAGACAGAGAGACAGAAAGTGAAAAACACCCCCCCATGGGGGATGGCCATGCCTCAATCCCTTCTCCTCCATTCTCCTCTCGGGATCTTGGGCACGCATGCACACGTGCCCGGCCTGAGTTTAAGCCACCGGGTCCGGGTCACGAACCGCGGTCGACTACATGGGAGTCCAGCGACGTAGCCATTACGCCAACTGCTGGTCCTGCCTGGCCTCCCTTTCTATAATCAATGTACTTCTAGAACATCTAGGACCTTAGAATCCCTTGTCTACATACCTGCCAACCCACTGTGTAAGACCTGTCTGCTAATGGCTCTCCCATGGGTCCTTCCACTTCCTAGTGGGTGGGAGAGTCTCGCTTACCACTAGACCACCGATGGCCCGGGCCTGGCCTGCATGGATGATACCCTGTCCTGCCTGGCTCTCCTCCAGGCCACACCTGCCCTGCCCCACCCCTCACTGCATCTCAGGCTGAGGTGCAGCTGGGTGGGTCTCTGGTTTGGTTCGTTGGGGTCCGTGTGCCCCACCCCCAGTTGAACAAGCCATTGCAGATCTGGGTTAGTTATAAATAGCCAGGCCCGCCACTCTCCTTTTAGCTAAAAAGAAGCAAAGTGAACGAGCAGTAAGACACACCCGGCACGCGTTTTATTTTTAATCTCCTCCCTCTGTCTCCAAATGAACCCGGGCGCCATTGCTGGGCATTTCTAGGAGCAGAAGCCTGGCCCACAGAACCGATGGCGCTGAGGGCCATGGCTTTGCCTCCATCTGCTGTGTAACCTTGGGCATTCGAGTTACCTCTCGGGACCTTGTTTTTCTGACTCAGGAGAGGGGGACAACAGAGGCGGTCACCTCCAATATTCCAACTTCAGTGACCTCAACTCCCTCCCGCTGTTGTTCTCTAGGATAGGGCTGGCTCAGCTCAGGCAGCAGTTCCTGGTAGCTCTAGCAGCGACATCTGTCCCTGGGATTTCCTAGGAAGCTCAGATCCAGGTGCAAGTGAGACCACAATCCAGCCCCAGTTCCAGGGCTCACAACTTCCTCACCCACCCCTGGACCTTTCCCCTCCATCTGCTAGCAGAATTCTGGGAAGGTCAAGAGCTGTAAGCTGGGAAGTCTGCCCAGGTCATGGGCTGGGTGAGACGCAAGGCCCGGCGCAGACAGGGAGGTGCAGGTAGGTGCCCGAGGGGGAAGCAGAGAGAGAGCGCAGAAGGCCAGATATGTGGCCCGGCAGCGCCCAGCCAACGTGGAGGGTTGAGGGTGAGAGTTCTAGCAGGAACCTAGAGAAGCGGCCCGGGGGGAACCCTGAGATCTGCAGGGCCCGACCTGTGTAGTTTTCATCCTCAAGTCCTTTCTCACCCCAGCAGGCCTGTGCTGGGAGCTGGGACTCAGGGCTGGTAGGATTCAGGAGACTATGCCACACCAGACCTGGACATTCTCGGCTCACATGAGCATCTCTTACGTGGATGTGGAAATCCGCAGCTCACAGAAAACATCCCCGCCATGACCCCGCTGGTATTACACTACCCTCCACTGCGTAGGCACACTGCACTGCTGCGGGAACCGGGCTCAGAGAGGTTAAGTCACTCATCTAAGGTCACACAGAGAAATGATACATTTAGGAGTCAAGCCCAGGCTTTTTTTTTGAAAGCTGTGTGTATTAAATCTTAAAAAACCCAACTTGGGGCCAGCTAGTGGCATGGTGGTTAAGACACTAAGATCCCACATGGCCAGCAGCATGGTTCAAGTCCTGGACCCGGAGGCTTGAAACTCACACTGGGCACGTGTGTGTGTGTGTGTGTGTGTGTGTGTGTGTGTGTGTGTTTGAAATCTCAAGAGGACAGTGGAGGAGAAGGGATTGTGGTGTGACCATCCCCCCAGGGGACAATTTCTCACTTTCCCTCTCTCTGTCTCTCTCCTCTCCGGGAGTACACGCGCCCTATCACAAAAAAAAAAAACCCCAGAAAACAAAACAAACAAAAACAAAGTCCAACTCGCTTGAAGCAACAAGAAACCGATTTTCCTGTGTCCCGAGTGCCCTGAGAACACTTGGGCCGAGATCACTGCTCCACTCGACACCCCAGTGAGCGGCTGGCGTGGGCGCTGGTGGGGGACATGGGGAGCGGGGAGTGAGGGCCATTTGCTATCCTGCCCTGCCTCTCCACCTCCTCACCCTGGTACCTGCCATTTGATATCTTCAGGGAGTGAGGGAGGAAGGCTGGGGTGACGTCTTCAAAGAGGAAATCCCTGGTGCTAATTGGCACTCAGAGACCTTTAGGCTAATTAACCTGTTTATTTGTCTCTCTAGAGTAAATTAGAGGTTCAGCTGGGGAGGGCGGAGAGAGAGGTGTTTGCTGGCGGTCACCTCTCCCGGGGCTATAGATGGCTTCCAGGGAGGCGGGGAGAGGGCCGGCTGCGCTGCGGGGCAGCAGTGGCAGGTGGCCGGAGCCCTCGCGGAGAGCTGCCCTCTTGGGCACTGTGCTCACTAGCCCTGTGCTCCTCATCTCAAGGGCTTCCGGGGACCCCTCGGGATGCCATGTTGGGGTTCTGGGTTCTCTGAACAGCCACTGCAATCACTCCCCGGGAGTCTTGCCTCACTGTGTCCCTCCCAGTACCTGCGCCCCAGCTGTGGAGACCCTTCAAGACCCTCTTGGCTATGGGAACCAGCAGTTAGCGTAATGGCTATGTCGCTGGACTCCCATGTAGTCGACCGCGGTTCACGTCCCGGACCCGGTGGCTTAAAACTCACGCCGGGCGCGTGTGCGTGCATGCACAAGATCCCGAGAGGAGAATGGAGGAGAAGGGATTGCG
>NW_006160044.1:1012074-1016812 GCF_000334495.1 Tupaia belangeri chinensis
GTTCAAAAAAAAAAAAAAAAAAAAAAAGACCCTCTTGGCCAGAGCCTGTGGTTCCTGTCACTATTAGCTGGGGGTGGTCACAGCTCCTTTCAGTATATAAGCTCTGGGCCTGCACTCCAGGTCTTCTGACTCAGACTCAATTCTGAGCTTTTCTTTTTTTTTCTTTTCCTTTTTTTTTTTCTATAGGACATATGTGCTTGCTGGGGAGAGAGAGAGAGAGACAGAGACACTCAGGCGCGGTACATCTGTTTCTGGCTCATGATGGTCTAGGCTCCAGCCCCAAAGATTGGCACTTGTCAGGTTTCTGGGGCCTCCCCCTTCAGCCCTGGCCCTAGCTCCTGGCATGGCTGTCACCCGCAGCCTCCTGCTGGCTGTTCAGGGGCCCCTGCTCTTCTAAGCGCTCTCGTCAAACCCACCCACTGGCTCCGCAGGACCCTCCCTCACCCCGCAGTCCAACCCTCAGTGCCCGTTCCTGTCCTGCAGGGGCCCAGGGCATCGTCAACAGTGGCCTGATCACTTCGCTGGTGTGGAAGCTGCAGAAGGAGGACGAGAAGGTCCAGGAGCTCATCCTGGACACGCTGGCCCCCTGCCTGCAGGAGGACGCCACCGAGGCACTGAGCACCCACGTGGTGCCCTTCCTCAAGCAGAAGCTGCTCAGCGCCAATGATAACATCCGCAGCAAGGCCGCCCGTACGCTCATCGCGGTCAGGTGAGACCCCCTCCGGCTTCTGCCGAGGTTCAGCAAAGGCTACTGAGCTGCCGCTGGCCCCGCACCAGGTCAGTGGTGGCCCTGGCAGCGTCAGCAAGCTCGACCTGCATGAGAGCCCAAGGGGCCTCTCTGGGACTATGTCCCCTCATCTGCTAGTGCCCCTGGGGGAGGAGGGAACTAGGAAAGAAGAGGACATTCTCCACTAGGGTGATCACAATCCCTTTGGCCTGTGAGTATCCTGTATCCCAGGAAACCCCCACTGTCCTGGACAGCACCAGACAGCTGGTCAACCCCTCTCCAAGAGGAAGGCAAGCACAGGGGAACCAGCAGTGGTCACAGTGATACTCAGTGGTCACTAAGTGCTTACTGTGTCCTGGGCGTCTACCAGTCCTCCAAGGGTGGTGATCCCTGGCCTTACAGACGAGGAACCTGAGGCATGGGTGTCTAGTTGACTTGCCCAACATCCCGTAGGCTCACACTCTACATTCCAGCCTGGAAACTGAGGAAGCATGAAGCCTCTGAGCCCGGAAGGCGGGAGGCAGTGCATATTCCCATGTGGCTCTGAAGAGGAGCCCCTGCAGGCTCCACCTTCGCTGGGCTGCATCCCCTTCACTGGGATCCCTCTTGTCTTCCAGAAGTCACAGCTTTGCTTCTGTCTTGGCTTCTGGCTAGAGGCTGGTGCCTGTATTTCTCTAAGGATGGCCCTTGAGAGGCCTGTTAGGATGCAGATTCCTGGGACCAGCAGATGGCATAATGGTTACATCATTGCTGGACTCCCACATGACTGACCATGGTTCGATTCCTGGATCCGGAGGCTTAAAACTCACACTGGGCACATGTGCATGCATTCCCAAAATCCCAAGAGGAGAATGAAGCAGAAGGGATTGCTGCATGGCCATCCCCCTGGGGGGGTGGGGGGGGAAGGTTGATTTCTTGCTTTCTGTCTGTTTCTCTAGTGAGCACATAAACCCTATAAGAAAAATCTCTTTAAATATAAATAAAACAAAATAAAATAAAAGTGCAGATTCCCAAGCTCCAGGTCAGCCCCATCACCGTTCAGGTCTTTGCTCTGTGATCCCTCCCCTTCCAGGGAGGCTTTCCAGGAGGGAATGGTGCTTGTCAACCTGCAGCCTCCCCAGCCGGCCCCACCTCCCTGCTTGTCACCCTCCCTACTGTTTTGTATGTCACCCATGAGGTGAGATCCTTGAGGACAGGGTGTTGCTCTGGAAGCTTTTCTCCAACCCCCACCTCGGTGGAGAACGCTCTGGCCCAGAACACCAACAGCACGGAGGTGGAGAAGTCCAGCTTTCACCCAGGGTCTGGACCGGAGCTGGGCACGTGTCAGGTGCACGGTTGAGTCTCGCTACGGGAGTGAATCCAGGAAATCCCTGCAGGTGAGACTCAGGACTCTGCCTCTGTGATCCAGTCCTCAGGGCAGAGAGCCACTGCCCTGAAATCCCAGCCCAACGACATCACAGCTAGTAGCTAGCCAGCCCCGGGTCCCAGACGGCGTGCCCACAGAACACTCGTGTCTTTTTTTTCTTTCTTTCTTTTTGGAGAAGATTTTGCTGTAGGGTGTGTGCGCTCACCAGAAAGACAGAGAGAGACAGAGAGACAGAAAGTGAGAAATCACCCCCCAGGGGGATGGCCACGCCGCAATCCCTTCTCCTTTACTCTCCTCTCAGGATCTTGGGCATGCATGCACACGCGCCCGGTGTGAGTTTAAGCCACTGGGTCCGGGACTCGAACCGTGGTCGACTACATGGGAGTCCAGCGACATAGCCATTATGCTAACTGCTGCTCCCAACACTTGTGTCTTTGAAGCATTACTGAGAGTTCTACAGAAAGGAGCATCCTGCTGCAGTGGTGCTTACTGCCAAGATGCTGTGTTCTCCAGGCTGGGGCCACACGGAGGGCCTGGGTGTCATTCCCCGTCCAGCCTAAAGGCTGGGTATAGCGGCATGTGCCTATAATCCCGGTGACTCAGGATGCCGAGGCAAGGGGATCATGAACTTGAGGCCAGCCTGGGCAACATGACAAACCCATCCAAAAAGGAGCTGGGTATGGTGGTGCAGGCCTGCGGTGCCAGCTGGAAGACTGGAACAGGAGGACAGCTGCATAGCTAGACCTTCCCTTAGAAAAAGAAACAAAGAGGACCAGTAGATGGCGTAATGAGTATGTCGCTGGACTCCCACGTAGTCAATTGCGGTTTAAGTACTGGACTCTGTGGCTTAAACTTACGCCAGGCATACGTGCGTGCATGCCCAAAATCCTGAGAGCAGAGTGGAGGAGGGATTGCCATGCCACCTGGGAGGGGTGATTTCTAGCTTTCTGTCTCTCTGGCGAGCGCACATGCCCTATATAAAAAAAAATCTCTTAAAAAAAAAGAAAGGGAACAAGCAGTTAGTGTAATGGCTATGTCGCTGGACTCCCACATAGTCGACCGCGGTTCGCGTCCCGGACCTGGTGGCTTAAAACTCACGCTGGGCGTGTGTACGTGCGTGCCCAAGATCTCAAGAGGAGAATGGAGGAGAAGGGATTGCGGCGTGACCGTCCCCCCTGGGGGGTGATTTCTCGCTTTCTGTCTCTATGTCTCTCTCTGTCTGTCTGGCGAGCGCACGTGCCCTATAGCGAAAACCTCTCAAAACAAAAAATAAAATAAAATAAAAAATTAAAGAAAAGAAAAAGAGTTCTATTAAAAATGAGGGTTCTGGGCCTAGCAGTTGTGGCACACACAAGTGCCCTGCAAGACTGGAAGCCATATGGCCACTGTGGACTCGGATCCCCAGGTGGGCCTGAAAGTGCTCTGAGTGTGCGTGTGGGCGAACAGGATCCCAAGGAGCTGGAGGGCCAGGATAAGTGGATGGCAGCGTGACAAGACCCTGGTGAGGGTGTCGCTCTAATGAACGCATGCACTTGTCCTAGCGATATCAGAATAATGAAAGAATGAGGACTCTGTGGGTGGGTAAGTTCAGGAAAGGTTCATTAAACTAAGTGCCCGGGTCTTTGCTGCAGGCTGTGTGCCTTCCTGCTCCTGTGTGCCTGGGGGGTGGTGCATCTGGCTCTGCAGCCCTTCTCTTTTGGGGGACAGCGCTGGGCGTGTCACATTTGGGAAACTCCTGGGGAGTCCACCACCCTCTCGTTCACAATTTCATACAGTGCTAGTACGAGGAGTGACCTAAGTCACTGGTTTGAGCCCCACCGCAGTGGCCCAGCATCCGGCAGCCTACCCACCAGGGCTAGTCCCGGCACAAGTGGTTTCCTTTTGTGTCCCCCTGGGATGGTCCTGGGCCTTGCCCCCATCTCCCACTGTCAACCAAGCCCCTTCTGTCCCCCTCTATCCCAGCATCCCTCTTGAGGGCAAGAACCAGATATGGCAGCATGATGTCATCCCCATCCTGGTGCACCTGCTGACGGACAAGGTGGAGGAGGTGCAGGCCAACGCTGCCGGGGCCCTGATGTACGCCGCGGTGACCACAGAAGGTGAGCTGGGGTGGCCAGCCCAGGATTCACTGCCAGCTGGGCAGGTCCAGGTGGGTGGGGGCGATGAGTTTCCAGCATGCCAGGGAACTTTCTAGAACTCATCCTACTCTTGCTCAGGGGCCTGGAATTGCCTCCTGAGCTCCCCTGCTCTTTCCAGATCCGTTTAGTCACCCAAATCCTTTTAAAGTTTGGTCCAACGCTCAACCTTCCCTCTTCTTCCTGGGTCGCTGGTGGCTCCTCACCGGTGGCTCATATAAAGACCTCTGGGACTTCACACATACCCAGGCTGTTCCCTGGGCCTGGACTTTCTGCCTTCAGGCCCCTGTGAGCCATGAATCTGGGATGTGAGTACAGCTGCTGTACTCCAAAGTAAGCAAGGTGTGTCTCAGCGCCACAAAGGCCCTCACCATGCTGGCTGTGGTCCCCAGGGCCGTGAGTTGGCCATCCGCAACTCTTTTATCTGGGGGTCTGAGCAAACCCTGGAGCCCTTGTCTCTGTGGTGTTTCTTTTTTTTTTTTTTTCTTTTCTTTTATTTTTTTTTTTCTT
>NW_006160044.1:1017287-1024348 GCF_000334495.1 Tupaia belangeri chinensis
CCACACCGCAATCCCTTCTCCTCCATTCTCCTCTTAGGATCTTGGGCACGCACGCACACGTGCCCGGCGTGAGTTTAAGCCACCAGGTCCGAGACTCGAACCGCGGTCGACTACGTAGGAGTTCAGCGACATAGCCATTACGCTAACTGCTGGTCCCTCTGTGGTGTTTCTTGATCACACTTACTTTTCTCAAGTTGAGGGAGAGGGTATCTACCTCCCATCTCTACCCCTGGGACTCCCAGCCAGTCAGGCTTCCGTACTCATGAGCCAGCTGTGGGCTGACGGGCGTCCTGGGCTGGTTCCCACCCTCGCAGGCTGAGGCCTTGACCCACTCGGCCTACACACACCACCACACAGACACACTTTGGGCTCACAAGGACGAGTCGGGCCTTAAGCTCACAATCGGCATGTTATGAAGCCGCCCTAAGACAGAGCCTCCCAGCCACCCGCACTGGACCTTCCTGATGAGATCTGATACAAGATGGGAAGAGAGGTCGAGGCCTTCTGCAGCGTTCACAGCCTCCCCTTCCATTGTACAATCTGCTGACTGCATGGAGGTGGGGGCAGAGACTCCCCCCGTGTGCTTATCTTGGGGTATCCTCAGCCCAGTGTCCTCCTCAGCTCAGGCCTCTGTGGGAGCCTGTGGAGGGCCAGGCGGGCTTATTGTGGACTGGGCAACTTCTGGGGACACCAGAGGCCCGGACCCAGAGATGTGAGGCCACTTACCTCTGAGCAATCACTCTAGCTGAGGGTCCCTAAGCCCCTGCCACATCTTAGACCCTGTGCTGGACAGTGGGGACCTCGGGGCCTTGGCCTCAGATATTTGGAATTGGTGGCAGAGGCAGAACGGTGAGCAACCTGGGAGGGGAGGGCAGCAAGCCACGGGGCCACCACAGGGCCACACCTCCCCTGAGAGGGGGTTGGAAATTAACCCAGAGGACAATGGGAGTTCCTGGGGGCAGAGACAGAATTCCTGGAGCCTCACAGGAGGGTAGCCCCGGTGAGGATGGCCGGAGCAGGTGTTCCCACAGCCATGAGCACCACAAGGGCGAGGAGCCTGTGCCCCTTGGTGCCCGGGTCAGAGCAGGTGCTCAGGAAATATTTGCCATATAAATCAACAATGGGGTTTGACTCTAAACAGACCATCTATGTAGCTGCGGGAGGCCTGGATTGTGGGACAGCAACAAGGGTGGGTGGGAGGCTGGTTAGAGGCTGAGAGGGTTGGGGAGGGCAGCGCCTGGCCCTTGCGGGGCTCAGAGGGGTGTAACAGAGGTGAGGTGAGGGGGGAGGGAGCCCAATACATCATGGCGGGGAGCTGAGGGTGGAAGGGCCTTTCCCCTGACGCCTGTGCTGGTGGCCTGCAGGCAAGTACGCGGCCCTGGACGCCGAAGCCATCAGACCGCTCCTGGAGCTGTTGCTGTACTCGAAAGTAAGCAAGGTGCGCCTCAACGCCACCAAGGCCCTCACCATGCTGGCCGAGGCCCCCGAGGGCCGCGCCTACCTGCAGCTCCACGTGCCCACCTTCCGCGTCCTTGAGACAGACAGCAGCGAGGCCATACGGCGGGCAGCCCTGACTGCCCTCAAAGTCATCGAGTGGAAGCCCTGAGCCCCCGTCGGGCCCACCCGATAAGCTGCCTCCACGCCGGAATAAATGGGGCCCTCCCTCTACCTGGGGTCTGAGTGACACTTCCTGTGCCTGGAGGCCGATTGCGTCTCCCCTCTCTATCGCCAGGGCAACACCAGGCCTAGAAGAACCAGGTCCCTGGTGGCACAGGCAGAACCCATGGCTGGGGACACGTATGAGGTGGCCTCAGGAGCTCTACTTTCTGCAGGGCCAAGAGTTCCCTCAGAAGGGCTAAGCCCTCCAGGGACAAGGATGAGGGACAGGGAGATGGGCTGGGGAGAGGACAGCACACAGCTGGCCCTGGGGTTCGGCTGGGCACAGCCCTGCTCAGCCAGGTCAGCCCCCAGCCCACACTGTGTGGCAGGCAGGAAGACCAAGGTGTGCCCCAGTGGGGGCTCTTCCTGGGGTGGGTGGGATGTCCTGAGAGGCTCTCCCAGGGACGCATGCTCAGGACAGACATAGGTTCTAGTTGCCTTCTTTTTTTGGAGAGGTTTTTGCTATAGGGCACGTGCGCTCGCCAGAAAGAGACAGAGAGACAGAAAATGAGAAATCATGCCCCAGGGGGCATGGCCATGCCACAATGCCTTCTCCTCCATTCTTCTCCAGGGATCTTGGGCACACACGCACACGCGCCCGGCGTGAGTTTAAGCCGCCGGGTCCGGGACTCGAACTGTGGTCAACTACCTGGGAGTCCAGCAACATAGTCATTACACCAACTGATGGTCCCTCTAGTTTCCTTCTTAAGAGCTTCCCCCAGACAGCTGATTCTTCTGCAAAGCAAATAAGTCTCCTGGGTGAGCTCCCAGCAGGCCTTCAGTGGACAGAGGCCTGCACCCTGTCCTCCTGTGGCCTGCCGAGGCTCCAGGGCAGCCGTGTGGCCAGCCTTCCCGCTGTGCCTCCTGCTCCCCCTCTCCCACTGCAGTGAAACTGGCTAAGGAGGCTGGAGAGCTTAGGACAGGAGAGAAGGGTGGGCTGAGAGGCTGGGCGTCAGAGAAGCCGTGCTGCAGGGAGGCCTGAGGCTGGGGGATGAGGCTGGGGGAGTGGCCAGGAGTGCACCTAGGTCTGCCCACACCGGCCCCTGCCTGGTCTGGGAAGACTGATCGTTCTCTAGTTTGGAGAGAAGCAGTCAGTTCCGGACCTCCGGGCCTCCGTGGGAGGATGCAGGCGTGAAAGCTCAGCTCTGGAGTTGCTGAGGACAGCTGGAGCCTTCATCTCTGCCCGGGAGTCTTTGAGGCTCCCCCACCCCCTTTCACATCCCTAGCCAGACAGGCCACATTTCCTGTGGGATGCCATTCTCCCAGAATAAACATTATCGGCAACACCAGAGTCCCAAAGGGAGCCTCTTCTCGAAGTCCTTTCAGGGCCCCCCAGGGGCCCTCTTTCCCAGAAGAAACTGAGAAGTTACAAAAGAGACAAACACAGAGAAGTCTGAGTCCCAGGAGTTAAAGGATTAGCACAGGTAGACCCTCTGTTCTGAAGGGGAATGGCTGCTGGGCCCAGCTGGGGTTTTGGGTTCAATCCCATTCTCAAAAACTTTTCTCCTTTAGGAAAACAGATGCCGGAGGGGCTTCATGTCCTTGAATCCCCATCCTGCCTCAGCCCATGGCAGGTCAGCTCTGCTCCTAATACAGGCTCTAGCCAAGGTCCAGGCCTCCCCGTTGCCAAGATCCTCTGCCCATGGTTTCCTTTGGAGAACTCTCTTTGTCTACGTGGTCGGAGGTGTTGGTGTTTCTCCTGGCTCTGTTCTGGGCCCTCCCTTCTCCTGCTTTCCCCACACAGTCCCACCTGCCTGGCGGCGGGCCCCCTCTACAAGGAGGGTCTCCTCCCTTCTTAGCTGGGCCCGCCCTCTGCCCTCTCCCAAATCTGGGTCTCTAGTTTCATTTTCTTTCCTGAGTTGTGGACTCTTATGTCCAACTTAACACCTACCCTTCCATATCTCTAAGGCAAGAATTAACACCAGTCCTTCACACACACAAAAAAAGGAGAGGAGGGAACATTTCCTAACTTACTCTGAGGAGGGCGGTATGACCCTGATGCTAAAACCAAGCAAGGACATCACAAGAAAACGATAGACCGATATTCCTTGTGAATGTAGAGACGACAACTCAACAAAATATTAACAGACCAAATTCAGCACATGTAAGAAGCCTCATACGCCATGACTAACTGGGATTCCTCCCAGGAATGCAAGGCTAGTTTAACACATGAAAATCAATCAACATACTACACCATATATTAGGTCGTCAGAAAAATCACAATGCATTTTTGCATAGAAAAACATGCCATGACTTTGCTGACCACCTAACAGATAATATAAAGGACACATCTCATATGATTATCATAGTAGATATATAAATAAAAAGCACCCCACAAAAATCTGTCCCCCATTAATGACTTAAAATTAAAAAATCTCAGCAAACTAGGAATGGAGGGGAGCTCCTTCAACATGATAAAGAATATCTGCGGGACCAGCAGATGGAGTACTGGTTATGCTGCTGGATTCCCATGTAGTCAATGGCAGTTCGAGTCCCAGACCCTGCAGCTTAAAATGCATGCCAGGAGCATGTGCGTGAATGCCCAAGATCCCTAGAGAATGGAGGAGAAGGGATTGTGGCATGGCCATCCTCCTTGAGGGTTGATTTCTCACTTTCTGTCTCTGTCTCTTTGACAAGTGCATGTGCCCTGTTGCAAAAATCTCTTAAACAAACCAAAAACCAACCAAACAAAAAGAAAATACCTATTTCTCTCTTTACTGCTAATAAAAAAATAAAATTGATTGTATTTCCACACATCAGCAATAAACCATCCAAAAAAATTAAGATAATTTCATTTACAATAGTATCAAAAACAATACTTAGGAATAATTAAAAAGAAATTATTTTAATATTTGGGTAAGTGTTTACTAGTGGAACTTTTCTTTTTTTTCTTTTAGAGAGGATTTTGCTATAGGGCGTGTGAGCTTGCCAGAAAGATAGAAAGTGAGAAATCACCCCCCCCGGGGGGTTGGCCATGCCACAATCCCTTCTTCTCCACTCTCCTCTCAGGATCTTGGGCACGCATGCACACGCACCTGGCGTGAGTTTAAGCCATCAGGTCTGGGACTCGAACCGCGGTCGACTACTTGGGAGTCCAGAGACATTATGGTAACTGTTGGTCCCGAACTTTTCTTGTTTAAGAATTATTTTATTTAACTTTATTTACTTATTTTAATTTGACCAGAGAGGGACAGAGTGAGAGCGAAAAAGAGAGAGAGAAAGCCGCCAGGTCTGGGACTCAAACCACGGTCAGCCATGTGGGAGTCTAGCGCCCTTAACCACCACACCACCTGCTGGGCCCAGCTTAGGAGTAAATTTAACAAAAGAAGTGCAGGGCTTATGCACTGAAAAAACATAATGAAAAGACATTAGAGAAGCCTGAATAAATGGGAAGATATCTGTACTCATGAACCAAGTCTTAATATTGTCAAGTTAGTTAGCGGGCTGGATGATGGCATAGTGGTAAAGGGACAAACTGTGAGGCAGGCCCACTGGAAGGTTACCAGTTCACATCAGAGGCCTCCCTGAAGCTGCCAGAAACACGTGTGCCAATGGTCCAGGCTAGCTGAGGCCAGAGATGGATCATAGCATAGAGACCCTTTTGGGGCTATTCTATCCTGGCTCATAAACCTTTTTAGATTTTTTTTTTTAAGAGGTTTTTGCCTTAGTGTGTGTGTGCGCCTTTTGGAGCGAGAGAGAGAGACAGAGACAGAGACAGAGACAGTGAGAGGGAGGATGACCACACCACAATCCTTTCTCCTCCCAGGACCTTGTGTATGTATGCACCCATGCCCGGCATGATTTTCAAAGCTACTGGGTCCGGTACTTGAACCATGGTCAGCCATGTGGAAGTCCGGTGATGTAACTGCTAAGCCATCTGCTAACCTTGATTTTAGATTTTTTTTTAAGTTTTTATTTTTAATTTAATTTTAGTTATTCATTCATTTATTTTAATTTGACCAGAGAGAGACACACAGAGAGAAAGAGACAAGAGAAAGTGAGAAAGTAAGCCACCAGGTCTGGGACTCGAACTGTGGTCGGCCATGTGTGTGTCCAGTGCCTTAATCTCCATGCCACCTGCTTGTCCAGATTTTTTTTTTCATAACTCACATGTGCTAGCTAGAAACAGAGAGAGAGGGAAAGTGAGAAATCACCCCCAGGGGTGGGGAGGATGGCAGTGCCACAATCTTCTCTTCCATTCTCCTCTTAAGATTTTGGGCATGCATGCACACGTACTTGGTGTGTTTTTCAGGCTACCAGGTCCGGGACTTGAACCATGGAGTTGATCATGTACGATCCAGTGTCTTAACCTCTTAACCACCGCCACCTGCTGGCCCCATAATTTTTTTTTTTTTTTTTTAAGATGGCAATGAACATTTTCATGCAGCCCAGACTCAGCATGTTAGAAACAGCTCAGTCTTCCCACACACCTGACCTTTTCCGGTGTGGCCTCTTACTGGAATTGGTGCCCTCCGGAAGCCCCCTTCTCTCTCTCTCCACCCTGCACGGGCCTGCAGTGCTCTAGCAGTCTCCCGTGGTGTTCCTGCCTTCCTCCCGCCTTCCTGGCAGCAGCCAGCAGGTCTGCTCCCATCACTTCCTGCCTTGGCTCCCAGGGACTGGGGACCCCAAGCCATCCAAGGTCAACGGGTCAGGTGTCTCCAGCTGCTCAGCTCCTTCCGCCATGCCCATGCCACGTCTCAGCATCCCCAGGCATGCCAAGGCACCCTCACTCACGTCTTCCTACCCGTCGTCCCTTCTGCTCATCAGCTCACCATCCTCCTTCCCTGACTCAAGGCCCTGTAAGGCTCCCTGCTGGGCACTCCTGTAGGGAACACATGATGCGGTGGACAAGAGTCTGGCCTCCGGGGTCAGCAGACGGCATAATGGTTTTGTCACTGGACTCCCACATAGTCGACTGCAGTCTGAGTCCCAGAACTGGTGGCTTGAAACTCATGCCGGGTGCATGTGTGTATGTGCCCCAAACCCTAAGGAAACTGGAGGAGGAGGGATTGTGGTATGGCCATCCCCCCTGGGCATGATTTTTTGCTTTCGGTCTCTCTACCAAGTGCACGCACCCGATAGCAAAACTATCTAAGAAAAAAAAAAGGAAAAAAAATCAGAGTGTGGCTTCCCTTGTTGAGCCTCCATCTCCTCCCCTATAAAATGAGGTCCAGGGACCAGCAGTTAGTGTAATTGCTATGTTGCTGAACTCCTGAATGCAGTTCAGGTCCCGGACCTGGTGGCTTAAACTCACGCCGGGCACATGTGTGTGCGTGCCCAAGATCCCGAGAGGAGAATGGAGGGATTGTGGCGTGGCCTTCCCTCCAGAGGGTGATTTCTCGCTTTCTGTCTCTCTTTCTGGTGAGTGCACGCGCCCTGTAGCAAAAACCCCTCGAAAAAAA
>NW_006160044.1:1025279-1037822 GCF_000334495.1 Tupaia belangeri chinensis
AATTTTTTTTTTTTTTTTAAGATGGCAATGAACATTTTCATGCAGCCCAGACTCAGCATGTTAGAAACAGCTCAGTCTTCCCACACACCTGACCTTTTCCGGTGTGGCCTCTTACTGGAATTGGTGCCCTCCGGAAGCCCCCTTCTCTCTCTCTCCACCCTGCACGGGCCTGCAGTGCTCTAGCAGTCTCCCGTGGTGTTCCTGCCTTCCTCCCGCCTTCCTGGCAGCAGCCAGCAGGTCTGCTCCCATCACTTCCTGCCTTGGCTCCCAGGGACTGGGGACCCCAAGCCATCCAAGGTCAACGGGTCAGGGGTCTCCAGCTGCTCAGCTCCTTCCGCCATGCCCATGCCACGTCTCAGCATCCCCAGGCATGCCAAGGCACCCTCACTCACGTCTTCCTACCCGTCGTCCCTTCTGCTCATCAGCTCACCATCCTCCTTCCCTGACTCAAGGCCCTGTAAGGCTCCCTGCTGGGCACTCCTGTAGGGAACACATGATGCGGTGGACAAGAGTCTGGCCTCCGGGGTCAGCAGACGGCATAATGGTTTTGTCACTGGACTCCCACATAGTCGACTGCAGTCTGAGTCCCAGAACTGGTGGCTTTAAACTCATGCCGGGTGCATGTGTGTATGTGCCCCCAACCCTAAGGAAACTGGAGGAGGTCATCAGCTCACCATCCTCCTTCCCTGACTCAAGGCCCTGTAAGGCTCCCTGCTGGGCACTCCTGTAGGGAACACATGATGCGGTGGACAAGAGTCTGGCCTCCGGGGTCAGCAGACGGCATAATGGTTTTGTCACTGGACTCCCACATAGTCGACTGCAGTCTGAGTCCCAGAACTGGTGGCTTGAAACTCATGCCGGGTGCATGTGTGTATGTGCCCCAAACCCTAAGGAAACTGGAGGAGGAGGGATTGTGGTATGGCCATCTCCCCTGGGCATGATTTTTTGCTTTCGGTCTCTCTACCAAGTGCACGCACCCGATAGCAAAACTATCTAAGAAAAAAAAAAGGAAAAAAAATCAGAGTGTGGCTTCCCTTGTTGAGCCTCCATCTCCTCCCCTATAAAATGAGGGCGTCCATTCCAGTGTCCACAGGCTGATTCCGTGGCTTGGACGTGACAGTACACTTGCCCTGGGTACGAGGACACCAGGCCACGTGAGTTGCTGGCTGTGGCTGCTTTTGCTTCCGTGTCTGTTTTCCCCGAAGACCACGAGCGCCGGTGAGCAGTTTCCGTGTTCTGTTCAGGGCTGTTTCCCTGGAGCTGAACACATTGGCTGCCAGAGTAGGCACTCGAAAATGTCACCGGAAGGACCGAAGACGGGGCGGGTCCTGTGAGTTCTCCTGCCTTCAGAGCGAGATCCCCTCGGTGCTGAGGGGACCTCTGCCAAGTCACTCAAGGCACCTGAAACTTCCTAGTGACACCACTCATTTAATTTGGCCTGAGAAGGAAACGAAAGTTTAGGGAGCGCTTACAGAAGCTCAGGCCAGGAGTGGCCCCATCAGACAGCTGGAGGAGGTGTAACCTCCTGGGGGCCTAGGTGCGGCAGATGTGCCCTCCGAGGGTGCTGCGTGGCAGAAACCCTGCAGTGTGGCATCGTGGGGAGGCTTGTGATGTTAGAGCAGAGACTGCCTCGGTACCCCCGCCCCCAGGTCCAGGCAGGAGCGGAAGTTTCCATCTACAGAGCAGCTCTTGCTCCATGGCGTGGTTATCAGCACCGACACAGCACCTGGGGGTGACAGCCCCTGGTGGGGGCCGGTTGGGACTTCACACAACTCAGCCTCTTGGCCAGCAGGGCCATCCCTTGGAACAATGAGGCGAGAACAAAGCAATGGAGGCTGGGTACAGGAAAGGAACTGGTGACAGTGAAGTAAACACAAGCCCCAATCCCAAATATATCTAGGATAAAAAGCCAAAATTAAATTTAAAGTGAAAGTCAGTGTTTATGCAGTAGAGCCATTTGGAGAGGATGACTCACTTGCAAAGGAACAGATGTTCTCATTTGCATAGTCTCTGTAATCTCGGATGGACTTCGCTCTGACCTGGGGCACAGCGCGCACGCCCTCCAGCTGGTGGCCCTCCATGTGGGACACTGAGGGAGAGCGTCTTCATTAGTCTAATCCTTGGCCCTGTACCCCTGGGGCTCCCAGCAGGAAACGCTTCATCCCCCTTCACGCTGGAGGAGTCTGGAAAAGGTGTCATTCTTTGCCCTTCCCGGTGGCCCTCGTCTGAGCTGCTTCAGGCAAAGCAGATGTGGGTAATGACCACGATTATGAACAAGATGACCGCGTTGGCATTCACGAAGTTCCTCCAGAAGCGCTTCCTGGACACGGGCCCATGTGCTTTCCCTTCCAGCTCCTCCTCGGGGGCCTCCGTCTTGCCCTCAGTCACCTGTACCTTCTCACTGGCTTCCTCCGTCTCCTCTGCTGTCTTTTCTGGGACCAGTTTGGGGCCTGGGTATGAGTCTAGGCCACAGAACAGTTCCCAGATATTCCAGAAGCAGTTCCTGTCCTGCTCATATACACCTGGAACAGAGGGGACAGGCAAAGGGCACGAGGTGTGCAGGCCACAACCTGACATTTTAGGGAGTCAGGTCTTAGCAGGGAGTCCCATGTGAAGACCAGGGGGCGGGCCTCCAATACAAAGGCTAGCCCTCAGTCCCAGCTGTGACATGCCTACAACGCTCCTCAGAAACACGACAGAGACAGAGAGTGAGATGAGGGACTTGGGGTGCTGTGGGGAGATGGGTGCAGACACTCAGCTGGGCCCAGATCTTCCTGTGTGGGCCATGCCCACGCTTCCCCATCTCTCTAGGTCTAGGGCAGGTGGCTGCTACTCCTTGGGCACCCCTCGCCCCCCACTCACTACTCTGGAGGACAGGAAAAAGCCTGTGCACCCCGGAAATGAACACCGCTCTCTGGACCTGTCTCTCCAGGCAGCTACCGGTCTTACTGCACAGCCCTAGCAGGGTTCACTCCGGGCCCTTGGAAGTACATCCCTGGTGTTGCTGGGAGTGCATCTAGAAATCACAGGAAGGTTGCTGTTCATTTCTCTAGGCCAGACTAGTGAAAATGCCCATGTGGGCCTTGACTGGTTCTTCACCCGCTGGCTCTGGCTGACCCTCGGGCTGGCACAGGCTCGGGTCAGCACCACGGCCAGCGCCAGCGCGCTGGCTTGAGGCCCAGCCCTGCCTGCAATGGGACCCTAGAGCTGCTCCTGGCAATGGCTCGCTCCTGGCAATGGCTCCCTCCTGGACGACCAGACAACCCCATCTCAGTCTGAGCGGGCTCCCAGCACTGTGCGCTGCACCATCATGGGTGTCTCAGCCTGCTGTACAGCCCCTGCGCCAGCTGAGGCTGAGGAGGCATCAGGGACGTGGAACCCATTAGGCGGGGACAGGGGAGCCTGTCTTCCAAAGGGAAGGGCGTCTGCCGCTGGAGGGCCCCAGAGCCGGGGCACAGATCTCTGATGTCGAGGCTGAGAAGCCCTGAGCACCAGACTCTTCCTTCTGTTCTCAAATGCCCATGTGCTTAGAGGACCTCCGACGCTGCTGGGAGAGGTGTTGGGGCCCGTGTGGAAAAGGCAGCTGGTCACTGAATCACAGCTATTGCACCAAACAGTCAGTGCTGTGTGATGGGCAGTGGGACAGTCTGGAGGCCAGGAGCCTGAACCCTGGAGTCAGACCACCTGTGTTCAAATCCCAGCTCTGCCCCTAGCTGGTTGTCTGTGGAGCAAGTTACTTAACTGCTCTGTGCCTTGGTTTCCCCGGCTCTAAAATGGGGACAGTAATTGCGCCCAGCAATATGGGTATACTTTTGGCATGCCTGGCAAGCCAACTTACAACCTTTGGAGGAGAAGAACTATCAGCAGGCCTCAGAAGGAGCCTGGTGCCCTGCCTTCTCCAGGTCCATGGGGCCCCATGCCCAGGGAAGGCCACACTCCCAACCCACTGAAGTCAATGGAGGCCACCCTGAACAGGTGCATATTTCCTTCTGCCGGTGTTGGGAGGAAGCTCCGGGTCTCTCTGGGCTGTGGTCACAGGACAGTCCTCACACCTATTTTTCTTCACCCATCTGCATTTCCTTCCATCCCAACTCCCCTCGCCATGTAAGACGCTTCTAAGACACCCAGCCCTGCTGGCGCTATGTCCCTTCCTCACAGCCTGGAGTGCTGTCACCCAATGTCTGCTTCCTGTCCCACGCGCCTCCCTCCAGCCCAGGCTGCTCCCCGTTCATGTCTGCTAGGCCTGACGACCTCCCCATGTCCTGACCGAGGGCAGCACAGGCCACGCCCACCTCTCCATGTCCTGACGCCCCCCCCGCCCCCCCGCAGGGGACATCTTATGAAAAGTAAAGGACAGGCCTCTCTCTGCAGGAACATCTGGGGGGGGGTGAAGACCGAGGGCAGCACAGGCCACGCCCACCTCTCCGTGGTCTGGAGCCTCGTCCTTACCTGGCCGCTCTCGGTGCCCAGGGAACCTGATCTTGCGTACCTCTGCGTCCAGGTCGGTCCTCTCCTCTGTGCTGTTGCGCAGACTCCAGCAGAGCCTGTAGAGCTGGGGAGGGACAGCAGGGACCTGTCATCACCCAGGCCCTGCCGCCGAGCTCCACAGCCCAAGCCTAGGCACCAGAGTCGTGAAGGACGGAGAAGAGATCTGGTCGTTAGACTCCAGATTCCTGGGGAAGTGTGGGAACCAGGAACTCTGGGCTCGAGTTCTGGCCTGGCACCCTGTTGTATGCATGACCTTGGCAAAGGCAGGTACAGCCTGCCTGGGCCTCGGTGTCCTTCAGCTGAACCCCAAAGCTGGGGGTTGGAGGCAGGGAGCTCAGAGCTCCTTCCCATCCTGAGGGCTCTGGATTCGTATCTCCTCAGGGTGGGAGATGCCGCCCATCGCCCGGTGCCTACTTCTGGTGGTGGGAGGGAAGCCCTTTCACCTGGACGAGCGACACAGGGCAGCCCAGAGCTGCGTTCATGCCAGAAGCCCTTCACTGGGCATCAGAGACAGCACAAACTCAGGCCAGGAGGGGCCGGCCATTCCTGGCCCTGGGACAGAGCTCAAGTGTTCAAGCTCTATAGGCATTTGCAGGTGCCAAACCAGGGGGGCAGAAGCACCCCCTTTTCCTGTCTTACCTATAATTATTTTTTTCTTCCTAAAAACATATATGGAGAGCTGACTCCATGGCTTATTGGTGGAAGCAGATCCCACATGGTCGACCATATGGTTCATGTCCTAGACCTGGCGGCTTGGTGCATGGGTGTGCATACCCAATATCCTGAGAGAGGCGGGTGAAATGGAGGGGAAAGGTTTACAGTGTGACCATTCCTCATAGGAGGTACTTTCTTTTCTTTTTTTTTTTAAGTTTTTTGCCATAGGGTGCATGCGCTCAACAGAGAGAGACAGTTTGAGGGCAAGTGAGAAATCACCCCTCAGGAGGGATGGCCATGCCACAATCCCTTCTCCATTCTCCTCCTGGGATCTTGGGCATGTATGCACATGCACCTGGTGTAATCTTCAAGTCAACAGTTCTGGGACTTGAACCACAGTTGGTCATGTGGGAGTCCAACACCTTCACCACCATATCGCCTGCTGGCCCTGGGGTACTTTATACTCTCCCTCTTTCTCTGTCTCTCTGTGGTCAGAGCATACACCATCTAGAAGACAAAAAAATAAAAACAAACAAACAAACAAAAACTCCACAAAGCATTGTCGATGAAAAAAAATAACCAACTGTAAAATTAATAATTAATAATTAATGTGGTTTATTTCCAAGCCAACTGTGAGTGACCTAGGCCCAGAGAAGAAGCATACATGCCTTTTCTGGGGGTGATCATGTACAGGGGTTCCTTTTATTTGTTTGAGATTGACAGACAACATTTAGTGAAGAGATTTTCCATTGGTCTGGCCCAAAAAGGCAGGACATGTAGAAGGGGGCGGGGCTTGTAGGTTATAGGTGGGCTCCACAATTCTTAGGTTGGTGACTGGAAGGGAAGATCTGTGTCTTGGGAAGAGATTAAAGAAAGGCTTAATCTACATCTCAAGGAAAGGAAAGTTCTGTGTCCTGGGAAGAGATAAGCACAAGAATATACTGTAATTGGTTGAAATATACATCTCAAAGATACTATGCCAGGGACAGGAGGTAGGAAGAATCCTGTTAATAGAAAATAAATGGTCTGTTAATGTTTGTGGGCATGACTTCCCCAGTCCCCTTTTGAAAAGATTTTGGAAAAATAGGAAAAATAGTCAGACTTCTGTCCACAGCATGTATGGCAACTTTGGGAAACAACAAGACCCAGCCAATTGTTTTGCCTTCTTTTTTCACCCCCGAAAGGGTTAGAGTTGGGGGCCAGCAGGCAGCATAGTGGATAAGGTGTTGGACTCCCACGTGGCTGACCACGGTTCAAGTCTTAGACCTGTTGGCTTGAAAAATCACAGCAGGTGCGTGTTGTGTGTGTCCAAAATCCCAGGACGAGAATGGAGGAGAAGCGATTTTGGCGTGGTCATCCTCCTGGGAGGTAATCTCTCACTTTCCCTCTCTCCGTGTCTCTGTGTGTCTCTCCGATGAGCACATGTGTCTTATGGCAAAAAAACCTTAAAAGAAAAAAGTGTTAGGGTCAGCGGAAGCACAAGGAAGAACATTTCCACCACGCCTGTCCTGGAATACCTACATGGATACATTCAACTCTGCAGCAGCCTCAGGAGAGGTAGATTGGAATCTCTGTCCTGCCTCTTAGACCAAAACATTGGAACTAAAATTCTCTTGTGTTGATGGCAGAGACTTGGCTTGACCTTTGCTATTTTTTTTTTTTTTTTTGCC
This sequence comes from Tupaia belangeri chinensis, assembly GCF_000334495.1. Lineage (NCBI taxonomy): Eukaryota > Metazoa > Chordata > Mammalia > Scandentia > Tupaiidae > Tupaia > Tupaia belangeri. Next base: position 1,032,092 of record NW_006160044.1, read on the forward strand.
ATAGGACGCATGCACTCACCAGAAAGCAAGAGAGAAAGAAAGAGCCATCACTTGCCAGGGGATGACCATGCCACGCTCTGTTCTCCTCCATTCTTCTCTAGGGGTTTTGGGCATGTGTATGTTCCTAGTGTGATTTTCAGGCTGCCAAGTGCAGGATTAGAACCTCGGAGGTTGCCATGAGGGATTCTGTGCCTTAACCACCACTGATCCCCTTTAATTGCTTCTTAATGCCATCACACACGTGCATTTTGCTTTCCCAATAATTCTGTCAGCCTCCTTGATGAGTCTGCTGGGTTGCTGGAAAAGCCCGCATTCTAGTGCTGTATGGATCTGTGGGCTTTGAGCTTGGACAAGTCAGGGCAGGGAGCTCCCCTCCCTTGGCAGCAGTAGGCAGAGGCGCTGTGTGTTCCAGGGCTGAGGCCCGTGCCCAGCTCATTGTCACTGATCCGTAGATACACATTTTCCCTTTTATCTCCCCCTCCGCTTTTGGCAGCTACCTCGTGTTTTCCAAAGCTCCGGCCTACTTCAGGCAACGAACACTCCGAAGATCCTTGGCTGACTGAGAAGTGGGCAAAGGCAGAACTGGAGCATGAGAGAACGGCAGAAAAGAATGCAGATGGCCTAAGCCAACAAGACCCTGAGCAGCAGTAAACAGCATCAGCCGCCCCCAGTTTCTCAAGGCACCAGGAACAAGAAGTCTCCCGGCTGTGTCCCCAAGCTGGGAGCAATTCCTGGGGGAGTTTGGACATGGCTTTCTACCCCATGTGCTCATCCCTCGTCCAACCAGGCTGTGCATGCGAGAGAAGAATGAATCGGATGGAAAATGTTGAGCAAAAGGTGTGGTCAGAGGGAAAAACCCGAAGATGGGGCTGAGGGGCCCTGAGGCTTGCAGTTTTCCATGTGCATGTGTCCTTGGGGCTCAGCGTTCGATAAGGAACACCGGCTTCTATCCAGACCCCGGGGCAGTAGTGAGAAAGGCCTCATAGGCCCTCTTAATTGCTGGATGGGTGCCCAGGACCCTCCCTCCTGCTGCTTCTTGGGAGGGCTAACCCCCTGTCCAGCTAACGTGCCATGGTGACATGGTGAAGCTTCAAAGCCAGATTGGAGCCCAGTCCTGCCACTTACCGGTTTGGTATCTTGAGCAATGTATTTAACTCCTCAGAACCTAGGCCTCCTAATACATATTCAACACAGAGGTGACCACAGCCTGCCTCAGAGAGGCAGGAGAGGCACAGGCAGCTGCCTGGCAATCCCGCCACTCCCCCTTGGTTTACCTCCTTCAGGTGGCGGCACCGGGACTACCCTGACGATAGTGCTTTGTACAGGGTGTTAGTGAATTTAACAGTTCCAAGGAAAGTTTGCATTTAAAAGCCCAGTTTCTCAATCTAAGTGTCTAGTTGGCCGATCTTTGAAGAGCTAGTTTATTTATTCATTAATTTTAGGTTTTTGCTAATTATATAAGGTGTGCATGCTCACAGGAGACACACAGAGGATGACGGCGAGAGGGAAAGTGAGAAATCACCCCCTGTAGGGATGGCCACACCACAATCCCTTCTCTTCCCTTCTCCTCTTGGGATTTTGGGAGCGCACACACACACTGAGTGTGATTCTCAAGTCACTGGGTCTGAGACTTGAACCACGGTCAGCCATGTGGGATCCGGCACCTTAATCATCACACCACCTGCTTGCCCCTAGTTTTGTTTTGTAAAGAAGGTCCTTTTCTGCATGACTTGTGTATTTCAGCCCATTCCAGTCCTACTGTCAACCCCCAAACCCCAGCCCTCCCACCTCTAAAGAGAACACAGGAATTCAGCCATTTTTTGCTGACTGTGAAGCAGAAGCACCTCCATCTTTTTTTTTTTGAAGAGGTTTTTGCTATAGGGCGTGTGCACCCACCAGAAAGGCAGAGAGAGAGAGAGAGAGAGAGAGACAGAAAGCGAGAAATCACCCCCCAGGGGAGATGGCCATGCCGCAATCCCTTCTCCTCCATTCTCCTTGGGATTTTGGGCACACATGCACATGTGCCCGGCGTGAGTTTTAAGCCACTGGGTCTGGGACGCAAACCGTGGTTGACTACATGGGAGTCCAGTGACATAGCCATTATGCTAACTGCTGGTCCCCATGCACCTCCATCTTTGAACTTGACATTATACTTGCTTCCTCCTTTTGCCCAAAATAAACAGAGTGATTAATAGTTATACTGTCTTTGCTAAAGAGTTCGAAATTTTATGTTTAGCTGTTCCTTAGCAATGTAACCACCAATCACCAGATCCCTGCCTGCAGCCCCGGGGACCATTCAACAAAGGTCTAGAGAGTGCCCTTAGAAATTATTTTTTTAAAGAATTATTTTATTTAACTTTATTTATTTATTTTAATTTGACCAGAGATGGACAGAGTGAGAGACAAAGAGAGAGGGAAAGTGAGAAAGCAAGCTGCCAGGTCCAGGACTTGAACTGTAGTCAGCCATGTGGGAGTTCAGCACCTTTAACCACTGTGCCACCTGCTGGCTCTGCCCTTAGAAATGATTTAACCTGCTTGGTCCAGTTCTGTAACTGCTGTCACATAGGAACCCCCACTCCCTTTCTTCTGCACCCCTTTCTTATTTTCCATCGTAATCCCCACGCCAATTCAGAAATGATTGTCATCTTTGCCTTTAGAAGCTCCCCTCTCCTTTCGCTCGGGGCTGCGGGGTCTTTGAGAGACATGAGTCCTTCCGAACACCACTGGCAATAAAACCCCAGTCATTCGGCTATGTCTGGATGTCCTCTTATTTCTTGCTCATTTGACTACCACAGCTGTTCCCCTGGGACTGTGGGGCTGGCCCCAGAGCATCCTAAGGGCAGTACTTACGTATTCATCCGAGATCGGGTCGGTGGCTAAGGAGACGCCCACCATGATGAGCAGAGTGACCACGAAGAGGAGCACGCTGAAATAGAGGTAGTGCAGTTCGCAGATGAATGTGAGGCACCTGCTCCTCTTCGTGCAGCTCAAGGAGCCGTAGGCCAGGTCAGCTGCCATTCGAACGATGCCAATCAAGGACCCAAGAATCAGCCCCCAGAAGGCACCCTGCCAAAGAAGGAGTCTGATGGGGTCACCAGGGAGGCAGGCAGGTGACGCCAAATCATCTGCAGCCTCAATCTCCTGACTCGCTGAGTTCTACAGTCAAGCTTGGCATCCTAAGGGCGTTAAATACCTTGCACAAGCAGATGGTGAGCCACCGTGAGGAGAGGAGAGCCCTGGGACATTTGGACTCTCTTGGGCCAAGCAGAGAACTTCAGAAGATTTGGAAACACTCTCAAGTGAGATGATGACTAATCGTCTCGAAGCATGTCCGCAAAGAACCCAGTCTTCCCACTTCTCTAAGCGGCACATCTGCCACCCTGAGTGCACAGGCCAGAACGTCAGGAGCCACCTCTGCGTCCCTTCTTTCCATCCTGACCACCACTGATCCAACTGCACATCCTGTTGGCTTTGCCTCCAAAATGTATCCAGAGTCCAGTCACTTACCAGCATCTCTAAGGCTACCGCCCTACTCTGAATCGCCATCTCCTCTCATACGCGCGGGGCTCCTTACCGGGTCTCCTGCTTGTCCACTGTCCCCAGAGAAGCCAGAATGGCTTTGCTTTTTATTTTTTAATTATTTAATTTTATTTATTATTGTTACTATTAAAAAAATTTGCTATGGGGTAAGTATGCTCATGAGAGAGAAAAAGAGAGATATGCACCCGAGAGAGAGAGACAGAGACAGAGAGAGAAAGCTAAGCTGCCAGGTCTGGGACAGAACTATAGTTGCCCAAGTGGGAGCCCAGAGCCTCAACTACCACACCACCTGCTGGCCCCAAGAATGGCCTCTTATAACATACACTAGAGGGACCAGCAGTTAGCATAATGGCTATGTCACTGGACTCCCATGTAGTCGACTGCAGTTCACAACCTCAGACCTAGTGGCTTAAAACTCACGCCAGGTGCGTGTGTGTGCGTGCCCAAGATTCCAAGAGGAGAATGGAGGAAAAGGGATTGCGGTGTGGCCATCCCCCTGGGGGGTGATTTCTCGCTTTCTATCTCTCTGTCTCTCTGTCTGTCTGACGAGCACACACGCCTTATAGCAAAAACCTCTCTCTCAACAAACAAACAAACAAACAAACAAAAACATACACTAGAGGGGCTGATAGGTGGCATGGTGAAGGGCGCTGGCCTCCCACATGGACAACCATGGTTCGAGTCTCGAACATGGCGGCTTGCTTTCTCACTTTCTCTCTCTCTCTCTCTCTCACCCTGTTCCTCTCTGGTCAAATTAAAATAAATACATTAAAAAAGTCAAATAAAATAATTCTTTAAAAAGACAAAAAAAAAAAAAACCCACAAAACCATACATTAGAGAAGACCCGGCCTCCACCTAAGCCCACCAGTGGCTCCTCATCACCCTACTTCCAGAATCCAGCCTCCACTCTGGCCCCTGATCGACCTCACCCGGCTCCACCAATCTCCCCTTGGTAGCTCTACTCCCACCAGCTTGACATCTTGCCCCTTGAACCTGCCTACTCTGCTCTGGGCCCAGGCCTTACACCTTCCCTCTCTTTGCTTGGGCCTCTTCCTAATTCTTGGTCCTTGTAGTTTGTCCTTTAGGTTTCAGATTCAAGGTCACTCCTTAGGAGAGGTCTTCTCCCGCTACTTTAACTAGTCCTGATCCCCCCAGCTCCACCTGCCTTACCGCCCTCTATGATCCTTTTTAATCCTTCGAGCAGCACTGCCTCACTATCACAAGTCTGTCTGCTCACTGGTGTCATCTATTGGGTTGTTGGAAAAGTCATAATGCATTTTTGCATAGGAAAACATACATCATGACTTTTTTTTTTGATGGCCCAATAGCTCCTCCAGCTAGGCTGCCCTGTAAGAGTAAGGACCTGGTCTTGTCTTGGGGGGCCAAGTCTAGAGCTGAATCCAGTGGGATGGGTGTCAGAGGAAACAAAGGACACAACATGTGGGCAAGTGTTTTTCGGGACAAAGCTGAAACCGAAAGCCAGGCTCACGGAAGGATCCATAGAACCATCTACAGAAGGAGCTACGCAGAACTCTGACGAGAAGGATCCACAGAAACCATCTACAGAAGGAGCTGCGCAGAACTCTGACGAGCATGCCGCCTGAGACGGGGTGGAGAGAGGGCAGAGAGAAACCCTCCAGGTTGAGGATTTACAACCACATATGCCTGCATCCATGGGCCAGAAGTCAGAGGGCCGCTGATCGGATCCCCCCGTTTTCCTTGGTGGTGGGCCCTGATAGTTTGAGGTTGCTGTCAGAGGTGAGAGGCAGGGTCCCACGGCTGTCTGCCCCTCTTGCCATGCCCTTCCCAGGAGAGCAAAGAGAAGCAGCTCCGGCATTCCAGGAACCCAGCGCTCTTGCCCTACATAACTGGTGTTAGACTGAGACCTGGTGAGCTGGGCGAAGCAAGAGCGCTGGCAGGTTGGTCCAAAGGACAGAACACTCAAGACGAGCCTGGGAGGAAGACTCAGCCAGGCAGAGGCTCTAAAGAGCCCTGACAAAGCGAACAGTCCATGAGGGCGAAGGAAGGTCAGAGCAGGCACGGGGCAGTTTGGCAATCAGCCCTACGAGTTGTTTGGCGTGACTAGGCCCTAAGGGCTGTGCATGGAAAGGGTAAGTCCCAAGAAGTAGGCAAGGCGAGACCTTGGCCTCTGTAACTGTGTCTAGTAGACTGTGCAAGGCTGAGCGGTTC
>NW_006160044.1:1037853-1058696 GCF_000334495.1 Tupaia belangeri chinensis
TAAATGGGAAGATCTGAGATATGACTCGAGGAAAAACAAAATCTGGAGCCAACAAATGGCATGGTGGTTAAGGCGTTGGGTCTTACATGGCCAACTCTGTGCTTTGAGTTCTGGACCCAATGGCTTGAAACACATGTTGGGCACTTGTAGTGTGTGTCCAAAATCCCGAGGGGAGAATGGAGAAGAAGAGATTGCAGCATGGCCGTCTTCACTGGGGGATGACTTCTCAATTTCTCTCTCTCTCTGTCTCCCTCCAGCGAGTGTACATGTCCTATAGTGAAAAAAAAAAAGATCTGGCAAATTATGCCTTCAAAATCTCACTGATTTGATGACTGAATTGGTAATTGGGATCTTTGTTTGGGCTTATGTGTGGCTGAAAGAGATGCTCAAAATCATGACCTCACAGCAGGGAAAGTGGAAGAGGCCTGCTAGCGCCCTTCCTCCTGGGAGAGTAAAATCCCTGAGCATGACACATCCATGGGAGGAGGCCAGAGAAGAGTATCTTCCTATAACCGAATATGTATGAGGGGCAGTCATTCACAATTCTGCCTTGTCTAGGGCATGACTGAAAGTGGATTTCGTTACAAAGTGAGGAATACGAACGAGAAACTCCCTTTCCCCCAGGCCTAAGAGGAGGCTTGGACACAATCTCATCATCTCTTGGAGAGCGAATGATGTCAAGGTGTGAACTCTTGCAGCACACGATACGCTCCTGAGAGAACCGTCTTTTCTCTTTTTAAAGGTTACTGGGCCACTCGGGTGGCACGGTGGTTCAGATGGCTGGATCTCACAGGGCTGACCTCACGCAGTTCAAGTCCTGGACCTAGTGGCTTGAAAAACACTCCAGGCCCAAGTGTGTGTGTGCCCCAAATCCCCACAGGAGAATGGAAGAGAAGGGACTGCAGTGTGCCATCTCTCCAACCACCCCTTCCAGAGGGTGATTTCTCACTTTTCCTCTCTCTGGTGAGCACATGTGCTCTGTAGCAGAACAGAGGGGGGGAAAAAAACAATTTATGTACTTCTTCTATGAGGGAGACAGAGCACCCACAAGAGGATCTTTATTTTTTTAATTAAAAAATGTACTAGTGGGACCAGCAGTTAGTGTAATGGCTATGTCACTGGACTCCCATGTAGTCGACCGTGGTTTGAGTCCTGGACCCGGTGGCTTAAACCACGCCGGGCGCGTGTGCGTGCATGCTCAAGATCCTGAGAGGAGAATGGAGAAGGGATTGTGGCGTGGCCATTCCCCTCTGGGGGGTGATTTCTCGCTTTCTGTCTCTATGTCTCTCTCTGTCTTTCTGGTGAGTGCACATGCCCTGTAGCTAAAATCTCTCCAAAAAATGTATTAGTATTATTATTATGATTATTATTTTTTAATTTGCTACAGGGCATGTGCACTCACCAGAGAGAGGGAAAGTGAAAAAGCAAACTGCTAAGTCCAGGTCTCGAACTGTGGTCAGCCATATGGGAGTCCAGCGTCTTAACCACCATGCCACCTGCTGCCCATCCCCCACAGGATCATGAGGCTGTGATCCCCTCCCATCACCACCCCAGTTCTAGCCAGTCCCAGATCATGTGCACATGTGCACCTGATGCACTCAGGGAAACCTCTGGATGTGAGCCTAGAACTCATGTAGGTAAGCCTTGCAGAGCATGGTGCTTTACTCCATCCGACCCTCCTAGGGCAGCTCTTGCAAAGACAGTGACAACGTAAAGGCGACCCCTCCCACCATTCCAACGCACGCACCTGCTCATTGACTCTCTTGCAAAACATGGCAAGCAGGAAGAGGGCAGCAATGGGGGGCGTCATGTAACTCCTGACAGCCTGCATGTATATGAACAGTTGTTCACTCTGAGCCGTTTTCATAATAGGGATCCAGGCAATGGTGACAGCCAGTAAGATTATAATAAAAAACCTGTAAATTAAACCAACAGTCAGTGACAGTTCAGTGGTTGCCCTGTCAACAAAATATTGATAAGCCATAAACCATTTTTTAAAGAATTATTTATTTAATTTTATTCCTTTATCATCATTATTATTTTTTAATTTGACCAGAGAGAGAGAGGAAGAGTGAAAAAGCAATGCACCAGGTCCAGGACGCAAATTGCTGCTGGCCATGTGGGAATCCAATGCCTTAACCGCCACGCCATCTGTTGACCCAAGGCATAAACTAGCAACTGAATTATTCCTCAGTTTAAATTGAAGTGGGGGACCAGCAGGTGGCATGGTCGTTAAAGCACTGGACTCCTATATGGCCAACAGCAGTTTGAGTCCTGGACCCAGCAGCTTGAAAACCACTCTGGGCATATGTGTGTGCATGCCCAAAATTCCAAGATGAGAATGGAGGAGAAGGGACTGCAGCAGGGTCATCCCTCCCGGGGAATGATTTCTTCCTTTCCCTTTCTCTGCCTCTCTGAGGAGTGCATATGCTCTATAGAAAACAAGACAAAACAAAACAAAACAAACAAACAAACAAACAAAACCTTAAAAAAAACCCCAAACCAACAACAAAATAAAACAAAAAATATGTGTCCATTCATCAGTGTGGGGGCAGAGGAGATAGCTACACGCTTAAACACAAGTAGGTATCACAGGGCTATAGATGAAAACTCTACACATTCTGAACAAATCAAACAGAGCCTCGGGACCAGCAGTTAGCATAATAGCTATGTCGCTAGACTCCCATGTAGTCGACCACAGTTCGAGTCCTGGACCAGGAGGCTTAAAACTCATGCCGGGCGCGTGTGTGTGCGTGCCCAAGATCCCGAGAGGAGAATGGAGGAGAAAGGATTGTGGTGTGGCCATCCCCTGGGGGGTGATTTCTCGCTTTCTCTCTGTCTATTTCTGTCTGTCTGACGAGTGCACGTGCCCTATAGCAAAAACCTCTCCAAAAAAAAAAATAAAACAAACAAACAAATAAATAAAAACAAACAGAGCCTCAGCTGCTGTGTTTTAACAGCAATGCTGATACCAAGCAGTGCTGGAAGGCATCGGTTCAGATTGCGATCGGTCTGAAAAACACACTGGGTGAGTGCTTGTGGGCACCCAGGGTCCTGGATTGTGACGAAACCCCGAGAAGGGTGATTTTTCTCTCTCTTTCACATGGGCATGCACACACTTTCCATTATAAAATAAAACCACAGCTGAAGTACTTGCCTGTTACTGGCTAACAGACAAATTTTCCCCAAATTTGGAGGGTCTGTTTGGAGCAGTCAGACTTAAATACATAAAATAACATGACAAGCTTCAATTTATTGAGGGTTCACACATTAAAAAAAAAAATTCCACAGAGATTACTATGGCACATGATCTTAATGATTTCCACAAGTTAAATTCAGAAACTTACTATTTAAATTTTGCTGAAAATTTTAAGGAACTGGGTAGGGGTTAGAAATATTATTTTTTTCTAGGTAAATGATCAATGAATGTGAATCTGCATAGAAAATTATACTAGGTAAAATGTCACCCCAAAGATGAAGAAATCTTAGTTCTAGGTCAACAGGGATGAAAAATTATCATTAACATTTGTTTTTGTGGCTATTGGATGCATACGCTCATCAGAGAGATGGGGGGAGAATAAGATAGCATCCCCCCCCCTTCCCAGGGGGATGGTCGCACCATAATCCCTTCTCCTCCATTTCTCCCTCCTGTTGGGATTTTGGGCATGCATGCATACACACCTGGTGTGTTTTTCAAACTGCTGGGTTCAGGACTCCAACTGGGCAACCAATCATGTGGGATCCAGTTGCCTCAACCACCAGGGCACCGGCTGACCCCCCAGCATTATTCTTTATGCTGGTCCTGTCAGAACTGACCCAGACCAGTCTTACTGATTGGGACGTTGCTCAGGTTGTATCGCCTGGAACATTCTAGCAGCTGAGGGCCAATTCTGGTTTGTGTGTGAAAGCATCTGAAAATTCTAGGAGGCCTGGCTGAATACTTTACCTACTTTCCCCTTCTACTTTTCTTTCTCTGGACTTTTTTATATTTTGTTACCCTCGCCAATGGAAAGGGTGAAGTTTTATAATGCTGTGTGAGATCAGATAGAAACCCTATATGATGACTCTTGTGACGTCCCTTGTCAAAATAAGAGTCATCATCCTCACTGTGGTCAGCATCAGCTGACATTGTTCGGGCACTTGCATTCCAGGAACTGCTCATAGCTCCATGCATACACGGTCTTTTTTATCTTCATCCCTCAGAACTCTGTCAAGTAGGTTCTATTTTTATCCCCATTTAACAGATGAGGAAAGCCAGGCTCAATCTTGCCCAAGATGAGTTAATGGAGGCAAAATCTAAACTCAGACTTGGGTTTTGTCTGGTGCCTAAGCACATGCTCTTTCCCCACTCTGTGATGGGTGAAGTAGGGCTCAAACCTGTGGCCAAAGTTGGAAGAGTGTCCAAAGCTGAGCATGATCCAGTAGAAACTCCCTTTCCCCCAGGCCTAAGAGGAGGCTTGGACACAATCTCATCATCTCTTGGAGAGCGAATGATGTCAAGGTGTGAACTCTTGCAGCACACGATACGCTCCTGAGAGAACCGTCTTTTCTCTTTTTAAAGGTTACTGGGCCACTCGGGTGGCACGGTGGTTCAGATGGCTGGATCTCACAGGGCTGACCTCACGCAGTTCAAGTCCTGGACCTAGTGGCTTGAAAAACACTCCAGGCCCAAGTGTGTGTGTGCCCCAAATCCCCACAGGAGAATGGAAGAGAAGGGACTGCAGTGTGCCATCTCTCCAACCACCCCTTCCAGAGGGTGATTTCTCACTTTTCCTCTCTCTGGTGAGCACATGTGCTCTGTAGCAGAACAGAGGGGGGGAAAAAAACAATTTATGTACTTCTTCTATGAGGGAGACAGAGCACCCACAAGAGGATCTTTATTTTTTTAATTAAAAAATGTACTAGTGGGACCAGCAGTTAGTGTAATGGCTATGTCACTGGACTCCCATGTAGTCGACCGTGGTTTGAGTCCTGGACCCGGTGACTTAAACCACGCCGGGCGCGTGTGCGTGCATGCTCAAGATCCTGAGAGGAGAATGGAGAAGGGATTGTGGCGTGGCCATTCCCCTCTGGGGGGTGATTTCTCGCTTTCTGTCTCTATGTCTCTCTCTGTCTTTCTGGTGAGTGCACATGCCCTGTAGCTAAAATCTCTCCAAAAAATGTATTAGTATTATTATTATGATTATTATTTTTTAATTTGCTACAGGGCATGTGCACTCACCAGAGAGAGGGAAAGTGAAAAAGCAAACTGCTAAGTCCAGGTCTCGAACTGTGGTCAGCCATATGGGAGTCCAGCGTCTTAACCACCATGCCACCTGCTGCCCATCCCCCACAGGATCATGAGGCTGTGATCCCCTCCCATCACCACCCCAGTTCTAGCCAGTCCCAGATCATGTGCACATGTGCACCTGATGCACTCAGGGAAACCTCTGGATGTGAGCCTAGAACTCATGTAGGTAAGCCTTGCAGAGCATGGTGCTTTACTCCATCCGACCCTCCTAGGGCAGCTCTTGCAAAGACAGTGACAACGTAAAGGCGACCCCTCCCACCATTCCAACGCACGCACCTGCTCATTGACTCTCTTGCAAAACATGGCAAGCAGGAAGAGGGCAGCAATGGGGGGCGTCATGTAACTCCTGACAGCCTGCATGTATATGAACAGTTGTTCACTCTGAGCCGTTTTCATAATAGGGATCCAGGCAATGGTGACAGCCAGTAAGATTATAATAAAAAACCTGTAAATTAAACCAACAGTCAGTGACAGTTCAGTGGTTGCCCTGTCAACAAAATATTGATAAGCCATAAACCATTTTTTAAAGAATTATTTATTTAATTTTATTCCTTTATCATCATTATTATTTTTTAATTTGACCAGAGAGAGAGAGGAAGAGTGAAAAAGCAATGCACCAGGTCCAGGACGCAAATTGCTGCTGGCCATGTGGGAATCCAATGCCTTAACCGCCACGCCATCTGTTGACCCAAGGCATAAACTAGCAACTGAATTATTCCTCAGTTTAAATTGAAGTGGGGGACCAGCAGGTGGCATGGTCGTTAAAGCACTGGACTCCTATATGGCCAACAGCAGTTTGAGTCCTGGACCCAGCAGCTTGAAAACCACTCTGGGCATATGTGTGTGCATGCCCAAAATTCCAAGATGAGAATGGAGGAGAAGGGACTGCAGCAGGGTCATCCCTCCCGGGGAATGATTTCTTCCTTTCCCTTTCTCTGCCTCTCTGAGGAGTGCATATGCTCTATAGAAAACAAGACAAAACAAAACAAAACAAACAAACAAACAAACAAAACCTTAAAAAAAACCCCAAACCAACAACAAAATAAAACAAAAAATATGTGTCCATTCATCAGTGTGGGGGCAGAGGAGATAGCTACACGCTTAAACACAAGTAGGTATCACAGGGCTATAGATGAAAACTCTACACATTCTGAACAAATCAAACAGAGCCTCGGGACCAGCAGTTAGCATAATAGCTATGTCGCTAGACTCCCATGTAGTCGACCACAGTTCGAGTCCTGGACCAGGAGGCTTAAAACTCATGCCGGGCGCGTGTGTGTGCGTGCCCAAGATCCCGAGAGGAGAATGGAGGAGAAAGGATTGTGGTGTGGCCATCCCCTGGGGGGTGATTTCTCGCTTTCTCTCTGTCTATTTCTGTCTGTCTGACGAGTGCACGTGCCCTATAGCAAAAACCTCTCCAAAAAAAAAAATAAAACAAACAAACAAATAAATAAAAACAAACAGAGCCTCAGCTGCTGTGTTTTAACAGCAATGCTGATACCAAGCAGTGCTGGAAGGCATCGGTTCAGATTGCGATCGGTCTGAAAAACACACTGGGTGAGTGCTTGTGGGCACCCAGGGTCCTGGATTGTGACGAAACCCCGAGAAGGGTGATTTTTCTCTCTCTTTCACATGGGCATGCACACACTTTCCATTATAAAATAAAACCACAGCTGAAGTACTTGCCTGTTACTGGCTAACAGACAAATTTTCCCCAAATTTGGAGGGTCTGTTTGGAGCAGTCAGACTTAAATACATAAAATAACATGACAAGCTTCAATTTATTGAGGGTTCACACATTAAAAAAAAAAATTCCACAGAGATTACTATGGCACATGATCTTAATGATTTCCACAAGTTAAATTCAGAAACTTACTATTTAAATTTTGCTGAAAATTTTAAGGAACTGGGTAGGGGTTAGAAATATTATTTTTTTCTAGGTAAATGATCAATGAATGTGAATCTGCATAGAAAATTATACTAGGTAAAATGTCACCCCAAAGATGAAGAAATCTTAGTTCTAGGTCAACAGGGATGAAAAATTATCATTAACATTTGTTTTTGTGGCTATTGGATGCATACGCTCATCAGAGAGATGGGGGGAGAATAAGATAGCATCCCCCCCCCTTCCCAGGGGGATGATCACATCACAATCCCTTCTCCTCCATTCTCCTCTTGGGATTTTGGACATACATGCATATACACTTGGGGTGTTCTTCCAGCAGCTGATCCGGGATTTGAACTGCATAGTTAGCTATGTGGGATCCAGCTGCCCTAACCATCATGCCACTGGCTAGCCTTGATTATAATTTTTTAAAGGTTTATTTATTCACTTCTTTTATGAGAGAGCAAGAGAGAGAGAGAGAAGCAGGCACCCCCAACACAGTGCCCACACCATGATCCCGCCCCAGCTCAGTGAGCTAGTATCATGGACACACGTATGTGCACCCAGTGTGCACAGAGGAACCTCAGGATGCAGCCCTGTGACCCTCCCACTTGACCCCAGCACCGTGGAGTGTTGTATCACCACACTGCCACCATGATTGGCCTGAAAAATGATCATTTTGAGAGAGTAATATAAACTAGAAAGGACTAATTATCACTGATAGTTGAAGAAGAGGCAAATAAAAGAGTTCCAGGTTCAGTTGGTGGCATGGAGGTGAAGGCAGATAGCTCTCGTGTAGTCAACTGCATGGTTCAAGCTCTAGACCTGGCTGCTAGGAAAAACACACTAGGTGCGTGTGTGTGCGTGCCCAAAATACCAAGAGGAGAATGGAGGAGGGGTTATGGCCTGACGCTCTCCCTTGTGGGGTGCTTTCTTACTTTCCCCCTCTCAGTCTATCTCATTCCAGTAAGCACATGCACCTTATAGCAAATTTAAAAATAAGTTAAAAATCGGGGCTGGCAGGTGGTGTGGTAGTTAAGGCGCTGGACTCCCACATGGCTGCCCATAATTCGAGTCCTGGACCTGGTGGCTTGTTTTCTCACTTTCCCTTTCTTTTTTCTCTCTAGTCAGATTAAATCATAATAAAAAATAAAACTAGATAAATAATTCTTTAAAAATTTAAAAATAATATTTAAAAAATTTAAGTCAAATTACCCATGACAATTTATTGAAAATTCCTTTCTCCACTGCACTGTCCAGTAATCATTGCCATAAAGCAGGTCACTGTCTATCTGCGAACCCTTTTTTATATTCTGTATTTTGTTCCATTGATTTGTCTATAGACAAAACTACACTGTTTTAGTTAGTATTACTTTACAACATAAGGGGGGGGTCTTCATAAAATTTATGGACAACGCATAGTATAGAACAACTCTTCACGGATTTTGAAATCTTTTCACACCAAAATAAATGCATACTTGGATTCTATTTTTCCATAAACTTTAAAAGTACTCATAGATACCTGTATCTATGAAAGTTAGCATAAATCTCTCACCTCTGCATGTTTGATTTCCAAATATTCGCAGCAGCATTCCCAACTATCTTATTTTTATGCATTTTTATGGAATTGCCTTGGCTAGTCTTTGCTTTTTGCAGTTTTACATTTTAGAGTTGATTTGATTTGGCAATTTTTTTTTTTTTTTGGAGAGGTTTTCGCTATAGGGCGCGTGCGCTCGCTAGACAGACAGAGAGAGACATAGAGATAGAAAGCGAGAAATCACCCCCCGGGGGGATGGTCACGCCGCAATCCCTTCTCCATTCTCCTCTCGGGATCTTGGGCACGCACGCACAAGTGCCCGGCGTGAGATTTAAGTCACTGGGTCCGAGACGCGAACGTAGCTGGGCCGGAGGCGCGAACCGCGGTCGTCTACGTGGGAGTCCAGCGACATAGCCATTACGCTAACTGCTGGTTCCCAATTTGGCAATTTTTATAAAAAAAAAAAAAAGAGGAAAGTATTGCAACTTTGGGATTATTCTGAATGGTATGGCATATTGTCAATATCGAATCTTATAATTCATGGATATGGTATACTCCAGTATAATTTTAGATTTTGTTCATTTCTTTCGACAATGCTTTGGGGAGGGTGTGCTTTCTCCCTCTCCTTCTCTCTTTGGTGTGTATTCGTGCCCTCTGGCAAAATAAAATAATAAAAAAGAAAGCACTTCCTCAATGGGGTATGGTCATGCCTCAATACTTTCTCCTCCATTTCTCCATCCTATCAGGATTTTTGACATGCATGCACATGTGCCTGGTGTGTTTGTCAAGCTTTGGGACTAGGATTAAAACTGCAGTCTGCCGTGTGGGATCCAGCTCCCTTAGTCACTAGGCTGTGGAGCCCTCAGGAAATGCTCTTTAAACTATGAATGCTAATAGAAGAGGCAAACTCAAATATCTACAGGGTTATACAGATAAAGTAGATTTTTTTTTTATAGAGATTTTTGCTGTAAGTTGCATGTGGCATGTACTCACCAGGGAGACAGAGAAAGAAAAAGACAGAAAGCAAGAAATCACCCTTGTGGGGGGTGGGGTGGGGTGGTCAGGCCACAATCTCTTCTCCATTCTCCTTTTGGGATCTTGGGCATGCATGCACATGTGCCCAGTGTGAGTTTTAAGCTACTGTGTCTGGGACTCGAACCATGGTCAACCATGTGGAGTTCAGTGACTTAATCATTACGCCATCTGTTGGTTCCTAAAGTAGATAATTGATACTCACTTTGATGTAAGACAAAGGAAGTATTTTAGGCATAATGTAAGAGAAGTTAAAGACATGTGGGTTGGATGTGTCCCCTGGCTGGCCTGGGCAAAACCCTATGAAATAAGCTACTTAAAGATAGGGATCTAGCAGGTGCCCTGTGGCATTTTGATTAACGGTGCGGCATAGAGAGGGACAAGTTTCCCTACTTGCTGTGACAGCACGGAGATCAATGTCCCTCTCTGAGCCACTGTTTCCCATTTGTACAATGAAACTAAAAACAGGAAGATCTACCTTTAATGGTTGTCACGAGGACTAAATGAGATAATGTTTTAAATTCCCCCACAAGGACTATTTGGGGGCTACGTATTCTTTTTTTCTTTTTTTTCTTCAGGTACACTGGTCATTTATTTGCATGGGGACAGCTTGCCACCGCAGGTTTCCAGCAAGTATGTGGAGCTGCGTGGTGACAGGATGGATGGGACCGTGCTGGCGAGCCCGGCTTACATCTGCCACTCGTTCTTGTCGTAGTCCCACCTGGTGGAGAAGCCCTGGATGGGGCTGACCTTCATGTCCAGCACCCTCTTGGTCTGTGTGGCCACCCAGTCCTTGTTGAAGGTGTGCAGGATGGGGCCCTACACACAGTGCTTCTCCCGGATCAGAACCAGCGTGGTGAAGCCGAGGAAGAACATGGGCCGCGCCCACCACTGTCTTCCACTCACACGTGCCTCTGTCCATCTGGCGAAGCTCTCATTGAACTGAACGGATACAACTCGACCTTCTCGTGCCCAGACAGGCTGTTCCAGGAGGCCTTCTCCTTCTCTTTCAAGGCCTTCTGGCTGGCAGGCAAGTGCTTGACATGGGCCACTTTGGGCAAGGGATAGTCACAGCAGTTGACGTAACTCGGGAGAATGAAGTTGTCACTCTTCACCACACTTCCGTGTGTTCATACACACACTGGGATGGAAATTGCTTGCCAATGAGGCTAAATACGCTGGTAGCCAACATTCTGCGCTGTTGCCCATCCGATGCCCACTGCCACCGCCCTCTACGCCCCGGCTGTCTGTGACCAGAAGAGCGCGAAGCTGCACTGTGCCTACATGTGTTCATTTTAATAAATTATTATTACTATTCTGGGCCAGTGGATGGCTTAGCACTTACATTGCTGGATTCCCACATGACCAACTGCAGTTTGAGTCCCAGACCCTGTGGCTTGAAAATCATGCTGGGGGGAGGACCAGCAGATGGCATAATGGCTACGTTGCTGGACTCCCGTGTAGTTGACTGCAGTTCAAGTCCTGGACCCGGTGGCTTAAACTCACGCCAGGCATGTGTGCCCAAGAACCCGAGAGGAGAATGGAGGAGAAAGGATTGTGGTATGGCCACCCCCTCCCCGGGGGCGTGTGTGATTTCTCGCTTTCTGTCTTTGGGTTTCTGTCTTTCTGGCGAGTGCATGCACCCTATAGCAAACACCTCTCCAAAAGAAAAAAGAAAAAAGAAAATCATTCTGGGCGTGTGTGTGTGTGTGTGTGTGTGTGTGTGTATGCATGTGTACCCAAGATGGGGGAAAGGGGGCTGCGGCATGGACATCCTCCCTGGGGGGTGATTTCTCACCTTCCTTCTCACTGTTTCTGTCTCCCTCTCGCCTGTGAGTGCACACGCCCTAAGGTCAAAACCTCTCTAAATACATACGTACATAAGCTTATTCATTTCTTTCTTCAGAGAGACAGATCCTTCCAACAGGGTCTTCACACCGTGACCCACCCTGTCTCAGCCAGCACAGGTCACCAGCACATGCCTGTACACCTGGCATGCTCGGGGAGGCCCCAGGGTACGAACCCAGGACCTTTCAGTGTGTTACTGTATTCCACCACCCGACCCTAGTATGCTCATTTTTATCACTGCCATTTATTTTTTTCCCAAATAGGAACACTTTTCTTGTGGTTACCAAAGTAACATAGCTTCATTGTAAAAACAATAGCAAAATAACCCCCAAACCAAAAAAAAAAAAACAACAACAACAAAAAAACCAAAAACAAACCAAAACCAAACAAACATAAAATACGAAACCAACCAGATCCTATATAAACAGAGTAATTCCACCGGCAGCCAATTCCAGCCTAACCTTCTCACATGTTACCCCCAGGCTGTGGGCACTGGCCGCCGTGACCACTGGGATTAGAGACATACATCACCTTCCCGTGACCATGAGCTCCTTTTCCGTGGCCACAGGCCGGAGCCGGTGGTAGATGTTCAGTGTGAACAGGGCGCTGCAACTGTTGAAAACAGAAGTCAGGGAGGACATGAGGGAGGCGCACAGCGCGCACAGCATCAAGCCTCGTATGCCTGGAAGAGAAGGACATTTCCTGGACCTCTAGCTTTTTGTCCGAGCCAGGAGGGGTTCTTAGGCTCCCTAAGAAACTTTCCCACATACAAAACTTCGCCCTCCAAAACATTCACATTTTACGTGGCGTGGAATTCCAGCTAAGATACGCGACTGCGTGCTATTCAGGCCCCCGCTTCCTGCTGTGTCTCTATGTCATGACGGGAGCTGACGTTTCCTGGGGGTTACTCTGTGCAGCGACATCTCTCCAGCTATTTGCCTGCGCCATTCTCCCTACAGCCCCGTGAGATGGACGCCAGGGCTGCCTCCCTTTCAGACAAGTAGCTGGAGGCTCTGAGAAGGTTCGGACCATGGGCAAGTGATCCAGGAAGCACAGTGCCCAACGTAGAACAGGTGTGCAATGACGTTTGTGACAAACAGAGCGGTCTCGTATTACCCGGGAGGCCACTATATGGCAGGAACATTAACTGCTCTGCTGAGAGATTTCTGCTCTGTGTTACAGGGGGAGCCTGAGGACAGCCAGGCCCTGAAGCCCACGGCAACGGTGCCCCCAACTGTCCCGGGTGACTTGGCAGGGCAGGCACGGACTGGGTTCCTTTGATTTGCCTTCTTGCAACTTCCCATTACTGGCAGCCCTAGTTGCTCTAAGTCGGGCAATCATCGAGGGTGGTCATAGGGTTTCGGAGTCCTCTGCAGCAGGGCCATTTTCTTACCGCTGGGTAGCAGCTCCACCACCAGCTCTGGATACGCGCTGGGGTTGCAGCCCACGGTGGAGCCACAGTACTTGTAACATTCCGAAGGTACAACACAGGCCACTCTATCTGCAAAGAGAGGTAGGTAACAGTCGGGACCAGTAGATGGCATAATGGTTATGTCGCTGGACTCCCACGTAGTCAACCACGGTTCGAGTCCCGGACCCGGTGGATTAGAACTCATGCTGGGTGTGTGCACGTGCGTGCCCAAAATCCTGAGAGGAGAATGGAAGAGAAGGGATTGCTGCATGGCCATCCCCCTGGGGGATGGTTTCTTGCTTTCTGTCTCTGTTTCTCTGGTGAACGCATGCACCCTATAGCAAAAATCTCTCTTAAAAAAAAAAAAAGGAGAGGGGGGTAATGGGTCACTGCAACATGCTGGCCTCAGTGCTCTAAAAAAAAAGGGAAAGAGATGCAAATGAGCAACCACACATGCACACCTAGATGTTAGCTAGTGACAACTGCTCCAGTTATGGTCTCACACACTTGTCTGGGGCCTGGGGTAGTGGAGAAGGCTAGGACTCAGGTCCCTAGAAGCCAAATGAGTCGGTGTCTGGTTCTTTACCAGCTCATTGCCTGACCCAAGTCAGGTCACGTGACTTCCAGAGATCCCAGCTAGGTGCTAGGAAAGCAAAGGGATTTACTGTCCACGTACAAACATGTGATCAACTCAGAACCTTGTCCCTTTAGCCCTGAGAGGGCTGTGACCTCAGAGTAGCAACGTGGGACTCCAGGGTCTTGGTGTGCATGGGAGCCTGTTTTCTATCAAGGGTATCTGAAGACCAAACCTGGGAATATTGAAACACCTCATTAAAACTGGAAAGAAATTAGGTTTTTTTCTTTTCTTTTTTTTTTTTTTTTTTGAGAGATTTTCACTGACAGAGAGAGACATAGAGACAGAAAGCGAGAAATCACCCCCCAGGGGGGATGGTCACGCTGCAATCCCTTCTCCATTCTCCTCTCGGGATCTTGGGCACGCACGCACACGCGCCTGGCGTGAGTTTTAAGCCACCGGGTCCGGGACACGAACTGCGGTCGACTACGTGGGAGTCCAGCGACATAGCCATTATGCTAACTGCTGGTTCCCAAGAAATTAGGTTTTAATGAAAGAGGCATGGGGGTCAGCGGGTGGTGTGGAGGTTAAGGCAGCTAGATCCCACATGGCTCGCTTCATGATTCGAGTCCCGACCTGGCAGCTTGAAAAACAGGCTGGGAGCATGTGCGTGCAGGCCCTGTCCTGAGAGTCGAATGGAGGAGAAGGGATTGTGGCTTTGGGCGGTCATTTCTCTCTCTCTCTGGTGAGTGCAAGTGCCTTATAGCGAAAAAAATGAATAAAAGGTGGGGGGCGTGACTCAAGGACAGAGTGAAGGATGAATTAGGGTAAGAGATGCCGACTGCATGTGTTACCTAGCAGTAAAAAGTGTCCTGTGTGGTGTTTGGCCTTGCGAAAAGCTCAGCAGCAAAAGACTTCCCTGGAAGTTGCCTGCTCAGCCCTCGTGGCTTCACCTATGGGAATAAGTTCTCCATCAAGTTCAGTGAGTGAACAGAGCAGTCATGTGGAGAGACAGGACAAGCCACTAAAACGAAGGTGACATGGGGATGAAACATCACCTAGCGAATTATAATATGATAGCGAATTAGGGAAGCAGAGACATTTTATAGAATTTAATGGAAAGAACATGTGCCACAGAGTCAGGCCCACTTTGGGGGTGACATCAAGCTCCCTCCAACCTCTTTGAAAGTTCACCTTTGGGGTTGTAGGGCATACCCAGCATGGTGGCATTTGGGATGCGATAGGAACAACCCAGCCTGCCTGCAGAGGGCGTCTCAAAGTCATGGCAGAGACTGGGACCCCAGTGGAGAGAGCGAGGCCCCGACATGGGAGAAGACGCATGGACCTGCTCTTCCCTGCCTGACCTTTCCTCCCTGGAATTTCTCCCTTGCTGCCAATATTAACTTCCTTCCTTCCTTCCTTCCTTCCTTCCTTCCTTCCTTCCTTCCTTCCTTCCTTCCTTCCTTCCTTCCCTCCCTCCCTCCCTCCTTCTTTCCTTCCTTCCTTTTTAAGAGAGATTTTGGCTATAGGGCATGTGTGCTCACCAGAGAGACAGAAAATGAGATATGCCCCCCACCCGGGGGGGGGATAGCCATGCCATAATCTCTCGTCCTCCATTCTTCCCTTGGGATTTTGGGCACGCACGCATTCGTGCCTGGTATGAATTTTAAGCTGCCAGGTCCGGGATTTGAACTGTGGTTTACTAAGTGAGAGCCGAGGGACGTAACTGTTATGCCATCTACTGGTCCATGCCTATATCAAGTTTCTTCTTGACTGCATCCTGATTTGAGTCCATTAATTCCTCAGGTACACTCCAGGATAACTCGATGACCAGGAGACCATGGGAGATCTGATAACCCAAAATATTCACTGCCTCTCTGAGAGTAGTTGACGGTGTGAGCATATCAGAATGGAATGTTCTGGTCATGGTGGCATGCATTTGTAAATCCAGCTAATGGAGAGGCTGAAGTTGGAGGACTGTGATATAGCAAGACCCCATCTAAATAAAACTAAAAAATAAAAAAAAAAACAGACCAGCAGATGGTGTAATGGTTAAATCGCGGGACTTCCATGTAGTCCACTGTGGTTTGAGTTCTGGACCCAGCGGCTTAAAACTTACACTGGGCGCTATGCAAGTGTGTGCAAGATCCTGAGAGGAGAATGGAGGAGAAGGGATTGTGGTGTGGCCATCCCCTTGGGGAGTGCTGTCTTGCTTTCTGTCTCTTTGTTTCTGTCTCTCTGGCCAATGCATATGCCCTATAGCAAAAATATCTCTCAAAAAAAATAATTTAAAAAAGAGAAAGAGGAGATTAGAGAGGATTTACCTGGGCTCATGATGCGGCTGATCATCCCTGGCATCACTATAGTGAACATGGGCAGCAGCTTCAGGTACCCACACAGGATGCAGCTGCCCTTCACGTGGGATGTGTTCTTCGCTGCCAGGCACCGCTGCACAAAAACCTGCCAAGGAAACCAAGGCGGGTGATGGCTTTCCCAGGGTGTGCAGAGCCTGGCCTACTTCAGCACAGACCTGCTGCAGTAGGATGCGCCCGCTGACGGTTTTGCTAAGCTGCTCAGTCCCCATCCAGACTTCTCTAGGGTGTCTGGGGCCCGGGAGATGCACGTGACCAGTGAGCATGTTTTTCCCAGTACGCAGCTGCAGAACGGATGCGGAGGGTGTGCGTGACATTGGTGCTCTTGCACCAATCATAGCAGGCAGTGCTTACAAGTGTCCCCATGGCAAGGGTGAGATTCCTGCCTGGAGGCCACAGACCATCTCTGTCGGGCAGAAGGAAGAGCTCCTTGCAATGTCACACAAAGCCAAGGTGGGCCCCAGGCACAGAATGAGTGACCGGAACAGACTGACTTCATTCATCGATTGGAAATGATCTGTTATGCGCCTTGAAGATGCAAACTCTCCTGGGAGATGTTTCAGGGCCTGTTTCATGGTGTTACTGCTGTAAAAGGTAACAGCTCTCGGGGTGAACAGAATGCTACAGCAGGCAGGTAGAGAAGCTCGTAAGAAAGAAAGAAAGGAAGGAAGGAAGGAAGGAAGGAAGGAAGGAAGAAAGAAAGAAAGAAAGAAAGAAAGAAAGAAAGAAAGAAAGAAAGAAAGAAAGAAAAAGACCCTTGTCCAGAGCATCAAAATAATGCTCTTGAGGTACTTTTAAATAAAAATGCTCACAAGGCGATGGTGACTAAGGCACAGGATACAAAAGAACATACAAACCATGCCTCTGTACCTAGGGAAAAGTCCACAGGAATAAACACATGATAATAGTGGAGAACTGTGGGGTGGGAAGATTGGCAGGTATGCTTTTCGTTTTCTTCTTTATGTTTTCTTTACTTTCCAAAAATTTGTTTTATTAGGATTACATTTATACATTGAATCGCTATACATCATTTAGATTGTGAAGAGACTTTACCCAGCATGATATACACCTCAGTCCAGCCAGTTGAGAATACCATACACATCCTCAACAACAGGATCAACTCTTTTTTGGGGGGTGGGGGTGGGAGAGGTTTTTGCTATAGGGCGCATGCGCTTGCCAGAAAGGCAGAGAGAGACAGAGAGACAGAAAGCGAGAAATCACCCCCCCGGGCGGGGATGGCCATGGTGCAATCCCTTCTCCATTCTCCATGGTTGACTACGTGGGAGTACAACGACGTAACCATTATGCCTTCTGCTGGTCCTGTATATACATTTCTTGAGAGAATTTTTTTTTTTTTTTTTTTTTTTTTTGCTCAGCGCCGCACTAGCGAACCGTGGCCGACTACATGGGAGTCCAGCGACATAGCCATTACGCTAACTGCTGGTCCCGGTCCTGTATACACATTTCTTAAGGAAAGCTGTATCTTTATTTTGTTCTTAGCTGGATGGGTAGTCTAAATCTGACATTTTCCCTAGTATTTTAAATATATTATGACTCTTCCCTTTTGGTATACATAGTTGTTACTGAGAACAAGATTTCTTTTACAAGAAATCTTTTCTCTCAGGTGGCTTTTTTTGGGGGGGAGGTGAAGAACATGCACGCAGTCCCCCACTACCACAAATTATGCAGTCTAGTTTCCTGCATTTGGGGAAATCGCAGAGGTCAGCACACCCGCAGTGCAATGGGTGAGCCTCGCCCTGGGAAAACCACCTTCGTGATCATGGTGTTTCCCCTGCCAGGTAAGTATTCTCAGGTGGCTTTTAAAATCTTCTCCTTGTCTTTGATGTTCTGTAATTTCATTACAGTTTGCCTTTATATGGGTTTCTAAATTATTTCTGCTTGGGAGTCACTGCGATTCCTGAATTTATAGATTACTGCTTGTTCAGCAATTTAAAAAAGCCTCACCCACTTTCTCTTCAAATACCGCTCCTCTCTCCTTTTCTTCTGGAATATCAGTGCGATATATTTTATCTTCATTCTGTTTTCTATGTCATTTTGTTTCTCTTTCAGACTTCTAAGTTTTGTGCTTTCTAAGCAATTTCTTCAGCTTTCTCTTCCAGAGTACTATTTTTTTTCTCCCTTCTGTTGAGGTGGGAGGACTAACAGCTGTGTTTAATCTGTTATTTTAACAGTTACTATCTTTTACATTTTGATAAAATATTTATTTCTAGAAGTTTAAAATTTCAAATCTGACTGGTATGTTTGGAAAGACGTTGTTAATGCTCTTAGTTCCACTTTTATTTTTGTTAAACACCTTTTAAAAATATTTAACAGCTAATCTTTTCATTTTCTGGAGCTCAGGGGTACTACAGTTATTCTGCTGTTTCTCACTCATGGTGACTTGATTCTTCTAAGTTTTCTAATTTTGGATTGTAGGCTAAAGTTGAGCAGGGATTTATTCCCGAGAACCCTGCAAAACCTCAGTTGAGGTTTGTCTTAGTCTATTTCTGCAGCTCTAACAAAATGCCTGAGACTGGGTAACTTATAAACAATAGAAGTTTATTTCTCACCATTTTGGGGGTGGGAAGGACTAAGATCAAGGCACCAATAGATTTGGTCACTGGTGAGGGCCTGGTCTCCACTTCCAAGATGGTGTCTTGAACACTTTCCTCTCATGGTAGAAAAAATGCAAGGGCAAAAAGGGCCTAGTTAGTTCCCTCTGGCCCTTTATAAGGCACTAAATTCATGAGGGAAGAGATCACATGGCCTAATTACCTCCTAAAGGCCCATCTCTTAATACTGTTGCATTGGGAATTAAGTTTCTTTTTTCCTTGCTTTTTTTTTTTTTTTTTTGCCAGAAGGCATGTATGCTCTCTGGGAGAGATAAATTGAGAAAGTGTCCTGATCCCTCATGGGGCGTGGTCATGCTGCAATCCCTTCTCCATCTCCCCCACACACATGCAAGTCATAGCAAGGGTGCATTCCTGTGCATCCCTTCGGAGAAACCCTGCCACTCACTACTCTTGCCCGGTCATTCCTGTTGCATGCATAACAGACTTTGGGTGATTTTATATGTACATGGGTTTTACATAGCATTTACCAGACAGGTAAATTAAACACGAAAATGTACAGGAAGGAAGGTCTGTTATGAATTCTCAGAGGACACTTTTCTGCCTCCCATAGCCCAAGATGAGACACATGGTAATTTATTTATTTATTTATTTATTTATTGTCACGTGGCCACACCATAGTCCCTTCTCTTCCAGTTTTCCTCTCAGGATTTTGGGGGTGCACACACACATGCCTAGCATGATTTTCAAGGTACCAGGTCCAGGACTTGAACCATGGGTCAATTGCGTGAGAGTCCAGTGCATTAATTACCACACCATGTGCTGGCCCCAACGCACATGCTTTTTGTTTCCATTTTGTTTTCTGCTGTTTCTCTTTGCTGCTAGACAGATACCCCCCACCCACCCCCCAATCCCCAGTCCTCTTTTTCACTGAGGTCTTTCAAGAATCCAAATTCTGGGACCAGCAGTTAGTGTTATGGCTATGTGGCTGGACTCCCATGGAGTTGACTGTGGTTCGAGTCTCGGACCTGGCGGCTTAAACTCACGCTGGGCACAAGTGCGTGTGTGCCCAAGATCCTGAGAGAAGAATGGAGAAGGGATTGCGGCATGGCCATCCCCCGGCGGGTGATTTCTCGCTTTCTGTTTCTCTGTCTCTCTCTGTCTTTCTGGCAAGCGCGCGCGCCCTATAGCAAAAACCTAAAAAAAAAAAAAAAGGAAGAAAGAAAAAAGAGAATCCAAGTTCTACACGAGGGTTTACTCTTTACCACGCATCGAGACCTTTGTCCCGTTCTCGTGTGGCCACTCAAACCTAAGCCTACGGAAGCCAGGCTGAAATGCTGTCAGTGTCACTGTCTGCTTAGTTGTCTTGATTTCAATGATCTCTTTGTTTTCGGCCTATGGAGATTTTCTTCCTTTCTTACGAGCTCCTCCGCGACTATCAAAAGATGTTTGTTATATTTTACCCAGCATTCCTGGGCGTTTGTATTGGGAGGTAGTTCAGGAAATCTAGTTTATTAACTGTCAGAAGTGGAAGTCTTGGGGACAATTGTACAAGGTATGGTTATAGAAGAAATTGAGAAAGAAAAAACATCTTGTAGGTAAAGTAGCATAATTAAAACAATATATAGAAGGGAAAGAATGTAAACACATTTTCTAAGAAAAGAGAGCTATGTTATAGAGAACGTCTACTTATTGTACATAGGGCTCATCTTTTTTCTTTCTCTCTCTTCCTTTCTTTCTTTCTCTCTCTCTCTCTCTCTCTCTTTCTTTCTTTCTTTCTTTCTTTCTTTCTTTCTTTCTTTCTTTCTTTCTTTCTTGAAAGGTTTTTGCTATAGGGTGCATGTGCTTGCCAGACAGACGGAGCGAGACAGAGAGAGAAAAAGTGAGAAATCACCTCCCGGGGGGATGGCCACACCGCAATCCCTTCTCTCTGGATCTTGGGCAGCGAGGAAAGAATGGGAAAATATATTCAAAGTATTAAGGGAAAAGCAATTTCAACCGAGAATTCTGTACCCAGCAAGATTATCGTTCATTTGGGAAGAAAAGACACGAACATTCCCAGATAAACAAAACCTGAAAGAATTTACCAGCACCAGACCAGATCTCCAAGAAGTTCTTAAGGGAGTGCTATGTCAGTAAAATTAAATGCAGACACACAGAAATAAGAGTTCAGAAACTAAGAAAATGGGCAACTTAATTGTAGGGACAAAGTCTGGAGTTGAGTATTATATCCCAGAGTTCAATCTGGAAGATCGAACCTCAACAGAAACAGAAGAAAATTAAGTACATGAGACTGAACTGATGAAACAGCATTCTATGACTTG
>NW_006160044.1:1058905-1072025 GCF_000334495.1 Tupaia belangeri chinensis
AAAAAACATATATATATATATGAAAGTAGAAATGGAATATTATGGATGATAACATGCATGATTAAGCCACTATGCAGTATATTCTAGATGGGAAACCACATTTAGTATGTTGTGATGATGCTCAGGGGATGAATGTAAATTAATAAAAAAAAATTTCAGAAGAAAAAAAAAAGGCATTAAAAATACCTATTTGATGACTGCAGTAAGCTATATAGCCCAAGCTAGGTGCTACTTTATAGTATGTTCATTCTATTCACTGAGGTTTATGCCTAAAGTCAGACTTGTGTTCATGTATATTTCAGCTGTGCTTGCTATTGAAAATATTTAGATTTATTAAGATACTTAGTGAAACAATAAAATGGGGGAGGCAGAGAAAGCAACAATAGATACCAGACACAGTGTGGGAGGAGGGTGGGAGATGGCAGAGGGTGAGATAGGGAATCAAGGATGGGAAAAAAGGCAAAATATACAGGAAACAAGAAATGGAAAATTATGTGTTGACAATAACACATATGTTGATGTGCTTGATTGAGCCAATATACAGTGTATTCTGAATGGAAAAATCTCATTTTGTAAGCTATAATGATGTACAGTGAATGAATGTAAATAAATAAAGAAAAAAAATGTAAAAAAAAAAAAAGATGCTAGACTCCCACATGACTGACTGCGATTCAAGTCCCGGAGCTGGTGGCTTGACTGTCACACCAGGTGTGTGTATGTACATGCTCAAAATCCCTGAAGGAGAATGGAAGACAAAGGAT
Organism: Tupaia belangeri chinensis; assembly: GCF_000334495.1. NCBI lineage: Eukaryota > Metazoa > Chordata > Mammalia > Scandentia > Tupaiidae > Tupaia > Tupaia belangeri. The sequence goes on from NW_006160044.1 coordinate 1,059,667, forward strand.
TGCCACATGGCCATCCCTCCTTGGGCGTGATTTCTCACTTTTCCTCTGTTTCTCTCTGTCTCGTCTGGCAAGAACATGTGCCCCATGTCCAAAAGAAAAAAACCTATGTAATGTGATCAAATCCATATGATTATATTTCCCGTCTGTCTCAAAAATATTTTCTAACATTACCTATTATAGTTTTTTAATAAGAATGATTTAATCTTTTATTATCATTATTATTTTTTAATTTGCTACAGGGCATGTACAGAGAGAGAGAGTGAGAGAGAGAAAGCAAGCTGCCAGGTCTGGACTTGGGCTGCAGTCGGCCACGTGGGAGTCTAGTACCTTAACCACCAGGCCACGTGTTGGCCTCAGGATAGTCTTTCCTTATTCATGATCTCTAAGGACATTTAAGCAAAGTTTCTTCATTCTATAAAATGCTCTCAGTGATCTATCTGCATATACTCTTTTTTATTGGAGAGGTTTTCGCTATAGGGCGCGTGCGCTCGCCAGACAGACAGAGAGAGACATAGAGGCAGAAAGCGAGAAATCACCCCCTAGGGGGGATGGTCACGCCGCAATCCGCTCTCCTCCATTCTCCTCTCGGGATCTTGGGCACGCACGCACACGTGCCCGGCGTGAGTTTTAAGCCACCGGGTCCGGGACATGAACCGCGGTCGGCTACGTGGGAGTCCAGAGACATAGCCATTACGCTAACTGCTGCTTCCCTATCTGCATATACTCTTGATCAGGGTAGGGAAACTTCCTTTTCTTCCTCTTTTGATGTCAAGTTTAATCACAAGTAAGCACTGAACTTTATCAAATGCTGTTTTTCCACTTCTTGAGGTTAACTGTGCGATTCTTTCCTTCTTCGGTTTATGAATAAGAAGAGTTACATTAAAACATATTCCGTTTACACCTTCCTTACGTGCATGGGTGGCGCCTGGTTTAACCATAAAGCTATAGTTAAAGACTACCTATATAACTCAACTAATATTCCTGATTGCCACGTCAGTGTTTCTAAGTGGAAGGACACATAAGTTCCTTCACTTGTATTGTCTTTGTATTTTATTGGCCTCATAAAATAAGAAGGGCAGTTGTTGCTCTTTTTTTTTTTTTTTTTTTTTTTTTTTTTTTACTTTCTAGAACACCTGGTAGAAGGTGTCTGGAGACAGTGAAAGCGAAAGTGAGGAATCACCCCTGGGGAGATGGCCATGGCACCATCCCTTCTCCTCCATTCTCCTCCCAGGATCTTGGGCATGTACCCACATGCACCTGCTGTGAATTGCAAACCACTGGGTCCAGGACTTGGATCGCAGTCGGTCATGTGTGAGTCCAGAGACATAACCGCTATGCCATCTCCTGGCCCCTACAGGTTAGAATTTCTTTGCAAAGCTAGCTGGACTTGTGCTTTCGAAGAGAATGTCTTTGATTAGCATTTTCAGTCAAATTGCTTTATTTGTCCTTCCAAGTTGTCTATATATTTTGCCAGAAGTGGCTTTTTATAATTTCCAAGGAATTTATCCACTGCATGAAGCTTTTAGAAATTTACTAACATGGGGACCAGCAGTTAGCGTAATGGCTATGTTGCTGGACTCCCATGTAGTCGACCGCGGTTTGTGTCCCGGACCCGGTGGCTTAAACTCACACTGGGCGCATATGCATGCGTGCCCAAGATCCCGAGAGGAGAATGGAGGAGAAGGGATTGCAGCGTGGCCATCCCCCTGGGGGGGGGTGATTTCTCACTTTCTATCTCTCTGTCTCGCGAGTGCACACGCCCTATAGCAAAAACCTCTCCAAAAAAAAAAGAAAAGAAATTTACTAACATGTAATTATTCATAATATCTGAAAGGTTTTTGTTATAGGGTATGTGCACCAGGTGAGACACAGAGACAGTGAGAGGGAAAGTGAGAAACCGCCCTTTCAGGGGGTGGCCACACTGCAATCTCTTCTCCATTCTCCTCCTGGGAGTTTGGCCCCACACACACAGACACCCAGCATGATTTTTAAGCCACCAGGTCCAGAACTTGAACCATGGTAGGCTGTATCAGAGTCCAGTTCCTTAACCACAATGCAACCTGCTGGCATCATCCACTTCTCACTTGCACTCTCTGTGTCTCTGCCTCTCTCTGGCAAGCACATATGTCCTGTAACAAATTTCAAAATTATTATTATTATTTTTTTGGGGGGGAGAGGTTTTTGCTATAGGGCACATGCGCCCGCCAGACAGACAGAGAGAGACATAGAGACAGAAAGCGAGAAATCACCCAACCGGCGGGATGGCCATGACGCAATCCCTTCTCCTCCAGTCTCCTTTCGGGATCTTGGGCACGCGCCCGGCGTGAGTTTTAAGCCACCGGGTCTGGGATGCGAACCGCGGTCGACTACATGGGAGTCCAGCGACATAGCCATTACGCTAACTGCTGGTCCCTCAAAATTATTTCATAGGAAAATAATTCCTATAAAAAACCCTTGATTGTAATTTCTTCTCTTTGTTGTGGAGCATGTGTACTCATGAGAGAGAGAGAGAGAGAGAAAGAGAGAGAGAGAGAAAGTGAGAAAGCAAGCTGCCTAGTCCAGGACTCAAACCATGGTCGGCCATGTGAGAGTCCAGTGTCTCAACCATCATGCCACCTGCCAGCCTTGATAATTTCTTCTCTTCAGTTTGATACTTTATGTGCCTCTCTTGATCACTCTTAGAAGTCTACATTATGAGTCTGTTAAGAATCAGCTTTTGGTTTTATTAACCATCTTACTTTTTTACTCTCCATGGATTTCTGCTTTTGCTTTTATTTTTTATTTCTCTTTGTCTATCTGTATCTCTCTCATTTCCCTCTGTGGTTTTTACTAGTTTTTGGATTTGAATACTCAGCTCATGAGGGCTGGCCTATCATAGCTCCTGAAATGTACATACTACTTTAAACATTATTAAATAGCTTAAACACATGGTTTTGTATGATACTGATTCTTAACAGTGTAATAAGGTCTTTTTTTTTTTTTTTCTTTTTTTGGAGAGGTTTTTGCTACAGGGCGTGTGTGCTCGCCAGAAAGACAGAGACAGACAGAGAGACAGAAAGTGAGAAATCACCTCCCAGGGGGGATGGCCATGCCACAACCCCTTCTCCTCCATTCTCCTCTCGGGATCTTGGGCACGCACACACGCGCGCCCGGCGTGAGTTAAAGCCACTGGGTCCGGGACTTGAACTGTGGTCGGCTACATGGGAGTTCAGCGACATAGCCATTATGCTGACTGCTGGTTCCTGTAATAAGGTCTTATAATAGACTAGTGGGGCCAGCGGTTGGCGTGGTGGTTAAAGCGCTGAACTCCCACATGCCCAACCATGGTTCAAGTCCAGGACCTGGTGTTTTGCTCTCTCTTTCCCCACCCCTCTGCCTCTCTCTCTGGTGACTGTACATGCTTTACAACCAATTTAAAAACAATAAAAATAAAATTAAAGAATTCTTTAAAAAATAGACTATTATAGTTTGTGCTTATAAATGTACTTTTTCTGTTTGCTAGGCACAGAGAAACTTACACAGTTAAGAATTTATACCACTACAGAACTGAGCCTGTCAGTTACAGTACTTAGAAGGGAGTGCTAAAATATTCAACCATAGCTGAGTGTCTGTCTATCTGTCTGTCTCTATATATACTTTTTCTCCCATGAGTGTCATGCACACACGCACAAAGAGAGAGGGAGGAAGAGAGAGAGAGAGAGAGAGAGAGAGAGAGAGAGAGATTGATTCCTAATGGGTTTTGAACTTTGTTTGTTGTGAGTTTCAAACTGCTGGGTCTGGGATTCAAACCACAGCCAGCCACGTGGGAATCCAGCCTCACAACCACCATGCCACCGCCTGTTCCCCTAACAGGGGCCAGCTATTGATGCTGCTATTCACCCCAGCCTCAGACAGCCTGCATCTTGGGCACATGTGTGCTGGTGTACTCAGGGAGGTCTTTGGACACAAACCTGGAACCTTCCCATGTGGGTCAGCCTCGAGGAGAGCTGGGTTTCATCTGTGCCACCCTGCAGCCCCTTTCCATATTTTTGTATGTTGAAGTCTAACTTGGCACAGTGAGATAAAACATGTAACTTTTAAAAAACAGTGTGACTTTTGGGACCATCAGTTAGCATAATGGCTATGTCGCTGGACTCCTACATAGTCGACCACGGTTCCAGTCCCGGACCCGGCGGCTTAAACTCACGCTGGGTGCGTGTGCATGTGTGCCCAAGATCCCGAGAGGAGAATGGAGGAGAAGGGATTGCGGCGTGGCCATCCCCCCTGGGGGGGGGTGATTTCTCGCTTTCTGTCTGTCTCTCTGTCTGGGGAGTGCACGCGCCCTATAGCAAAAAAACCTCTTCAAAAAAAAAAATAGTGTGACTTTTTTGGGTAAAAATGTGTCACTTTTATTCTAAGGTAAATCATGACCTATTTCTTAACTGGAGCAATGGCCAGTCATACAGATGTTCATAGTATCATTCTTCTTTACAATGCACATATGAAGCCAGCAGGTGGCGTGGTGGTTAAGGCAATGGACTCCCACATGGTTGACTGCAGTTCAAGTCCCAGACCCAGCAGCTTGAAACTCATGCCAGACATGTTTGTGCGCATGCCCCAAATCCTGAGGGACAAGAGACTGTGGTGTGGCCATCCCCTGGGGGTTGATTTCTCTCTTTCTGTCTGTCTTTCTCTGATTTCTCTCTTTCTGTCTCCTATTACATACCTTACAATACAATAATTTTTTTTAGCTTCTGCTATAGGGTGTGTGTGCTCACCAGAGAGGGGCAGACAGATTGAGAGATGAGGATTCAAGAAATCCCAGTGGAGATGGCCACGCCACAATCCCTTCTCCTCCATCATCCTGTGGGGCTTCTGGGCACGTATGCACACACATCTGGAAGTTTTTCAAGCCACTGGGTCTTGGACTCAGACTACAAAGTCAGTCATGTGGGATACAGTCACGTTAACCACGATGCCTCCAGCTGCCCCACAATAATGATATTTTAGAGTATGCATCATCGCTACAATTGGAACCAAAAAAAAAAAAAAGCTAGTTTTCATTTCCAAAAAGTAATTGTGCTTTTTAGACAATGATAGGGAAGAAAAAAATGAACATAGCCGATGTGTTCTAGATGGGATGGTGGGAGAAACTCCTTTTATTATTTTTATTTATAAAAGTTCGTTTATTTATTTCTCCTGAGAGAGATGGGGAGGAGAGAGAGACGTGCAATCCCACTAGGATTTTCACGCTGCAATCCACCCCGAGTCCAGCCAGCCTGGATCACGGGCATGCGTGCTCCCAGCCTACTGGGGGAGGTGAGGGTGCACAGCAATGACCTTTACCCTGTGGTCATTACCACAGCACCACCTTGTCCCGGACTCTGCTTTTAAACAGAATTTTTCACAAAGTTATTTCGGCATTAAATAAAAGTGGGGCAAAGGTGGGGCAAGTTGGTGGTGGCACAGAGATATTGCAATTGAGCCCACAGGGGGAAGGTTCTGGGTTCACTTCCTGGGGCCTCTCCGAACACGCGGAATGCAATGTACACATACATGCCATTGACCAGGCTGTATGAAACTGGGGTGGACCACAGCATGAAGACCCTATGGCAGGGTGCCTGTCTCTCTTTCTCATTTATAGATGAGATAAATAAGTAAACTTGAAAAGAAAAAGTTGGGAGACAAACTTGACCATGAAGGGCAGACGGGCTTCTCTGCAGAGACTACAGCAGGATCTGGACTGCACAGGGAACAACCAGCGTCCACGTGTGGCGATAACGCAGCTTGCTTACCTGATCAGCACACCAGTAGTACAAGGAGAGGATCGAGATGCCGAAGACCATTCCAGGCCAGGGGAAGTCTCCACTGATGGCGTCTCGGAAGATATGGAAAGAGTCTGGGCGAGGGATGTAGCACTGTGGGTCTGCGGTCCAGTTTCCATCACTGACCACACTTGGTATGGCGTGGAAGAACTTCTTCAGCAGCCCCTCGTATCCTTCCACTTCGCTAAAGGCTTAAAAACACCACAATGTTGATCAGTTCCTTCAGTAACACGTGACTGAGGGACCGAGACTGCAGAATGAGACCCCCTTGACTGTATCTCATCTTTAAGGTGCAATGGACGGACCCATGGTTAAGACCCTCTGCGCCCAAGGACAGAGCAGCTGGAAAGAAGGGTTGCTGGCTGAGTGCCTAGCACTGCCCCACATTCCCACTTGTGGCTGTAGAACCCCTCTTGCCAGTTGTACTCCACTCTGTGTGGTCTAGGTGGGCTTTGCCAAATTGTCCTCTCTTCCCATCTGGTATGTCACCTAGGCCTGGCCAACATCCTCTGTTCTTTCTGGGCAACAATGGATGTGTGAGGAATGAACTTGAGACTCAAACCGGGCTACAAGGAATTGGCTTCGGGATTTTTCTGCTGAAGGAACCAAAAAGACAGCTTCCTTCTGCTGGGTTCTACATCAGTAAGGTATTCAGAGTGAGGACTGTTTGCCTACCTAGTTTACTCAGCGCCCTGGCTCTCACCAGGATTGAAGGTAGTGTGCCCCCAGAGTTTTAGCTGTGAGCCAAGAAAGTACTCATTTGCCTACACCCATTTTTTTTTTTTTTAGAGGTTTTTGCTATAGGGCACGTGAGCTTGCCAGACAGAGAGATAGAAAGCGAGAAATCACCCCCCAGGGGAGATGGTCACGCTGCAATCCCTTCTCCTCCATTCTCCTCTTGGGATCTTGGGCATGCACACACACGCGACTGGCGTGACTTTTAAGCCACCGGGTCTGGGACGTGAACCGCAGTCGACTACATGCGAATCCAGTGACATAGCCATTATGCTAACTGCTGGTCCCCCTACACCCGTTTTGAGCTAAAGAGCCATGATAAGTTAGCTAAAGAATCTTGACTTAGGCATAAATTATATTCTTTTCCCTGCCATGCCAGCAAAACACTTATAAAACTTCGTAATTGAAAATGTCTTTGGAGCCTGTGGCATTTCTAAGTCGTGTTAATTCTTAACACGAAAGAAAAACATTTTTTTTAAAGGCACTAAAACATCTATTTAACTAAGAGCAATAGTTTTCCACTGTGTGCCCCAAATCCAGAAAGGGTGGAGAAAGGATTGCACTGTGATAATTCTCCCTTTCCACCCCTCTCTCTGTCTCTCTCTGGCCAGTGCATGTGCCCTCTGACAAATTAATAAAAAAAAAAAGGAAGTTATATCATTTATAAGGGACTTCTAGATATCAATAAGTAAGACGCCTACTAGAAAGAGAATACAGGCAGGTAATTCACAAAGGAGGAGATATGAATAAGAACAGCCACTAAGTATACAAGATACTCAACCTCACCAGTATCTAGAAACTTCAAATTAAAACGAAAATGAGAAATGAGACATATCTTTTTAAACCCTATTAGATGGGCAAATTTACAAAAAGAATTGTTTATTTAATTTTATTCACTATCATTATTCTTCTTCTCACTTTGACCAGAGATAGACAGAGAGAGAGGGAAAGTGGGAAAGCAAGTTGCCAGTTCTGGGACTCGAACCGTGGTCAACCATGTGGGAGTCTAGCACCTCAACCACCAGGCCACTTGCTGGTCCCAAGATGGGCAAATTTTTAAAAAGTCTTAAAATGTCGGGAACCAGCAGTTAGCGTAATGGCTATGTCGCTGGACTCCCACGTAGTCGACCGAGGTTCGAGTCTCGGACCCGGTGGCTTAAAACTCACGCCGGGTACGTGTGTGTATGTGCCCAAGATCCCGAGAGGAGAATGGAGGAGAAGGGATTGCGGCGTGACCATCCCCCCTGGGGGGTGATTTCTCGCTTTCTGTCTCTATGTCTCTCTCTGTCTCGGCGAGCGCACGTCCCCTATAGCAAAAAACCTCTCCAAAAAAAAAAAAAAAAGTTTATCAAGTGTTAGCTGGGGGGTAGGGATTAGGAAAAACACACATTCCATGCATTGCTGAAAATGTAAGTTAGCATAGCCATTTTGATTTTGGAGAGTAACTTAGGGTATCTCTGTTAGAAAGAATTTTTTTCCCTTTATTTGTGAGCATGTGGGAGTGAAAGTGAGAGCAAGACAAACATTTTCCAGAGTGTCTGGTCACCCTGTGATCCCTTTCCTCCATTCTTTGGCCTACTGCATCTTGGTCATTTGCAAGAATTCCTGGTGCGTTGCAGAGTGACCAGGCTGGGGATTCGAACTGCAGCTGCCATGTAGTATCTGGCTTTTCTCTCTCTTTTTTTTTTTTTTTTCCCGAGGGCGCGTGTGCTCACCGGAAAGACAGACAGAGAGACAGAAAGCGAGAAATCAGCCCCTTAGGGGGGATGGCCATGTTGCAATCCCTTCTCCTCCATTCTCCTCTTGGGATCTTGGGCACACATGCACATGCGCCCGGTGTGAGTTTAAGCCACCGGGTTCAGGACTCGAGCCGCAGTCGACTACATGGGAGTCCAGCAACGTAGCCATAACGCTAACTGCTGGTCCCTCTGGCTTCTCTTGAGTAGTGTGTCACTGCCGTGCCATAGAGATGGCTCAAACATGGGGTATCTCTTGACAAAGCTGGGTTTACTCCAAAAGTGCAAAGGTAAATTAACAATCAAGACCATGTCGGTGTAATTCACCATGTTAACAGAAAAAAAGGAGAAAAGTAATATTATCATCTCTGTAGATGTGGAAACAAATACTTGATCACGATTCAAAAACCATCCATGACAAACAATCTTAACAAACCGGGAACAGAAGGGAATTTTGTTAGTCTGACAAACAATATCCACTAAAAATCAATAGCCAATATTTTTGTTGTTCTTGTTTTCTCCTAAAATGGGAAGAGGCAAGGATGCCTGCTGGCTTTCCTTCTAGGCGGTACTGTACTGGAAGTCCCGACCAGTGCAATAGGCGAGAACAGAAAGTATCGAGTTTGAAACGGAAGGAAACAAAAAGATGATTTCTTGGGAACCAGCAGTTAGTGTAATGGCTATGTCACTGGATTCCCACGTAGTCGACTGCGGTTCGCGTCCCGGACCCGGTGGCTCAGAACTCACGCCGGGCGCGTGTGCCTGTGTGCCCAAGATCCCGAGAGGAGAATGGAGGAGAAGGGATTGCGGCGTGACCATCCCCCCTGGGGGGGGATTTCTCGTTTTCTGTTTCTATGTCTCTCTCTGTCTGGCGAGCGCACGCACCCTATAGCATAAACCTCTCAAAATAAATAAATAAATAAAAGATGATTTCTTGACCTGGTGCTGGTCACCAATGTGTGTTCACTTTGTGATAACTCACTTGGTTTTGCCCTTTGATTTACACACTTTTCAGTAAAAAGTTCATTATAAATACAAAAAATAGAAAAGATGCAGGCGATCTCTATTCATGCTTCCTACATGGTACTAGGCTGTAAAGCCTTTTGTCTTAAGAGAGATTTTTGCTATAGGTTAAGAGTGCTCACCAGAGAGACAGAGACAGAGAGAGAGAGAGAGAGAGAGAGAAATCACCCCTCAGGAGGGATGACCACACTGCAATCCCCTCTCCTCTATTCTCTTCTCAGGATTTGGGGCATGTATACACACAGGCCCAGTGTGAATTTTAAATTGCTGGGTCCAGGACTCAAACTGCGACTGACTACATGGGAGTGCAGTGACGTAACTATTATACCATCTGCTGGTCCCCCAGGCTGTAAAGCCTGTTATTTATTATTTTTTTAGAGAGATTTTTTTTTTTTGGTTATAAGGTGCATGCACTCACTGAAGAGACAGAGAGCAAGAACTCACCCTGCGCCCTCCCCCCCTTCCCCCAAGGAGAATGGCCACACCGCAATCCTCTCTCCTCCATTCTTCTTTCAGGATTTTGGGCACACATGCACACATACGTACCTGCTATGAGTTTTAAGCTGCCGGGTCTGGGACTCAAACCACAATCAACTACATGGGATTCCAGTGATTTAATAATCATCATGCCATCTGCTGGTCCTAAAGCTTATGTTTTGATTCTGTTAGAATATATCTCTCATACAGAAAAATGTGTTTGTATATGTGAAGAGTATCTTTGGAAGGATATATGCGAAACATCTAATACTGGTGTCTTTGGGAAGTGGACCGGACAAATGGATGGTGACCGATATTTCATTGTGTACTCTCTTGTTTACAAAAACATTAAAAATGAAATAATAAAGTAGAACGTTCGTGGGTTCTCTTGGTAACTAGTTTGAAGGACAACACTCATTTGGCTGTATAAATTGTTGTATATTTTAAAAATAAAACAATGATTGCCTTCCTTTATAGTGACTTGCTTCACAACAACAAACTCACCTGAATATTGCAATTAAAATTCTCATTCAGTTTCTCAGTAAAGACTATATACTAATTTAGAAATACAACTGCCAACCTTCTGTGGAATATTCCACCTACTTCTAAAGTTTATTTTATTTGGATGCCATTATCTTTGGGAATGGACTTGGCAGGCTTTGAAAATGTTGGTATTTAACGCAAGCACACAATTAAACACAATGGTTCACTGTTTGATAGTTTATAGTTTTGTCACTCAAATTAGGCATTGCTTCCCAGTGCATTTGCAAATGATCGTTTCTGGGACCACACCGGACACAATTTTGTGTTCCAGCAACATAGCACCGAGGACACGTCATGGTGAACAATGTTTCCTGAACGGAGAGGCTGAGGACTGTGTGATTCTGGGTGATGCTCTCTGTTCTCATTCCATGAGGCCCCAACAACATGCTCTGTGGGCCCACAATCCTTCTATTGTACTCATTTCTCATTTCCATATATATTTTGTTAACCGCCTAAGCTCAGAGCTTTTCCTTCTAGATTTCTGCAAGACTAATCTCTGATCCGCGGTAATACCAACCTTGCTGAGTTCACATTCATAGTTATGACAAGAAACTTTCATCTTAAGGCAAGTCTACTTTTCATTACAGGCACTGTATGTATTGTAACATGTTAGTTCGTATGTTAGGCTTTGGCATTAGGGTGATCCAGCTCTTGGCGTACCTCGTGGCCAAGATACTTAACTGAGACTCAGTTTCCTGTTCTGTCAATGGGTATAACAAAACTAATTATGCTCCATGGAGACTGTGAGGACTAAATGACACCATATAATGATGGCTAAATGCCTACATGGCACCCGATACTCAATATCAGCTATTATTTTCACCCTTATAATAAGCACCTGCTTATTAAGTACTTAATGTATCGGAGTGTACTTTGTGTGGGAGATACTACGGCCCTGGTTCTTAAAAAGTTTTGGACCTGGGGCGTATGATTTATGTGAAACAATCAGTGAACAATTAAAATATGTATAAAAAAAGTGGGACCAGCAGTTGGCGCAATGGCTATGTTGCTGGACTCCCATGTAGTCGACTATGGTTTGAGTCCCAGACCTGGTGGCTTAAACTCACGCTGGGTGCTGGTGCGTGTGCGTGCATGCCCAAGATCCCGAGAGGAGAATGGAGGAGAAGGGATTGCGGCGTGGCCATCCTCCCTAGGGGGGGTATTTCTCGCTTTCTGTCTCTCTGTCTCTCTCTGCCTTTCCGGTGAGCACAAGTGCCCTATAGCAAAAACCTCTTTCTCAAAAAAAAAAAAAAAAAAGTATGTAAAAGTTACTTTGTGTGACAGCGATGCGAGTCCAGAGAAGAAAGATGCGTTGATAGAATAATGACAGAATTATGTACTCAAGGAAGACTGCCCAATGACTACGACAGATGGGTTTCACTGAGAGGTCAAAAAGGGACTGTGTTAGGGCTGGCAGTGGCATGGTGGTTAAGGATGCTGGACTCCCACATGACCGACTGTGGTTCAAGTCCCAGACCTGGCGGCTTGCTTTCTCACTTTCTCTCTCTCTTTACTTTGTCTCTCTCTGGTCAAATTAAAATAAATAATAAAGTTTAATAAAATAATTTTAAAAAGATTTGCTCTCTTAAAACTCTACTGTATTAAATGGGATTCATTATTATAAATAAATAAATAAATAAATAAATAAACGGACAGGGGCTTCCACCTAGAGCGAAAGAGCCCAGATAAAGGCACAGAGGTGGAGATGAGCAGGGTGTACCAAAGCACAGGAGTTTGTCACCTCTACTCTAATTCCTTGACCCCACTTTCTCCCGAAGGGAGCAGAAGTCACCTTCCAATTTTCAGCATGACTTCCAACAATACTCTTGGGTTCCAAGGGCCTCTGTCTCCTCTCTGTGAGATGAAGGTGCTGATGGCCCCAGGTAGCTCGAGTCAAATACTCCAACCGCAGGGCCCAGTCTTTTTAGGTGTTACTTACCATAACCCATTAACAAGACTAATCCCAAGATCATACTGCCAGCGTGTAAGATATCGGTATAAACTACAGCTCCCAAACCACCTGCGGAGGCAAAGGGAAAGA
>NW_006160044.1:1072051-1089391 GCF_000334495.1 Tupaia belangeri chinensis
CTTTTTCCTCCCCTGCCACCACATGCAGGCTTCCTGTCCCTTAATTCAGTGGGTCGGACACCTACCTACTTATGCATAGTTTTGTATATCCCATTTTCTCTCTTTAACGTCTTTTATGACTTTCTGTTAGAATCTTTCTTATTTATTTATTTTCACTTTGCCAGAGATGGGTGGGGAGGTGAGAAAGCCTCCCCTTTGCTGGGGGGTGGGGGATGAATGAAAACCTGGTAATTTTCTTTCATCACAGAAGCTCAATGTGGAAGCAGGATTTAGCAGCACCCCAGCTTCCACCTTCTAGATGCCAGTTAATATCCCCTTGGTCCAGTTGTGACAACCGGAAATGTCTCCCCAAATTACCAAATGTCCCCTGCAAAGCAGAGGCTAATTCCCATCCCTGTACTGGGAACCGCAGGTTGAACATATTCCATTCCCTACCCTCGTTCTTGCCACTTCAACTCCGGAACCGCCAGGGTCAAACGCTAGCATCTATAGATTTATAGCGTGGCTGGAAAAATGAGTGACGAGAGCTCCTGCTCTTAAAACCCAGGCAGAGGCGACCTAGGATAGAACTGCCTCCATAAAGGACCCTCCCTGAAGGCCTGACCAGGTGGTAAGGCTGCTGCCTCCCCTCGTCCCCGACCTGTGCTCCCCCTCTGTTATCTGGCAGGCTGCAGAGTCACGCTCTGCCCTGCTCTCTCCTTTCTTGGAGAGACCTACCAGCCCAATCTCATTTCTAGTGGGAGGACACCAGTTAGGTGCCTCCACTTCTGTTATTTTCACTGTTCAGTCCCCTTAGGTCTCAACAAGGTGATCTCCAGACTGAGGGAAAATGCAACAGCTGGAGACCACCAGGACTCTACTGAGAGGAAGTGTCTGTGTCAATATAAAGGCTTGTGTGGTTAGATCGACCTCACCTGTGATGGTATACATGCCAGCAATTGTCAGCAAGACCATGGTGGACAGGTAAACATCCATCCCCCAGACCATCCTCAGGAATATGGCGCCAGAGCAGATCTCCAACTGAAAGAAGCACAGCGTCAGCAGGCTGCAGCTGCGTTTCCAGCTGAGGCACCAAGGGTTCCAGAGAGAACCTGACTTGGAAGCCATCTTTAAGAGGTGGCTTCTGGCTAGCATGTCCGCTCCATCACCAGTGGGTGCTGGGGGGTGTCCCCCCCAAGTTGTGTTGTGTGTGAGGCCTTTGCCCCAGGAGTTCAGCTAAGGTCAGTACATTCAGGACTTGAGTTAACCCAATTCTCCCAGTCAGTACAACTTAACCTCTCCCACTCTGGAACTTCAGAATGGAGAGTGTGTTCAGAGAATTAGCTGTTCTTGCAGGTTTGCTGTTGAGAAGATGCAACAGGACAGCATCTCAGAGGTGGTGAACTTTTTTTGTGAAGGGCCAGAGGGTAAATATTGTAGGCTTGTGGGCCATATCCTGGCTCTGCCTTGTACAGCCCTTTAAAACTGTAAAAAAATCATTCTTAGCTCAAGGACTGTACAAAGCAGATTATTAGCTGGACTGGCCTGTGGACTGGATTTGTTGACCCTTAGCTTAGTTGACACTGATTTTGAAACATCTGCACATCATTTAACTGGCTAACTAACCTCTTGCTTTGTTATTCTGGTCTCCAAAACCTGGGATACAAATGGGCAAAGAATCTTCTATCTATTTATTCACCAGAGGTTTACAAGGCCAACTGTATCCTAGACACTCAACGAAGTTCAAAAGACACAAGTGTCACCAACATGAGTTTGGTGTCTTCAAGGAACAGAGACAAACCATTAAATAGGCATTTTTTTTCATGCAGTATAATAAATGCCATTCATTTGCTTATTCAAGAAATATTTATCAAGGGCCCTATGCCCTAGACATGTTCATTTTATGCAAGACGGGCAAGGCCCTTGGTTTTAGAAGCTTACATTAAAGTGGAGAAGACGGTAATAAACAAGTATTGAGTCATCCAAAAAGTCACTATGTGCTTTTCTATGCAAAAATGAGTCATGGGGATGGGGACCAGCAGTTGGCGTAATGGCTATGTCACTGGACTCCCATGTAGTTGACAGCGGTTCAAGTCCTGAACCCAGTGGCTTAAACTCATGCTGGAAGCATGTGCGTGTGTGCCCAAAATCCTGAGAAGAGAATGGAGGAGAAGGGATTGCGGCATGGTCATCCCCCCAGAGGGTGATTTCTTGCCTTCTGTCTCTCTCTGTCTTTTTGGTGAGCGTACACACCCTATTAGCAAAAAACTCTTCAAAAAAACAAGAGTCATGACTTTTCTGACAACCCAATAAATGCATAAAATACACTCAAATGATGAAAAGTATTACAAAGAAAATAAGAACAGAGTAATGGCGTAGAAACTTATGGGGTGGAACCTTGAAAGGCCTTTCCAAGGAGGTGATATTAGGTCATCAGGAAAGTCATAACGTGTTTTTCTATGCAGAAATACATGATGTCTTTCCTGACAGCCCAATATTTCTTCTCTAAGGAAGGATGGAGAGTTGATGAAACCAAAATCTGGGCAAAAAACATTCCAGTCACAGTACAGAGTAAGTATAAAGAGCTCAGAGTGGAAATCAGCTTGCTGTCTGAGACTCAATAGGGGGGCAACATGGCTAGAGCACAATGAGAAAAAAAGGCGAGAAGGCCAGGTAGGTAGGAGAGCCCTTAAGAATCATCATGGGATCAGCCTTTGGTATGGTGGTTAAGGTGCTGGACTATCACATGACTGGCTGCAGTTTGAGTCCTAGATCCGGCAGCATGAAAATCACGCTGGGTGTATGTATATGTATACCCCAAATCCTGAGAGGAGAAAGGACTGCTGCATGGTCATTTCACCTGTAGGGGGTGATTTCTCACTTTCTTCCTGTGTCTGTTTTTCTCCTGAGAGCACATATGCCCTGTCTTTTTTTCTGAGAGAGATATTTTTGCCATAGGGTGCGTGCGCTCACTATAAAGACAGAGAGAGAGAGAGAGAGAGAGAGAAAGTGAAAAATCACCCCTGGGGGGTAGGGTATGGCCATGCCGCAATCCCTTCTCACCTATTCTCTCTAGAGATTTTGGGCATGCCAGCACACGTGTCCAGTGTGAGTTTCAAACTGCCAGGTCTGGGGCTTGAACTGCCATCGGCCAAGTGAGAGTTCAGTGTCTTAACCACTACACCACCTGCTAGCCCCATGTGCTCTATCTTTATTTAAAAAAAAGTCACCCCAAGGAGTTTAGATTTTCTTGTAAGGATGCTAGGAACCCCTGAATTGTTATCAGGGCATTACCTAATGATGTGAGGTGATTAAGGCTAGGGATACAGAGGAGGGGCCTACGACCTAAACTTAGAAGGTAAGGCAGATGCTTCTGCCTTTTTAAATCATTATTTTTATTTGTTTACTTATTTATTTGTCATTTGGTTTTTAATTATCTTACATCTTATGGTAGCATAGTTTATATAAATCTATGCTGATGGCGTCTCTCCTCTACTTTCATCCTTCTAGCAAATTCTACCATTCCCAATCGCACACACACACAGTAGTCCTTCAGTTTCTATGTGGTCTCAAACAGTTGTCTAACAATTCTGAAATACAACTTAGTCTGACTTATGTCATAGAATTCAAAGGTACAATTTAACTTGCTACTAAATCTTGTCACACTGACTTTCAAAAGCATCTGACCTTACAAATCATTTATAAAATATGTAAAGGGTTACGTATCCTTTATTTGATAGTATACACAAAACACACTAAAATTTTTTTTTTTTTTGAGAGATTTTTCACTGTAGGGCGTGTGCGCTCGCCAGACAGACAGAGAGAGATATAGAGACAGAAAGCGAGAAATCACCCCCCAGGGGGGATGGTCACGCCGCAATCCCTTCTCCTCCATTCTCCTCTCGGGATCTTGGGCACGCACGCACAAAATCAGCATACAAAAATCCATAGCATTTTTATACACCAACAATGGGAATACTGAAACAGAATTTAAAAAAGCAATCTCATTTACAATAGCCACAAAACAAGTAATGTATCTAGGAATAAACCTTACCAAAGACATCAAAGATCTCTACAAGGAAAACTATAAAACACACACACACACACACACACACACACACACACACACAAATCTTTAAAAAAGTGGAAAAAATCCCATGTTCCTGGATTGGAAGAATTAGTATAATCAAGATGTCAATTCTATCCAAATTAATCTACAAATTCAATTCAGTTCTGGGACCAGCAGTTGACATAATGGCTATGGCACTGGACTCCTATGTAGTCAACTGCAGTTCAAGTCCCAGACCTGGTGGCTTAAACTCATGCTGGGTGTGTGAGCATGCATGCCCAAGATCCCGAGAGGGGTATGGAGGAGAAGGGATTGTGGCGTGGCCATCCCCCCCCTCGTGGGGGGTGATTTCTCGCCGTCTCTCTGTCTTTCTGGCGAGCGCATATGCCCTACAGCAAAAAACCTCTCCAAAAAAATTAAATAAATAAAAGAAACAAAAAATAAAAACCCCAATAATATTCATTTAACATTTGCTTAAATCAGGACCGTCCAACAAAAATAACCCGTCAGCCATTCATGATCGAGATCTGGTGTAGATGATCAATGAAAAGATGGTACACCTAAAAAGGGTGAGACGTTTCTGTTTTGTCATAAACAAGGCAGTGGCCACCTATTACGCATTAGTAGCTTTTTAAAGATAAGCTATCCACTCTGCTCTTTCGGGCTTCTTTTTAATGCTAGCGAAGATCATTTTTGTTCCAGGGATGTACTTGGGATTCTCCAAATCCTCCATCGGTGCATCCTTGCCCCCAGGAGAGGCCTTTGTTCTCGTTGGCATCCATGGACGAGAATCCAGGGGCCTGGCCTGTCTTCTGCCCAAATAGACTGTGGAGACTGGGCCAGTCATGTGCTTGCCTCCCTTTTCCACGGTGTGGCACTGGGCACACTTTTTTTTTTTAAGAGGTTTTTCGCTACAGGGCGCGTGCACTCACCAGACAAGACAGAGAGAGACATAGAGACAGAAAGCGAGAAATCACCCCCCCCAGGGGGGATGGTCACGCCACAATCCCTTCGCCATTCTCCTCTCGGGATCTTGGGCACGCACGCATATGCGCCCGGTGTGAGTTTTAAGCCACCGGGTCTGGGATGCAAACCGCGGTCAACTACGTGGGAGTCCAGCGACATAGCCAATACGCTAACTGCTGGTTCCCTGGGCACACTTTTGAACAGAAATCTTGCCTTCCTCAACATCACCCATTTTAAACTCTCTTTTGTCACTTGGGATACTAGAAGCCAGAGGTCCCGCTTTCTCAGTGCCTTTATTTTTTGTGACGTACTATTAAGTTATTTTTCCTCTACTCTAGCCTAGAGAGTAGAGGCCAAAACACTTACAGGGCCCCAAAGTAGATGGCTGTTTTCGATTTGGCTTGCTTTCATGAGTGGTTTTTACATAACTCACCAAGATCCTATTGAAGATATAGAGGAATAAATACAGAATGCAGAGAAGGAGCTGGATCCGGAAGCCGCCGAACCTCTTCCTTAAATATTCTGGCAATGTCACCACCTGTAAAGCAACAAGAAAAATCACCATCAAACAGCGAGCACAGAAGAGGCAGACTCGGGGATGAGCCTTGCTCACAAAATGTAGCTTGTCACAGAGACACGGCTGATGGTGACATGGCCCAGGAACACAAGACATGGGGTCACTGTCTCTGGCACCTGTTAAGATGGGAGAAATGAGGAAAGAGAGATACTATCACTGTCTTCAAGAAGTTTGGGACCCCACTTCCTGTGCTGTCTTCAGGAGGCAGAGGGAGATCCAGCGAATTGAAAATGTCTAGTGATGACAAGTCACTTCTGTGGCACCATCGTGGAATGGAACCAAGTACTCAAGTCAGTGATCAAAGAAGACACAACTTGACTCCACAGTGTGCATGGAGGTGTCTCAGACAATCCTGTTCTGTTCTAGGCTGTGTGCACCATGATGGCAGGGACCGAACCCTCGTTGTCACTGCACCTCTGGGCCCCAGCCCAGTGCCTGGCTCATGGTGGGTGAACAAATAATTGTTCAATGAATATTGCCCCCTTCTGTCTTGCCATCCTGTGCTTTTGTCCACTGCCCTGACCCTAACTCAAATGCCACCTGCTTTGTGAAGACTTAACTGAGGGCACTTCCCAGGGACAACATGCTCTCTTCTAAACACCTATAGCTTTAATTACTATTATTATTTAGAGAGAGATTTTTTTTTTTGCTCTAGGGTGCATGTGCTTGCCGAAGAGACAGAGACAGACAGAAAGTGAGAAATCACCTCCCGGAAGGGGGTGGTTGTGGATTGCCAAGCAGCAATCCCTTCTCCTCCATTCTATTTTATGGAATCAAATGTTGCTGAATTCTATAATAAAAAAATAAAGCCAATGAAGATCTTTAAAATGGATCTAGATCTCACATGGTTGACTGAGGGTTCAAATCCTGGCTGCAGTGACTCGAAAAACACACTGGTCGCATACATTTGTGTCCAAAATCCTGACAGGATGGAAAGACAGAGAAGGGACTTCAGAGCGATCATGAATAAAGAGTCCCCCAAGGGGCACTCCTTCCCTCTCCTTTTCTCTTTGGCTCTCTCTGGTGAGCACATCCATTCTCTGGCAATGAAAGAAAAAGGCCGTTGAACTAAGTTGTTATAATTTGTCACTTGACACTACACATTTGTCTTTTCTTTCATTTCAAATACGTGGAATCATATAGTATGGGTATTTATTTATTTATTTGCTGTAGGGCACATGTGCTTGCTAGAGAGAGAGAGAGAGAGAGAGAGAGAGATATCACCCCCTGGGGGAGTGGCCACACTGCAATCCCTTCTCTGTTCTATTCTTGGGATTTTGGGGATGCATGCACACATGCCCAGTGTGATTTTCTTTTTCTTTCTTTCTTTGTTTAAAGAATAATTTATTTGTTTGTTATTATTATTATTGTTTTAAAAATTTGATCAGAGAGAGAAAGATACAAAGGGAAAGTGAGAAGCAAACCACTAGAAACAGGACTCGAGCTGTGGTTGGCTATGTGGAAGTCCAGCACCTTAACCACCATGCCACCTGTTGGCCCCACCCAGCGTGATTTTTTTCTTTTTTTTGGAGAGGTTTTTGCTATAGGCCACATGCACTTGCCAGAAAGACAGAGAGAGACAGAGAGACAGAAAGCAAGAAATCATCACCCCCCACCCCGGGGGGATGGCTAGGCTGCAATCCCTTCTCCTCCATTCTTCTTTTTGGATCTTGGGCACACACGCACACGCACCCAGCGTGAATTTAAGCCACCAGGTCCAGGACTTGAACCGCAATCAACTACATGGGAGTCCAGCGACATAGCCATTATGCCAACTGCTGGTCTCCCCAGTATGATTTTTAAGCTGCTGGGTCTGGATTCGAACCATAGTTGACCATGTGGGAGTCCATTGCCTTACCACCTGCTTGCACCAGTATGGGCCTTTTAATGTCTTACTTTTTTCACTTGGAGTGATTTTTTTTGTTCTTTTTTTTTGGAGAGGTTTTTGCTATAGGGCATGTGCGCTCACCAGAAAGACAGAAAGCGAGAAATCACACCCCAGGGGGGATGGCTGTGCCACAATCTCCTCTCCTCCATTCTCCTCTTGGGATCTTGTGCATGCATGCACACACGCCCGGCGTGAGTTTGAGCCACCGGGTCCAGGGCTCGAACAGCGGTCGACTACATGGGAGTCCAGCGACATAGCCATTATGCTAACTGCTGGTTCCTTGGCGTGATGTTTTTAAGATTCATCCATGTTGTTGCAGGATTCCTTTTTCATGCCAAGTGGTATATACCACATCACATGTTGCTTGCCTATTCTCTTTTATAAAGTAGATTCGTTCTACGTTTAACTTGTTAAAGTAAATGAAAATGGAGAGTTCCTGATCGGACAAAACCAGTTAGGCCTCCTAAGTGACCTCAACTTTCCTTGATCCGCAAACATAAGTGAAATTTAACTTGGGTCATTTCTGATCAATGCTTCTGTTTGGCAGAAATAAAACTTAACCCCAGCCAATCAGAAGCAGCCAACTAACATAGGATTATATAATCAGGGACTTTCTAACAAGGTATCTATAAAAGGGCAATTTTGTGATTGCAAGCTAATCAAATAATTTCTTTGTTTCTACATTTTCCCAATAAATTTTTGCCTCTGATGTTTTGTCACTGGGATACTAAACCTGTTTTGGTCTGGTGTTTCCCAGTTCCATCAATTGCTTATTACTCAAACTCTCTAAAATTTTATTTTGCCTGGGATTTTTCTGTTAACAGGCTACACTGAGTAAAATTGCTAGGAACCTTCACGTACAAATCTGCATGTATGAACATATGTTTTAATTTCCCTGGGGTAAATAACTAGAAATAGAACGGCCAGGTTGTAAGGTGTAATTTGTTAAGAAACCACTAAACTGTTTTTCAGCGTGGCTGGCCATACCATTTTTTATTCTCTAGAGAAATACATGAGAGTCCCAGTGGCTCTATAACTTCTCCAGTTCGTGGTAGTATCAGTCTTTTTCATCTTAGACATCCTAGGGAGGGTGTACTATAAGTATTTTAAAATATATTATAATGTCTTGACATGTAAAATATACTCTCTTGCTGGGGAGAGATTGCTCTTCCAAAACTAGTGAATTATTTTTTTCTTTTTAAATGGCAGTCTTTGGAGGTGCATGAGAGAGAGACAGAGAGAGAAAAGTACAGTCTACAGGGTCTTACTATGGCCTCTCTTCCCCAGCCCTTATGGCTTCTCGGAATCCTGGGCACCCATGTGACCACCTGGCATGTCTTCTGGGCGACTGGGCACCTGTGTTACCACTGTGTCACAAAGGTTGGGCCTTCGTCAATTCTTAGAGATAACCAAGGGCCCAGCCTGGAGCGTGACTTTGATTTGCAAGCTAACTGATCTGAAGCCAAATCTCTCTCAGGCCCACACACCCCTCAGAAGACAAGATTCTTCTGCTTTAATCGCCCCAGGCCTAGTTACCAGGCAACTAAAGACCAACCTTGGTCTTTAAAAGCCTGCAGAAATGATTGCAAGGACAGTAGACAATCCTAAACTCTTCATTCGGCCCTGCCTGGCCTTTCCTGCAGAAATCCCAATGAAGACTGAGGCCTAAACCTTCCACCTGCTCCTGGCTTCCTGGCCACTCTGATGTCTTTCCCATGAGCCCTGCGCGGTGTGCAGTGCCTCTTTCTCTGTCTATTCCTGTGGCTGCACCCAACTGACAAGATCATCAAAGAATATAAAATGAAGCATGTAGCAGCATTTAGCATTTTCCTAACGACAACACTTTTTGAGAGAGATTTTTGCTATAGGGCGCATGTACTCGCTGAAGAGACAGAGAAAGATAGAGAGACAGAAAGCGAGAAATCATCTACCCACAGGCATAGCCAACGACACAATCCCTTCTCCATTCTCCTTTTGGGATTCTGGGACACATGCATATGTGTCCGGTGTGAGTTTTAAGCCTCGGAGCCTGGGACTTGAACCACGGTCGACTATATGGGAGTCCAGAGATGTAACCATTATGTCATCTACTGGTCTCATGATAGCATCTTTTTTTTTTTTTTTTTTAGAATTATTTTATTTAACTTTATTTATTTATTTATTTTAGTCTGACCAGAGAGGGACAGTGCAAGAAAGAGAGAGAGAGAGGGAAAGTGAGAAAGCAAGGCACCAGGTTGGGACTTGAACCGCAGTCAGCCATGAGGGAGTCCAGTACCCTTAACCACCATGCCATCTGCCAGCCCCGATAGCACCTTTTTATGTGATTACTTATCACTTGTCTATTTTCTTTGGTGAAACATTCGTTCAAACTTCTTATTTCTGAGTTGATAAGATAGAGACACACACACATATATTTTATTCTGGACATAGTGTTTTATTGTAAACAAGTTTTATAAATATTTCCTCCTGGTCTCTAATTTGACTTTTCATTTTAATGGTCTCCTTCAAAGAGGAAAAACTTAAATTTCAAAGAATTCCAATATATCAGTTTCTTTCATTATGGTTTGTGCTTTTCTGTGGCCTAAGAAATCATTATGTCCCCAAGCAGCTTGATTTTTAAAGAATACTTTTACTGGATAGAGAATTCTTAGTTGACAGTTCTTTCTTTTAGCATTGTGAACATAGTCTTCTTTTTTTTTTTTGTCATTATTTTTTATATTTTATTTTTTTGAAGTCGACCAGAGAGAGACAGCGAGAGAGAAGGAAAGCGAGAAAGCAAGCTGCCAGGTCCAGGACTCGAACCGTGGTCAGCCATGTGGGAGTCCAGATGCCTTAACCACCACACCGCCTGCCGGCTGCATGAATATATTCTTCTTATCTTTTCTGGCCTCCACTGTCTCTACTGAGAAATCAACCACTAAGTATGTCATTCTTCACTTATATGTAATGTGTTATTTTTCTTTCTTTTTTTTTTTTTTTTTAAGTTTTGCTACAGGACATGTGTACCTGCCAGAGAAACATAGAGAGAGGGAGAAAGAAGGAAAGTAAGAAAGGCCCCCCTAGAGGGGATAGTCTCAGGACTTTAGGCATGCACACACATGTGCCTGGTGTGATTTTCAAGTCTCCAGGTTTGGGATTCGAACTGAGCAGTTGACCACATGGGATCCAGCCGCCTTTACCCTTGTATCACCTGCTAGCTCTAGTGCTTTCTCTTTAATCTAAATTTTTTTTTTCATTTTTCTCTTATCAGTTCCATTATGACATATCCAGGTATTGTTTCCTTTGTGTTTATTCTATTAAGTATTAGAACTATAAACTAGCATTTCCACCAAACTAGGAAAATTCTGTCGTTATTTCTTTGAAATTTTTTTCTGCTTTCCTCTTGCTCTCCTTTTTCTGGGACTCTAGTTAATGTATATTGGACTGCCTGCTATTGCATCATAGGTCTCTGAGGTTTTTATTCCCTTCTCTCCAATTTTATTTTTTCTGTTTTTATTATCTTATAATTTACTGATTTTTCTGCCATCTTAAACCTGCTGTTGAGCCTCTCTTAGGACTTTTCATTTCGGTTACTAAGCTTTTCAATTCTAACATTCCACTTGGTTCTTTTCTGTAGTTTCAGTTTTCCTATTGAAAAACCCTATTTGTTCATTCATTCATCCATATCACATTTTTCCTTTAGTTTTTGAACATACTTAGAATGCAGCTTTACAGTCTGTCTGTCAAATCAACATCTGGGCCTGCTCAGAGCCAATTTCTACTTACTGTTTATTTCTCCTGGTGTGTAGGTCATATTTACTTTCCCCTTTGTTTGTATGTCTAATAATTCTTGGTGGAAATCTGACCATTACAGGTAATACAATATAGAATCTTTCTGTTCTTCTGGGGATAGCTGTGTTTTTTTGAGTAGGCAATTAACTAACCTACATTCAGGTTGCAAAATCTTTCATGCCACGCCCCCACACATACCCTATGATGTGCAATAGATGATATTTCTGCTTGTTTTTTTTTTTTTTTTTTTCCAGCTGTTGTTAATTTAGCCTGGCCCTCTGGAGGCTCCCCCTGCATCTGTGTAGTTTGACAGTCAGTCAAGGATTTGGGCAGAATTTATATTCAGGTTGGGGGTCAACCTTCTTTTTGGTTTCCTCATTTTTGGAGTTCCTTACTTAAACTTTCAGTTGCTTTGCTAGTCCTCAGTTGTGTCTTCTTGACACCTCACACCAGTTAAACGTCTGCTTTTCACTATCTACAGCATGTGAGTTAGAGAATACACCCATCAAAAGCACAGAGGGACCAGCAATGGCATAATAGTTATGTCACAGGACTCCCATGTAGTCAATCATGGTTCGAGTCCCGGACCTGGCAGCTTAAAATTCATGCCAGGTGGGACCAGCAGTTAGCATAATGGCTATGTCGCTGAACTCCCATGTAGTCGACCATGATTTGAGTCCTGGACCCGGTGGCTTAAACTCATGCCAGGTGCATGTATGTGTATAACCAAGATCCTGAGAGGAGAATGAAGCAGAAGGGATTGAGGTGTGGCCATCACCCTGGGGAGTGATTTCTCCCTGTCTCTCTGTCTCTCTGGCGAGTGCACACGCCCTTTAGCAAAAACCTCTCTGAAAAAAAAATTCATGCCAGGTGCATGTATGTGTATAACCAAGATCCTGAGAGGAGAATGAAGCAGAAGGGATTGAGGTGTGGCCATCACCCTGGGGAGTGATTTCTCCCTGTCTCTCTGTCTCTCCAATGAATGCATGTGCCCTATATAAAAAAATCTCTCTCTCTAAAAAAAAAGAAAAAGCACACAAACTTACAAATATAACCTGGTTCAAGTCTATCTTTCCAGGATAAACTTCCTTTTAGTTTCTGCCTTTTTCTAGTCAAGCTTCTCAGGGTCTTATGTGTGCATGTGTACATTAGCAGTCAGCCAGGGATGTGGAATTTTTATATCTTATTTTGAAATTCTCCTCTATATTAAGCACATGAAAATATTCTGCCCTTTCTTATAAAATGTAAAGATTTTTTTGTCTTTCCTGTTTAAGTCTTTTTAATTTGTTATTATTTTTTTTAATCGAGATTTTTGCTATAGAGCATGTGTGCTCACTGAAGAGTCAGAGACGGATAGAGAGCTAGACAGACAGAAAGTGAGAAATCACCCCGGGGGGGGGTGGGGAGATGGCTATGCTGCAATCTCTTCTCCATTTTCCTCTTGGGATTTTGAGCATGCACACACACATGCCTGGCCTGAGTTTTAAGTCTCCAGGTCCAGGACTTGGACTGCAGTTGGCCATGTGGGAGTCTAGTGATACAACCATTATACCACCTGCTGGTTCCGTCTTTTCAATTTTTTTTTTCAGAAAGATTTTTGCTATAGGGCATGTGTGCTTGCCAGAGAAACAGAGAGAGACAGAAAGTGAGATATCACCATCTAGGGGGGGTGGCCACGCCACAGTCCCTTCTTCTTCATTCTCCTCTTGGGATTTTGGACACACATGCACCCGTGCCCAACTTAAGTTTTAGGCCACCAGATCCAGGACCCAAACTGTAGTTGACTACGTGGGAGTCCAGTGATGTAATCATTACATCACTTGCTGGTCCTGCTAGTCTTCTTAATTTTTAAAAGAGTTTTGCTATAAGGCATGTGTGCTTGACAGAGAGAAACAGAAAAAGAGAGGGAACATGAGAAGACACTCCCCAGGGATAATGCCCATGCTGCAATCCCTTCTCTGTTCTCTCAGGATTTGGGAGATGTACATATACATGTTTTTCAAGCTGCTGGGTCTGAGACTTGAACTGCATAGCTGGCCATGTGCGATCTAGTTGCCTTAACTACCATACCACCAGCTGACACCCAATTTAAGTCCTTTATCAAGTTAAAATTACTTTTGGGTAAAGTAGGAATCTGATTTTACTTTTTTTTCCCCCCTCTTTTTGGAGAGTTTTTATTTTTGCTATAGAGCGCGTGTGCTCGCCAGACAGACAGAGACAGACAGAAAGCGAGAAATGACCCCCCAGGGGGGATGGCTACACCGCAATCTCTTCTCCTCCGTTCTCCTCTTGGGATCTTGGGCACTCATGCACACGCACCTGCCATAAGTTTTAAGCCACCGGGTCTGGGACGCGAACCGCGGTCAACTACATGGGAGTCCAGCGACGTAGCCATTACGCTAACTGCTGGTCCCCCGATTTTACTTTTTTAATGTGATATTCAATTGATCCTCCTTTCTTTGGTAATCTGTAATACTGCCAATGTCATAAGTCGAGGGTCCATATCTGTAAGCATTTCTGGGCTTTCTCCCTCTTCCACTAATCAATGTGATTAATCTCCTTGTCAATGTCATACTGTATTAATTACTACAGGCTTATAGTAAGTCTTGATATTTGGTAGTGAAAGTCCTCCTTTTCTTTGACAGAAATATCTTTGCTATTCCTATACTTCTGCTCTTTTACATATATTTTAGAATCAGATTGTCAAGTTCCTTAAAAAAAATTCTGTTTGGATTTTATTTGGAATTACTTTCCAAGCCTAGACCAATGTGGGAGGAACTAACATTTTTAGGTTATTGAATCTTCCAATCATTAACACAGTTGTATCTTCCTTTACTTAGGCCTTATTTTTAAATAAAGTTTAAAAATGTTTTCCAATTAAGCCTTAAGAGGTAAACTTAGGGTACAGAGTGAAGCAGCAGAGATATACTGGTCTACCCAAGACAGAATGATGTGTTTCAGGCAACTCCAGATTTAGGGAAATCAAGGACAAAGATCAAAAACATTCCACTTGCCCTCCAGGATGTTTTTAGTTACACATAGAATATTTACATGAAAAAATATTATAGAGAGTAGAGTAATTGATAATGAACACTTACCCCAGCCTTAATATAAATATGTATAAATATCCAACCAAGAACAAAGAGCATAAATATACCCTGAAACCAAAAAGAAGAACAATTAGAGTTCCATCTAAATAAAGCTCTTAAATGAGATACAAGCTCAGTTTCTATCTGTCTTGAGCTTAACGAATGTGTCACTATTGGAGACTCTACAAATAGAGGTCTAAGAATATAGCTTCTAGTGCAATAAACTTAACTTACAGGCACCTGATTTTTGCCTATAAAATAATACATTCTTTTAAAATTATTCTTTTATTGTCAGAGGGCATGTGAGTGCTCTCCAGACAGAGAAAGAGAGGCCCAGAGAAAGCACTTCCCCTCCATGGGGCATGGTCATGCTGCAATGGCTTCTTCTTCATTTCTCCATCTAGCTGGGATTTGGGTCACACACACACACACACACACACACACACACACACACACATGGCCTAGCATGTTTTTCAAACTGCTGGGGCTGGGATTCAATCTGTGGTTGGCTATGCGGGATTTGGTTCCCTTAACCATTGTCCTTTGGAACTGGCCAAAAGAGTGAGCTCTCAATTCCGAAGGGTTAACTGAGCTAGTCTCAAGGCGTTTATTTTTTAATTTATTGTTTTTCCACTTTCAGATAGGAATGAACATGGTCTGTAAATAAATTTAAGAGACCAGCAGTAGGTGTAATGGCTATGTCGCTGGACTCCCATGTAGTCGACCATGGTTCGAGTCTTGGACCCAGTGACTAAAACTCACGCTGGTACGTGTGCATGAGTACCCAAGATCCCAAGAGGAGAATGGAAGAGAAGGGACTGCAGTGTGGCCATCCCCCTCGGGGGATGATTTCTCTCTCTATTTCTCTGTCTTTCTGGCGAGCACACGCATCCTATAGCAAAAAAACAAAAACAAAAATAAAAACAAAACACAACAAAACAAAACAAAAAACACCTCTCAAAAAAAAATTTAAAAGATTGTTTAGGCTCAGCAAGTGGCGTGTTGATTAAAGTGCTAGACTCCCACATGGATGACCACGATTTGAGTCCCAGATGCTGTGGCTTAAAACTTAACTCTGGGTGTGTGTGCATGTGTGCCCAAAATCCCATGAGGAGAATGAAGGAGAAGGGACTGAGGCATAGCCATGCCCCCGGGGAGTGATTTCTCACTATCTCTCTTTCTCTGTGCCTTATGGCAAAAAACTTACCCCCCCCCAAAAAAAAAGAAAGAAAGAAAAGATAGTTTAAAAAAGAAAAGAAAAATCAGAAACTAGAACCATTAAGAGAAACTTTGGAACCAGCAGTTGGTGCAACGGCTGTCATGGGACTCCCATGTAGTCGACCACGGTTTGAGTCCTGGACCTGGTGGCTTAAACTCATGCCGGGCACTTGTGCGTGCATGCCCAAGATCCTGAGAGGAGAATGGAGAAGGGACTGTGGTGTGGCCATCCCCCCCAGGGGGTGATTTCTCACTTTCTGTCTCTCTGTCTCTCTTTTTCTGGTGAGCACACGAAAAACTTCTAAAAAAAACATTAATATGATCTTCTCCCTGCCTGACTAGTCTGCTAAAAGTCCTTGTTCATTGTATTCCTCTGGTCCTTGGGATGCAAACATCCTCTATGTCTTCATTAGTTTATTTCTTTCAGAGAGTTTTTGCTATAGGGCGCATGTACTTGCCAGAGGAAAAAAGAGACGGAAAGTGAGAAATCACCCTCCAGGGGGATGGCCATGCTGCGATCTCTTTTCTTCCAATTTCTTCTTGGGATTTTGGACACACATGCGCACATGCCCCGTGTGAGTTATAAGCTGCCGGGTCCAGGACTTGAACCGTGGTTGACTATGTGGGAGTCCAGCAATATAACCATTACACCAGCTGCTGGCCCCTATGTCTTCATTAATTTATTAAGAAGAATGAAACCAGCACAATCCTTTTGGGAAATCAAAGATTTGGTTCCTTTCCTCCATACCATCTCGAGAAGTCTAATAATATTCATTCGACGTTGAGAACAAGTTTTTATATTTATCAGGTTTATTTGGACAATGGTAAAGTGGGTGAGTTGCTTCAGAAGGTGTTACTTACATTCCACTCAAAGGCCCCAGCAGCAATCCCAGAAGACGCTCCGATCCCAGCCAGGCCCATAAGGTGGCCAATGCCAATATTTGTGGCAAAAAGAGAAATTCCTATCTGAAAATGAAAAGCTGATTAGATATCAGAACTCTTAGTTCAATTCTGATCATTAATTTTCACAAGTATAAACACACTGAACTTCACATTTTCTCCAAAAATATTCATCCCTGGGCAGAATTCCCATTCCTGTTTCTTCTGTGCTGGCCCTAACCATGAGTGAGAGGTCAAGGGAAGAGAAAGTGAAAAAGTGCTCTCCTGTACCGCCATTCTCCATGTTTCGCTGATGTATTTTCTTTTCTTTTCTTTTTTTTGGAGAGGTTTTTGCTGTAGGGCGCGTGCGCTCGCCATACAGACAGAGAGAGAGAGAGAGAGAGAAAGCGAGAAATCATCCCCCAGGAGGGATGGTCACGCCGCAATCCCTTCTCCTCCATTCTCCTCTCGGGATCTTGGACACACACGCACACGCGCCCAACGTGAGTTTTAAGCCACCAGGTCCGGGACGCGAACCGTGGTTGACTACGTGGGAGTCCAGCAACATAGCCATTACGGTAACTGCTGGTTCCCCACTGATGTATTTTCAATGACCAATTCATTTACAATTATTAGCAAATGCAATTTGTTTGAAATCATTTAAAAATGTTAACAATTTTGCTATAGGGTGTGTGTGCTTGCCAGAGAGACAGAGAGAGACAGAGAGACAGAAATTGAGAACTCACTGGGACCAGCAGTTAGCGTAATGGCTATGTCACTGGACTCCCACATAGTCGACTGCAGTTCGAGTCCTGGACCCGGTGGCTTAAACTCACGCTGGGCGCATGTGCGTGCGTGCCCACAATCCCAAGAGGAGAAGGGATTGCGGTGTGGCCATCCCCCC
>NW_006160044.1:1089431-1097599 GCF_000334495.1 Tupaia belangeri chinensis
CTGTCTGGCGAGCGCACACGCCCTGTAGCAAAAACCTCTCCCCCGCCCCCCCCCCAAAAAAAAAGAAATTGAGAAATCACCCTCCTGGGGTGGGGGCAGGTGGCCACGCAACAGTCCCTTCTTCTCCATTCTCCTCTTGGGATTTTGGCATGCATGCACATGCACCTGGAATGAGTTTTTTTGTCTGGTTGCTTTTGAATTATTTATTTATTTAATTCCATTTGTTATTATTATTTTTTTAATTTGAGCAGAGAGAGAGAGAGAGAGAGGAGTAAAGTGAGAAAGTAAGCCACCAGGTCTAGGAATCCAGCTCCTTTAACCACACCACCTGTCAGCCCCGCCTGGCATGAGTTTTAAGATGCTGGGTCTGGAATTTGAACCACAGTCAACTACGTGGGAGTCCAACAATGGAACCATTATGCCATCTGCTGATCTCCTAACTGATTATCTTTAAGACTAATAAAAAATATGAAGGTACTGTATATGAATATAAGGAAATACGATGTAGAGGAGAATGGAGGAGAAGGGGTTGTGGCATGGCCACCACCCCTGGGGGGTGATTTCTCACTTTCTGTCTCTCTGTCTCTCTCTGTCCTTCTGGAGAATGCATGTGCCCTATAGCAAAAAAAAACTCAAAAAAATAAAAAAAGAATTTATTTTGGTATGGAAATTTGTTGAAAACCATGCACATGGTTTTCAAAAACCAATCTCAGGGACCATTAGTTAGTGTAATGGCTATGTCGCTGAACTTCCATGTAGTAGACCACAGTTCAAGTCCCGGACCTGGTGGCCTAAACTCACACCGGGCACATGTGCATGCGTGCCCAAGATCCCGAGAGGAGAATGGAGGAGGAGGGATTGCGGTGTGGCCATCCCCCCTGGGGGGTGATTTCTTGCTTTCTATCTCTCTGTCTCTCTCTGTCTTTCTGGTGAGCGCACGTGCCCTATAGCAAAAACAAAACAAAACAAAACCAATCACAGTAGGCATTTTCATGAACTTGTCAAAGACCTCACGTACACAGAACATGGGCAGCAGGTTCTCACTTTTGGGGGGTATAGAAAACACAAAGTCCAAAGAGTAGCTCAGATGAAAAACTGGGGGCTTCATAGCTCAGGAAAGATTGTGTTGCTAGAATCTTGCCAAAAATATAAACTACGGTAGGATGCTCAGTGCAAATACTTATTTTTATCTTTTTAAGACGTATTTTCTTTCTCCCTTTTAAAACATTTTTTTTTGTTAGAGTGTGTGTGCACTTGCTGGAGAAAGAGAGAGAGAGAGACAGACAGAGAGAAAGTGACCTAGCAAAGAGAATGGTGATGCTGCAATCCCTTCTCCTCCATTTCTCCTCTCAGGACTTTGGGAATGCATGCACATGCACTGGGGGTGGTTTTCAAGTCTGAGTTTCAAGTTGTGTACTTGGCCATGTGCGATCCAGCTGCCTTACCCACCATGTCACCAACCGACTTGCGAATATTTCTTTGCCACATCAAGCATTTTTTTTCAATCTCTTTCTAAGCTAGGCTTATAAAAAAGGAAAATCAAAGCACAATTCAAAAAGTTAACACCAGGAAAAAAGCTTTTCTCCAAATCTCCCAGATTAGTGAGACAAGACTGTTTCTTTTTTCTTTTCTTTTCTTTTTCTTTTTTTTTGGAGAGGTTTTTGCTATAGGGCAAAAGAGAGAGGCAGAGAGACAGAAAGCGAGAAATCACTCCCCCCAGGGAGATGGCCATGCCGCAATCCCTCCTCCTCAATTCTCCTCTTGGGGTCTTGAGCACACATGCACATGTGCCCGGTGTGAGTTTAAGCTACCGGGTCTGGGACCTGAACCGCAGTCGACTACATGGCAGTCCAGTGACATAGCCATTATGCCAACTGCTGGTCCCTGCAAGACTGTTTCTTTAGGTGGTTGATCCACTAGAGTTAATGACTGTACTCTGCTCCCCTTTGAATAAAGGTGCTCTCAGTAGCACAGAGGTTAAGTTCTATACATGGGGAGCTAGACCCAAAACAAGGTTTGAATACCAGCCCCCGTGGCTTGAAATACATGCTCTCTCTCACTCTGAGTGGTGAGTGTGTACATGTGTGTGTGTGTGTGTGGGTGTATGTGTGTGTATACATACTCAAGATCATGACAGGACAGAGAAATGGAAGAAAAAGGATTGTGGCCTTACCAGGTACCACGTGGGGAGGAGGGGTGCTTTCCCTCTCTCTGGTGAGCACACACACCCTCTGTCATTAAAAACAAAAAACCAAAAACACAACTCTCCTTCTAAAACAAGACTTCTCTCTATAAAGTGTTATCCTAATCTAAAAAGCCAATCTTTACCCTAGGACTAGCGAACATTTGAGGACAAAGAATCAATTATTAAAGAGGGGCCTGGTTATTATGCAATTCTCGAAATGTTCCTTATATTCCTGAGGGGGAAATGCACGTATATTTTTACATAAGAAGATGTAAAGCAGCCCTGGCTCTGGTTTGGCATGGGTCACCTACATCCGGCCCCTCCCTAGAGTGTCCCCAGCCACCCCATCATGGATACAGGGCTGTGGACAGGCTGCTGTCTCCACTGCTGTGGATTTTGAATCACTTCCTTCAGAAGGATTCACTGTTTGATCAAGCAATTATTTAACATATGAACAACGAAAACGTTTCTAACAGCGCGTCTCCCTCCCTCCCTCTGGCATCATGGTGTTCCACACCTCGTGCTTTGGCATGTTAGTCCCTCTGCCTGGATGCCTTAACACTGTCTCCTGGCAAACACCTGCTTCATCCCCAACTCTGCTCCATCCCCAATTGTGCTCCAACAACCCTGCCTCTCTAAGAAGTTCCTTATCTGGTAATATAGACCTATTTTCTCCTCCCAGAAAGCCTTAGTTTACCTTTCACCTATGCCTGGCCCGTGCAGCTATTAGACTTACGATCCTGTATGGTAATATTCTATAATTAGTTGAATGTGTGCTTACCTCCCATTCGAGATTCTGTGCGTTCAGAGCCAGGACTACTTCCTATCTGTGTCCTAAAACCGGTCACAATGCCTCGTACATACTAGCAGCTAATAAGTGGTTACAGAACTGAGTTAAATGGAAATATGTATATAAGAAACTACTTGAGAGTTAAGGGAATTACTAATTAGGTACTAGTCTTGCTTTAGCAACTTCAAATTATAAGGAAGCTTAAAAAAGTTAGTGGAGGGGGTCCAGCAGGTGGCATAGAAGTTAAGGTGCTGGACTCCCAAGTAGTTGACTGCAGTTCAAGTCCCAGACCTGGTGGTTTGAAACTCATGCCAGGTGCACGTGTGTGGATGCCCAAAATTCCAAGAGGAGAATGGAGGAGAAGAGATCTTGGAGTGGCCATCCCCCTTGGAGGATGATTTTTTATTTTCTGTTTGTCTCTCCAGTGAGTGCACATGCTCTCTCAAAAAAAGAAAAAGTCAGAACCAGCAGTTAGCGTAATGGCTATGTCGCTGGACTCCCATGTAGTCCCCGATCCAGTGGCTTAACTCATGCCAGAAATATGTGCGTGCATGTGTGCGTGTGTGCGTGCCCAAGATCCCAAGAGGAGAATGAAGGAGAAGGGATTGCGATGTGTCCATCTCCCCTGGGGAGGGGGGTGATTTCTCACTTTCTGTCTCTTAGTCTCTCTCTTTCTGGTGAGTGCACATGCCCTATAGCAAAAACCTCTCCAAAATAAAGAAAAGAAAAGAAAAGAAAAGAAAAAGTCAATAGAGGACCAGCAGGTGGTGTGGTAGTTAAGGCACTGGACACCCATATGGCTGACTCTGTGGTTTGACTCTCAGACTACGTAGCCTGAAAATCACTCCAGGTACATGTGCACCCTGCCCAAAATCCTGAAAGGAAATGGGAGGAGAAGGGATTACAGCATGGCCATCCCCCTGGGGGATGATTTCTCACTTTTCCTCTCTCTGTCTCTCTCCAGTGAGTACATGCATCCTATGGCAAAGAAAAACCAAGAAAAAAAAGGATAAAAATAAAAAAATAAAAATAAGTGGAAATGAAATTAAAGTACAAGTTTATTTTGGTGCAAAAGCTTTTTTTTTTTTGAAAGTCATGCATTGTTTTTTCATAATATATGTTTTCCATGACTTTTTGAAGACCTTATGAATTTCGGGTACAAGACATCTAAATTAGTAATAAACGGGCTAACACACGGCCCCGAAGTGGATTACCACAGGCAAGGCTTACTCACCGGCCACCAGGTGAGTTTCCGGCCAGCCAGGAAGAAGTCTTCTACTGTTCCACGATTGCTTGACACTACAGCCTAAAAATACATACAACCATAAATTAAAAAATCAAAATCAATGGAATTCCTCAAAGGAATATGAGTAGTCAAACTGCTCCAAAGACAGGTCTCTCTAACAGATGATCACTTCTCCCCAAGTCTACTTTTCCTTTCTTTTTAGGAGTAGAACCTGCTACCCCAAGTCAGTGGTCCCCAACCTTCCAGGGACTGGCCTCAGGGAAGACAATTCCTCCATGGACCAGGGTTGGTCTCAGAATGACCCAAGTGCATCACACCCACCATGCATCCCATTTCCCCCACTACCACATTGCAATATATGATGAAACAATTACATGACAGTAGGGTTCCCGTCCCATGAGAATCCAGTACTGCAGCTCATGTGACAGGAGGTGGAGCCCAGGTGGCAATGTGATCAATGGGGAGTGGCTGCAAACACAAAGCCTTGCTTGCTCACTTCCTGCCCACCCTCACCTGCACTGCTTGACAGACCAGCACTGGTCTGAGAGCTGGGGAACTCTGGGTGATAGGCAGGCCCATGGCCACCTAGGGTCACGAGAAAACACTGGTGATTTCCTGGACTGCCTAGATTAGCATGACCCAAGGATGACAGCTGGTTGACAAAAATGTTTGTTTGTTTGTTTTCTTTTTTTTTTTTATTTTTGAGAGATTTTTCCATAAGGCGTGTGCACTCATCAGAGAAAGACAGAGAGACAGAAAGCAAGAAATCATCCCCAGGGGGGTGGCCATGCCACAATCCCTGTCTTCCATTCTCCTCTCAGGATTTTGGGCATGCACGCACAAGTGCCTGGTGTGAATTTGAAGCCACCAAGGACTTGAACCACAGTCAACTACATGGGAGTCTAGTGATGTAACCATTACACCATCTGCTGGCCCTAGAAATGTTTTATTTTTACTGAAAGAGTGAATTTATTATCATCACTCAAGTTACCTGCATTTTTCAAAAGTGTATTTCTTCTTTAAAAGAGAGAGACAGACAGACAGAGAGACAGAAAGGGAGACAGCCACTCCCAACAGGGTCTTCATGCCACAATCCATCCTAGTCTCAGTCAGCTCAGATCATGGGCACATGTATGTGTTCAATGTGCTCATGGAGGTCTTGGGATATAACCTAGGACCATTCCCATGTGGGTCCAGTTATGTTACTACTGGATCACAGCCTCAGAGCCTGAAGTTCTACATTTTAACAAGCATTCTCTTCACATCATAATGTCTTAAACCAAGACAGTAATCCTTTAAATTTAAACACATTGTTAGTCTTACTTCATCTATTCAGCAAATATTTATTAAGGACCTACTATGTGGCAGCTGGTTTTATTTTAAGCTGAATTTAAGGAAGGTATGAGTAGTATGTAGGTAGAGATACATTAGAACTTTAAAAGGAGTTTTCAAGATGTTCTAAGAGGAATAGAATCACCCTCTCTTTCCATTAAAAAAGAACCTAACAGGAAGAAGAGAGTCTAGGGTCTAGGAAGAAGGTGGCTTAATCACATTGCCATGACTTTCTTGCTCCTTAAAATAACTTTAATACAACAGCCACAGCAGGATTATGGGGAGAAAGATGAATCCAACTTTTTCTCAAAGATCCCTGGGCTGAAACCGATAACAGAAAAAAACATATATATACTTTTTTTTTTTTTTCCTTCTTAACATCCTGTAAGAGCCATGGTGCCAGCAACAAAGATGAAGACTTGCCAGTTCCCTGTGGAGATTCAGCAGACAGAAGCTTATGAATGCTTCCAGGAAGGAGCCCCATCTAAAAGCATTTCAATATCGCACTAAATGTGGACATTTCAATTCAGTGGGGAAAGGGTGGTTTGCTTAATAACTGGGGGAAAAAATTATTCTATCAAATAGAAAGGAAAATTCCAGATGGTCTAGATATTTAAACATTAAAAACTACAAAACATTAGAAGAGAACTTAGAACAATATTTATATAATCCTGGGGTGGGGAGAAATGTTACTAAGCAAGCCAGGAAATCTAGAAGATATAAAGGAAAAGACAGATACTTAACTTCTTCTAAAAGCACACAAATTCAAATGACAGAAAGACGCCATGGAAGGGACCAGTAGGTGGCATAGTGGTTAAGGCGCTGGACTCCCACATGGCGAACCATGGGTCGAGTCCCAGGCCTGGAAGCTTGTTTTCTCACTCTCTCTCTCTTTCTCTGTCTCCCTGGTGAGTGCATGTGTCCTATAGCAAATTAAAAAAAAATAACAATAAATAAAATAAAATAAATCTTTTTTTTTTTTTTTTAGAGGTTTTTATTTAGGGCTCATGCACTCACCAGAGAGACACATGCAGTGAGAGGGAAAGTGAGAAATCATCCCCTGGGGTATGGCCACACCACAATCCCTTCTCTTCTATTCTCCTCCCAGGATCTTGAGCACACATGCACATGCTTCCGGCATGAGTTTCAGAACTGGAGTCAGCCATGTGAGAGTCGAGTGACGTAACCACTATGCCATCTGCTGGCCCCATAAGATAAACAAAAAAGAAAGACACCATGGGTCATCCTTGTAGCCCAGCAGTTAAATACTACCAGAGGGAGCTGGATCCCACATGACTGATTGCAGTATGAATCCTAGCTCTGGCAGCCTGAAAAACACACAAGGTACGTGCATGGGTGCTCAGGATCTTGATGGGATGGGAAAATGGAGGAAAGAGGGATTGCGATGTGACTAGGCCTGATTGGAGGTACTTTCTCTCTCCCACTCCTCTCTCGTATGTGGACACACGTCTTCTGGCATTAAAAAATAAAAAAGTAAAAAACAAAAGACAACTTTAGTAGAGTCTAGGCCACTGCTTCTTTTTTACTTTTTTTTTTTTTGCTATAGGGTGTGTACACTTACCAGAGAAAGACAGAGAGAGGAAAAGTGAGAATCACTGTGCAGAGGGGGACGGCCGTGCCACAGTCCCTTCTCTTCTATTCTCCTGTAGGGATTTAAGGGCACACATGCCCATGCACCGACCACGATTTTCAAGCTGCTGGATCTGGGACTCAAATCATGGAGTCAGCCATGTGGGAATCCAGCATCATAACCAGCACGCCACCTGCTGGTGGTTCTTAATCATGGTTCAAGTCCCAGGATCACTGGTTCTTAATCAGGAGTGATTTTTCCCCATTCCCTCGGGGGACATTTGGCAGTATCTAGAAACACTTTTGGTTGTTAAAACTGAGAAAGGGTCAAGAATACTTCTAAGCATCCTATAATACACAGGCAGACTCCTCTCACAACAAGGAATTATCTGGCCCCAAATGTAAGTATTGCTACAGTTGAGGAACACTGGTCTAGACAACTGATAGTCTGGGAAAAATATGCGCAATTCAAACAACAGACAAAAGACAAAAGCAAAGACAAACCATCCAATTAAAAAAACCAGGCAGATAAGGGACCAGCAGTTGGCATAATGGCTATGTTGCTGGACTCCCATATAGTCAACAGCGGTTGGAGTCCTGGACCCGGTGGCTTAAACTCACGCGAGGCGCCTGTGCGTGCGTGCCCAAGATCCCGAGAGGAGAGGAGGAGAAGGGATTGCAGCATGGCCATCTCCCCGGGAGGTGATTTCTCACTTTCTGTCTCTCTGTCTCGCTCTGTCTTTCTGGCAAGCACACGCGCCCTATAGCAAAAACCTCTCCAAAAAAAGAAAAACAAACAAACAAACAAAAAAACAGGCAGATAAGGGCTGGCAGCTGGCATGGTGGTTGAAGTACTAGACTTCTACATGGTCAACCAAGGTTCGAGTCCTGGACCTGGTGGCTTGCTTTCTCCCTTTCTCTTTCTGTTTCTCTCTCTCTGTCACTCTCTGGTCAAATTAAAAAAAAAAAAACAAAAAACAAAACACAATAAATAAAATTAAATAATTCTTTTTTTTTTTTTAAAG